>NC_056523.1:270315116-270351211 GCF_019175285.1 Sceloporus undulatus
ATGCAGGAAATCCATGCCCCTCCTTTTCCTCAAGTTCTTTTCCTCAAGTCCAGGGCTGGAGCAGTTGGCAAGGGCATACGTGTGCCCCTCTGGAGGAGCCAACTAGGTGTCATCTCTCTTCTGAGTGTCATGCGGTGTGGTCTGCATTATCTGCACCCCCCCTGCCCCCAGCAATGCCACTATGTTAAACACTGATGCTTGGTAATTGTATGTGTCAGTTTTAAGATATTGGTAGGAACTGTGATTTCATAAGTACATATACAGTCCTAAATTGCTGGATTATTTTTACGGCTTTACCTGTTTGGTATATTTACTGATTATTTATAATCTTGCCTTTCTTCCAGTGCCAGATACAAGGTGACTTACAGTAGGAGTTAAAAGAAAATACAGCTAAAAATTAGTATAAAACCAATAGTTTTCATATTAAACCAAGTACTGAATTAAAATAATTGCATACCTTCCAACACTTCACAGATGGAAAATGGGACATGTGTAGCTAAGCAACATCTGAGTGTAGTAAAGTTATTAATGAGTAATGTTATTGATGTAATAAAGTTATTAATGAGCAAGAGTTATTAATGAGGAAGAACACATAAGCTAGGAGAGGATGCAGCCATTTGCTTTTGCCTTACCCTGGTTTGAGTGTTCGACTATGACTCTGGAGACCAGAGTTCAAATCCCAGCTCAGCCATGAAACCCATTGGGTGACCTTGGGCAAGTCGCATGCTCTAAGCCTAAGGGGAAAGCAGTGGCAAACCTCAACAAATCCTGCCAAGAAAACCCCATGATTGGTTGGCTTTAGGTTCACCTTAAGTTGGAAATGACTTGAAGGCACACAATAACAGCAAACTGGGAAAGGTAAGGTTCTACCCCTCCTCTCCTCCCGCTCTTCTGCTGAGTTGTTGTTGTTGTTAACTGCCCTCAAGTGGACTTCAACTCATGGTGACCTTGTGAATGAGACTTCTCTAAGACTCCCTCCACTGCTCTGCTCAGCTGCTGCAGGTTCAAGCCTGTGGCCTCTGTGATTAAGACCATCCTGACATGTGGTCTCTCTTTCTTTCTGCTGCCTTCTATCTTTCCTAGCAACATTGTTTTTTTCTAATGAATCATGCCTTCTCATGATGTGGCCAAAGTACAACTGCCTCAGTTTAATCATCATAAATTTTGTCAATTTTGTCATTTTGTTTTGTTTTTTCTGTCGGCTTTCTTCACTGTCCAGTCCTTCCATCTTTCTTTTCTTTCTTTTCTTTTTCTTTTCTTTTGGTACAACATCAGGCCTACCTTGGCACTTTCCTCCTTGAACTTCTTCAATAATTGCTCCAGGTATTTGTTGGTTTCTACTATCAGTATGGTGTAGTCTGTGTATCTTAAGTTGTTAATGTCTTTTCTGCTATCTTTACTCCTACTGCCTACTGCTTCTAAGTCTAAGCCTACTCTATATACACTGTTTCTGAATACAGGTTGAATAAATAGAATTGATAGCATACAGCCTTGCCTGACACCTTTTCAGATTGGGAACCATTCTGTTTACTACTTTTTCACTTTGAACTCACTTTTGCAGTGATCAAAATACAGTGGAACCCTGTTATCTGCCGGGGTTTGGTTCCAGGACCCCCAGTGGATAACAAAATCTGTGGATGTTCAAGTACCATTAAATATAATGGCATAGCAAAATGGTATCCCTTATACCAAATGGAAAAATCAAGGTTTACTTTTTGAAATTTATTATTATTATTATTATTATTTGAATATTTTCAAGCCATGAATGCTTGAATACATGGATTAAAAAATCAGTGGATAAGGAGAGCGGACTGTACATGACAATGGGAAAATTAGGACAACGGGGGAATTGGGAAGAGGACAGAAAAACTTGGACATTTTAATAGCAGCTAATTAATTAGAACTGTTCCTGTCAGCTACCCCATGTAGCTGAAAAGCACCTTAAAACATATCAGAGATGAAAAAAGTACAGCACTTCACCTTCATTAAAAGATCTTTTCAAACAATCTGTCAATGGCCAAAAGCCTTCCTGAATAAGAATTTCTTTGCCTGCTGGTGGAGGGAGAACAGAGAGGAAGCCAAGCTTCAAACCCAAGGGGTGCTCAACAATGGCTTCTTTTCATCCTGGAGAGAAGTGACCAGTGGGGTCCCACAAGGCTCTGTCCTGGGCCCAGTGCTATTCAACATCTTTATCAAAGACTTGGATGACAGAATTGGGGGCATACTTATCAA
This sequence comes from Sceloporus undulatus, assembly GCF_019175285.1. Lineage (NCBI taxonomy): Eukaryota > Metazoa > Chordata > Lepidosauria > Squamata > Phrynosomatidae > Sceloporus > Sceloporus undulatus. The sequence continues at coordinate 270,317,349 of NC_056523.1, forward strand.
ATCTGCAGATGACACCAAATTAGGAGGCGTAGTTAACACCCCAGAGGACAGGATCAAAATTCAAAATGACCAGAATAAACTGGAAAGCTGGGCCAAAGCTTTCCAGTTTATTCACTACAGAAAAATGTATGGTACTGCACTTAGGGCAAAAAAATGAAATGCACTGATATAGGATGGGGGACACCTGGCTTAAGGAGACTACATGTGAAAGGGATCTAGGAGTCCAAGTAGATCACAAGTTGAACATGAGTCAACAGTGTGATGAGGCAGCTAAAAAGGCCAATGCAATTTTAGGCTGCATTAATAGAAGTATAGTGTCTAGATCAAGAGAAGTAATAGTGTCACTGTATTCTGCTTTGGTCAGCCCCCACGTGGAATACTGTGTCCACTTCTGGGCACCACAATTCAAAAAGGACATTGAGAAACTGTAGTGTGTCCAAAGGAGGGCGACTAAAATAGTGAAGGGTCTGCAAACCATGCCCTATGAGGAACGACTTAGGGAGCTGGGGATGTTTAGCCTGGAGAAGAGAAGGTTAAGAGGTGATATGATAGCCCTGTTTAAATATTTGAAGGGATGTCATATTGAGGAGGGAGCAAGATTGTTTTCAGCTGCTCCAGAAAACAGGACCTGGAACAATGGATGCAAGCTACAGGAAAGGAGATTCCACCTCAACATTAGTAGAAACTTCCTAACAATAAGGGCTGCTTGACAGTGGAACAAACTCCCTCAGAGGATAGTGGAGTCTCCTTCCTTAGAGGTCTTTAAACAGAGGCTGGATGGCCATCTGTTGGAGATGCTTTGATTGGGAGTTCCTGCATGGCAGGGGATTGGACTAGATTACCCTTGTGGTCTCTTCCAACTCTATGATTCTATGATTCTAAGCCAGTCTCCCATAAAAGGGAGTTCCATAGTTGGAGAACAGCCACCAAGAAGGGCTTCATCACACCCTCACCAAGGCCCCATTCTCACTAGCCCATTTGCACTGGATACAACTGGGCAGATCCGGTTGCCCCCATACCGAATCTCCCCAGGTAGAAGTTTGTACTACCCTTTACCTTGATTGATGCAGTTTGTCCCTCTGAAGTTCACATTTGCAGTACCGCTTTAAAATGGAGCCTCCTTTGTTGTCAATCAAATTTACTTCCACTTTTGTCAAAGGTGACATATCCTAAAATCATTGGCCAATAGAATTGGCTCTTTTCCCCCTCCTTTTTAAAAAAAAAAACTGGCAGCAGTGTGCGCATATTCTGTCAACTTCTAAGATTTAAAAACCTCCAGGTGTGTGTGTGTGTGTGTTGTGTGTATTTGGATCATTACAGATTATGGCAACCCTAAAACCACCCTATCCTGGGGGTTTCTTGGCAAGATTGGTTCCGAGGAGATTTGCCATTGCCTTTCCCCTGAAGCTGAGGAGTGTAACTCCCCCCAAGTCATGTGTTTCCAGCCTCTTCTGGATGCCAGCCTCTAGCTTCCTCTTGCTTCCAACCCAGCATTTCCTCCTCTTTGGAACCTCTTTCCTTCCCTTCCTTTCAAGCCCAATGCCACTTCCGAAGCCCTTGCCTCTCCCACCATGCCATCCTCTTCCCTTCCCTTCCAGCCCAAAGCATACACATAATCTGTCACAATAAAATAATAATACCTCACCACAGAATGCCATTTCTGCATCCTCTTTCTTTGCTTTCTTTCTGATTGCCACACCAGAATGCCTTACATACACATACACATATGTAGCAAAAGCATTCACACATTGTATTTACAAGGAAACACAAGCATTCACATATTCTGTCATACAAAATAATTTTAAAAACTGCCACTTGCAAAGTGACCTGCCATGCCGGCAGCAAGCAAATGAAAGGGAAATGTAGCACAAGCAAATACATTCTATCAATATGTATCAACCTGTAGAACAAGCATTCGCATAATCTGTCAAAAATAAAATTACAGAGAGAGAGAGAGAGAGAGCTGCCTGCAAGAGGGGAGGCATGTTCTGCCCTCTGCCCTCCCTCTGCCCTAAATCCCTCCCCTGAGCTTGACCCGATCATGACCAGGGCCAAGTTCACATTTGCCGGCAGCAAGGAAGAAATGGCTTTTCCTAAAAGACACAGGAAATAATCCACTTTTGAAAAAAACGCTCTAAGGGGGATTTGTCCTGGGTCGGGTGTGCAAGACCCTAATTCTGATGTGTTTAAACCAGTGCCAATGGGAACTTCTGACTTTTAATCCGGGTTACAATTTGGTACAAAAGGTAGTCTGAATGGCCCCCAAGTGTCCCTGTGAAGGTATTAACCTAGACAAAGCTTTCTTCTTAAGATCTCACACCTGAGGAAGAGATATGGGTTTTCAGATAATCTGTCCAGACCCAAGCTGTTTACCTCTTTATACTTTTAACCTGTACTTAGAATCATAGAATCGTAGAGTTGGAAGAGACCGCTAGGGCCATCCAGTCCAACCCCCTGCCATGCCAGCCTTCTGTAGAATTTAGGGTTCAGACTCCTCCCAGCAGTGACTTCCAGAATGCAATAGCTCAAAGTCTAAGTTTACATCTCACCAAAAGCACTTTGAATTGTGCACATAAGCACACCAGTAGCCAATTACTTTTTTATATATATAATAAAGTGTTTGTGTTGTCTCTTTAACTAGCTCCAATTAGCAGTCTGGCTGCATCCTCTTAAACCTGTAAACCTTTTCCAATAGAGCAGAAGCCATTTTCATCTTCAGTCCTGAACTTGAACTAATTATACCATAGAAAGATGTAACTAAAATTTATGTTAACGATCAACCATTCAAATTTTAATGCCTAGCGCCTTCCAGATGGTAAGGTCAGGGCACCACAGGGTAGTTATACACTTTTACTTATACTTTGTTTTTCAACCTTGCAAATAAATAGTTTGAACTAATCCTAGATACATTCCAGGTCTCTTGCAGTATGCAAGCATTATCAGGAAGTGCGTGATCAGATAGCAGAGGTCTGAAGAGGTGGAAGAGAAGCATGCCAAGTTAAGCAAAGCAGCCAGCCTCAGCCTGTGGGGGTTGGCAAGTGATGCTCTGGCTTCAAGATAGGTCAGGGCTGGCACTGTCCTTGTCACTGCCCAGGTGGCCATCATTCTCTGTCTTCAGGAGATTGTGGAGAAGCGAAAGGTGCCCACCACCATCACGGGATGGGGGCATGCTGCAAGGCACCTCTGCCTTGTCTGTTGGACAGACTCAACCGAATGAGAGTTGTCATAGAAATCAGTGGTTTGAAATAGTCACTCAGTAAATGTTTCATCTTTTTTGCTTATCAAAATATGGTAACCCTAAGTTATGTGATGTGAAAACCTGGACTGTTAAGCCTTTCTTCATTTGTTTCTGGAATTGACAACTTTTGTTTGTGTGTCCGACCAGTGATCCAGGTCTTTGCATGTGAGCAAGGTAAATCCAATCTTGATCATGCATTGCAGGTACCATGGTTGTTTCATGTAGTCCTAAAATAATATGTGAAGCATTTGAAACATACCCTATAAAGCCTATCATCATTGTGCATATTTTACAGCTAATAGGATGAAGAAATGTGTGCTCCAATTCCACTTAAAAGGTAAGAGGACATTTCAAAATTTTGAGAACTACAGATGTAAGCAGAATCCCATCAAGGCAGCTACCCATAAGCCCTAAAGAGCCAATAAGCCAGAAAAGCTGACAGGAGGATAAGTACTGGGTGGTTTAAAAAGAGAAAGGATCTTGTTGCTAGGCAATGGATGTTTAGGCCTTTGCTTCCTTTCTTAAAGGACCATGGTTTTATGTTATTTTTATAGTATTTCATGCAAGGTCTTCCTGACTGCTTACACATATAATAACTACACTCGGAAATGGCTATAATTTGAAATAATTTAAACCCCAAACAAAAATCTTTCTGCTGGTCCTTTAAGAAGCTCAGTAATATTTTCTGAGAAAACTATTTACCCTTACCCTCCTGTCAGCAGCCTGGCTTACTGCCGTCTCAACATGTTGACTTCTTGGCCTTTCTGCCATATGTCTGTTGACCTTCTGGACTGTTCCCTTTATGGGATTCAACCATATGCCCAGATCCCATGCTCAGTGCACCATTGCCAATAATGTATTAGAGCAGGAGCCTCAGAGATAAGAGCTGACACTGCTTTCTATTGTTGCTGTAACCTTTGCTAGCTCAGCAGTACAAACATGCTCTCACAGTCCCTGAGTTGCCGCTTCCTGCTGCGTAATGACTGTTTTCAGAAATGACCTACTTGAGCCATAGCACTGTCCAGCCATATACATAAGCCGTTTTATTGCTAATGTCCACCATATACATTAGATGTAAATTGGTGCTATACTACTGACAGTGGTAATCTCTCTGTGTAATCTGCATTATATAGTGATGTAATAATATAAGGTTTGTTTTGTGTCCTATTTGCCAAACACCCTGTTTCTTCCAAGACACAGAAACACCCACTTAGGAATGACAAATTCTGGAATATACTATGTGAATGGATTTTTCACCAATATAATCACTTTACCATGGACGTTTGGTATGCAACGCTTTACCTTTCTCTTGGCTTTTACTGAATTGGTTTTAAAACAGCATTCTAAATAATGAATTTTAAGCAACAATTTAATTTTATACATCTGCATTATGAATTTACCCTTCCTTGTTTGTTTGTTTTAAATTGGCACCAAGCATCTCTCTGGAATCAATAAATCTTTTATACAGGGGACAGACAAGTCAATGGAAAGCATACTTGAAACTACTACCATCTCACCACACTGAACACATCTGATCTCAAACGATTTTAGAAACAAAAAAGGGTCAAACCTAGCTAGTACTAAAATAGGTAGCTACTAGATAATCTAGAGATCTCCAGGTAGGGCTAGGGAAGAAACATGGCAAAACTATTGATTTCAGATAGAGTTGACAATACTAAGCTAGATAGCCCAAAGGTTTGCCTTGGTGTAAGGCAATGTCCTGTGTTCTTATCAAATATTCATTATTTCGTAATGTTTTTTTCTATGGGCATAGTCAGGATGATTACAAATGGACAGAAATATGGATGTTTTTCCAAGCTATATACATTTGTGGGCATGCATGCCCACTATGGTTGGTGTCACCTGGTGTGGTAACTCATGGTGCCACCCACATACCCATTGACTTCCTCCCATACTACACCATACAGAATCCTTAGGAATGTTTATTTGTATTAATGTTACTCACAAATCGTAATTCCCATATATCACTGAATGTACTGGTAATAGTTGTGACATAAACAACTAGCACAGGTAAAATTATACTTTTAAACTACAGTTGTATTTGCACAACCTAAATGCATTTACAGTACATGTACATAGTTTCATATGCTTAAAATGAAAATCTGGTAAAATCTGATGGGCTTTTTAAAAAAATTGAAATTTGAAATTTTAATTAAACAACAACCCAGGGGCTCTCCTTTTTCCTCCCACTGAGTCTCACCCCAATCACACCATCTCTTCAACTGAAGCTATTGTAATTTAGACATATCATGAGATGACATAATTCACTGGAAAAGATAAAAATGTTTCCTAAAATTGAAGGCAGTAAGAAAAGAGGAAGACTACATTGTAAGTGGATTGTGTCAATCAAGGGAGCCAACTCCCCGAGTCTGTAAAACCTGAGCAGATTGGTTAATAACTAGGAAGTTTCTCATTCATAAGAGACTTCTTATTCATGGTAGCTATAAATTGAAACTGCCTTGATGGCAAATAGCAACAATAACAGATACAGAGAAAGGTGATATTCTTTTTTAAAAAAACCCAACCAACCAGTACTTATGGGTTTGAATTATAAAAGTATAAGGCCTATGAAAGTTTAACATCAAAGCATAAATGCAAACCATATGGATTGTTTAAGCCATAAGCAGAAAGCTGTAGCAATAACTAGGCCTGCAACCAAAGCTTCACTGGGAATGAAAATGAAAGCTGTGTCAAAAGCCTCAAAAGTGAAACTGGGAGGTGTTTGCCTGGAGTTTCTCCCCAGGGAGCCTGCTCTCCTTTATTTCCATTCCATTGATCATGTTGCAGAGATTAAAAACATGTCCTTACACACTTTTCAGAGGGGCAGAATGATTGTTCTGCTTATCTTGTATACATTTTCACTTTACACAGAGATACCACAAGCTATACCTCTTACATTCCCTGTCCCTATGCCTCCACTGTTGTTATACAATATATACATACTGCCAACAAAGAACACTTCATTTATCTGAGGTGGGCTCTGGTCAATGGAAGTTGCACTGTAATAAATCTGTTAGCCTTCAGGCTGCCACACAACTCTTTGTTCTCTTCATTATGCCGAAGCTGTGATTCTGAACAAACGTACCTGGAAATATGTCCTATATTTATTATTATTATTATTATTATTATTAACCTTTATTTATAAAGCACTGTAAATTTACACAGCACTATACATACAGTCTTTTTAATTAGACGGTTCCCTGCCCTCAGGCTTACAATCTAAAAAGACACGACAGAAAAGGAGAAGGGTCATGTAGCTTATGTCTGACTAGACAAATAATATTGCACCATAAGTTTGCAGTTATGTGTACACTGGACCTGTCAGACTCCCATTGAACATGGAGGGATTGATGTCTGAACAAACTCAATAGGATGGAGCATGAGAAATATGGGTAGCAGTGGTGGCTAAATATTAATAATAATTACTCTATATCAGAGGCAGCATGACTCTGAATGCCAGACACTTGGATAGGAGATAGCTATCATCCTCATTTTCTGCTGAGTGGTATCACTAGGGTTGGTCTCACTCAGTGCAGTAACTCATGGTATCACACACACCTCCATTGACCTCATCCCATACCACATCATACAGAATCCTTACTCATAAATCGTAATGGTGAGCCTAAAGTGAACCTATTACGGGGTTTTCTTGGCAAGTTTCTTCAGAGGGCGTTTGCCATTGCCATCCTCTGAGGCTGAGAGAGTGTGATTTGCTCAAGATCAGTGGGTTTACATGGCTGAGCGGGGATTCAAATCCTGTTCTCCAGAGTCAAAGTCCAATGCTCAAACCACTACACCATGCTTTCTCTTTATGACATAGCAAAATGAGTTGTGATATAGCAAAAGTAAAATTATATCTTTAAATTGCAATATCATAGGCACAGCCTAAATGGATTTACATGTACATAGTTTCATATAGTTAAAGTTCAAATTTGGTAAGATGTGGATTTTTAAAAGCAAATTTTAAAAGAATTTTAAAAATTTAAAACTTTAAAATTAAAAAAATAAAAATTTAATTCATTTTTTTTGGGGGGGAACACCTTGGGGCGTGTCCTTTTTCCTCCCACTGAGCCTTATCCCGCTCACTCCACCTCTTTAGCATTTTAAAGGGACACAGGCAAACACCACAGCCCATTTCTTCCCAAAGGTTGATGTTTGGGGATGAGTGGTGTCACACTCACCAGGGATCACCTGGTGCAGTCCGCACCCCTTCCCGGACCCCACTAGTGACACCCCTGGTTCTACTTATCTGGGCTACCATGAGGACAGAATGCCAGCACAGATAGGCTTCTAGCATAAGCCAGCACAACTGTTTCTTTCATTGTATTACAAGCCCATACATATTTACCTGGGAGTAAGGTTAAAATTAGATTTATCTCTGAATAGGTATGAATAACAGTATACTATATGGCTGCAATCCTGTGCACAAAAAAAGTGTTGCATTTGAATTGTTTTGAGCTACAGCCTTTTCACATTATGCAATTACAGAACTGATTCCATTTTACTTGCCATGCTTCTGTCCTGTAAAATTCTGGGATTTGTAGTTTGGGGTGGGATACTGACAATTCTCTAGAGCTCTAGGGCCTAGTCCAACTCTAAACCCCAAGATAGTATAGGATGCAGCCATGGCAGTTAAAATGGCAGTAAACTGCTATAATTTTGCAGTGTGGGAAGGTCTTTATTATCAGTAAACATGTCTATGGCGGGGTACAGACCGCCCAAAAAGGGTGGTCTGCTGGCACCTTGTTTTGCAATGTGAGGAAGCCACAGCGGACAAACTTCCTCGCGCAGCAAAAAACCCCGCAAAAAGTGGGTTCTTTTTGCAGCGCCCTTGTGATGCCGCAGTGCGCCAATGGCGCACTCTCAACGCCACAAGGGGGTGAAACACGCGGACGCTAAGCATCCGTTGCATCAAAATGGCAGCGCCCATGTGTACAGGGTGCTGCCATTTTGATGCCCTCGTCATGTGCCAGGAGTGAGGCACATATGGGTGGTGCTCCCTCGGCCAACCCCTAGCAGGGGGCCGAGGACAAGGTCGCCCTATAGGCCTGTTTGTCCAGGGCCCAAGACTGCTATAGACAATGCTCATTAGTGGAAGGAGTTTGCAATTGCCAGACAGATTAATAACCTCAGATAGTCATTCCCAGACTGTGTCTTCACTGCAGAAGCAATGGAGTTTGACACCACTTTAACTGCCATGGCTCAATGGTATGGAATTCTGGGATTTGTAATTTTGTGAGATATTTAGCCTTTCCTATCAGAGAGCTCCAGTGCCCCTCCAAACTAAAGTGGTGTCAAACTGCATTATGTATGTAGCGGAGATGCAACGCCAGTCAATTATAAATTTGGGTCTTCAGAAATGCTCAATATACAGTCATTTCACATATTAAGAATTGGCAGTTTTAACTTCCATTATTTTTTTTAAATCTGTCTGTCTAGTCTGTCCTGTTTTACAATTTTCCAAAAAATTCTATCCAGAGACTAAAGATTCTGATTGCATACTTACAGTATATCAATTTGAATCACTTTCCTCTTTAGCCTGTATAAAACAGAAGTCTTGAACACCCTTAATAATATTAATAATATATAATATGATAATATTAATTAATAATAGGCTGTAAAACAGAAGTCTTGGACAACCTTAATAATATTTTTCTACAGCTCTTAAGAGTTATGTAGATCAATCCTATGCATGTTTACTTGGAAGGATACTTGGAAGGAGATTATTCCCTGGTAATCGTGTTGAGGGTTGCAGCCTCAAGTGCTTTATAAATTGAATATGGTAATTGGTGTCCACTTTTTTGATGCATCATACAAGAAAATAGATTGGTAGGAAGAAATATTTTTTAAAAAAAACTCTTATAAATAATTTTTTTATCCCAGAATGTTTTGCCTTGGGGCAGAGTCTTTCCTAAAGTTTTAAAAAGAAGTTATTATCCTGGCAGTACATAAATAGAAAATTGGAAGAACTGTATACAGTGGGCCCTTGGTATCCACTGGGATTTGGTTCCAATATCCCTTAGGGATACCAAAATCAGTGGATGCTCAAGTCCTATTAAATACAGAGGCATAGTAAAATGATGTCCCTTATATAAAATGGGAAAATCAAGGTTTCCTTTTTGGAATTTATATCTGTTTTAAAATATTCTCAACCATGGATGGTTGAATCCATAGATTGAGAATTAGTGGATATGCACTGTATGTGTTAGTTGTGAGTAAAGCTTGTTATGTAACTGTAGCCCAATATAGACGGGCCCTTTATGGCATGGCGGCGGTGATACCTAGGTTAGAGACCGTGCGGCAATTGCACAGTCCCTAACCCTAGGATGGAGTGGCGGCGTAACACAGGTGCTGCCACTGTGACATAAGCACTGTGCCGTGCAGCATCCGCATGATGCCACACATTGTTTACATTGCGATGTCCGCCCTGCAGCACAAAAAGAACCTGTTTTTTCCGGGTTCTTTTTATTCCAGAGGGAAGCCATGTGGTTTGGTGGCTGCAGCTTCCCCCTGGAGGGAATTAGGCCACTGGCAGGCCGCCCCTTTGGGGTGGTCTGTACTGCACCTTTGTTACAGTGTGCCAACAAAGTTAGGGTACAATCCTGCTTACCTGAGAACAAATCACACTAGTTCATGAGAAATACTTTTGAATAAATGCATAGGATTGTGCAATTAGTTTTCCTTTAGGGTAGAAAATACGTAAAACTTTTTAATGAGGTCTATCAGTCAGACAATCTTTGTTCAGAAACCATTTTAAAGGATCCGAACCTGAGAGGGAAAGAAAACTTTATTGAGCCTCAAACTGTGCAGCACTCTAGGCCAGAAAATTACATTATCCAACACTATAAGCCACATAAGCCACAAAACAAAGATATCATTAAAAACTATTTTTCAAAGATATAATCTGTTAGTCTGTTTCAGCACAAAAAAGAAGAAAAAGGAGGGGTGAGAATCTGGCCGTACCTTTGGGGCTAATTGATTTATATTAGATGAGCTTTCAGCAATATCATTTGCTGATAGACTAATATTAAAGCTAATGGTATTTAACACAGTCACACAATTGTGGGAATAGGATAGAATCTAAAAGGATACAGAAGGATGCAAATTGTGACTCTCGTTATAGACCTTCAGAGCTGACACAGCTATTTCAAGTAGTCAGTCTGCTAGTGCTGAAGCAATAAATCTGCTTACCAAAAACTGTTTCCTGAGGCGCAGTACAGACCACGCAAAAAAAGACGCCCTGCTGATACCTGTTTTTCCACCGGAGGGAAGCCTCAGCCACCAAACAGCGAGGCTTCCCACTGGCAGAAAAAGAACCTGCAAAAAGCAGGTTCTTTGGAAGCCATGGAGGCGGCACAACAAGTGTGCCACTGGTGTACTCATTACGTAAGTGCTGTGTGGCGCCGTGCGGCGCCGTGCGGATGCCACACTGCACTTACATAACAATGGTGGTGCCCATGTAAACAGGGCACCACCACTGTTATGCTCTCATCACGTGCAAGGATTGCGGGCGTGTGGGCATTCCACCCCCAGGGAACTCTCACACGTGATGAGGGTGCCTGAAAGGCCAGTATGTACCAGGTCTTGGAGACTAAAACTGATTCAAACCCTATTTAGACATTGTTTTCCCCCAAGATCACCTTGTTTTGTGAGATGGAGAGTGGGAATAATTTAATGAGTCCCTCTCCCTACACTGTATCATGCTTGCTAATTTCACATGTTAAGAAGGCACTGGGAATTACCCTACACATAGAGATTTCCTGAATGGTTTTGGATCCTTAATTCTCAATTACAGTGTAAGTGTTCAGAAGCATCGAGAGACGGTTTTCTGCTGCAGACATTCCTTCCCTCAAAAGTAGGGAGGAATAACATCAGTTCTAAGAGCTAGTGTGGTGTAGTGGTTTGAGCGTTAGACTATGACTCTGGAAATCAGGATTTGATTCTCTGCTCAGCTATGGAAAGGGTGACCTTCGGCAAGTCACATATTCTCAGCCCCAGGAAGTCCCGTGATAGGTTTGCCTTAGGCTTGCCATAAGCTGGAAAAGGTTTGAAAGAACATAACAACAACAGATACTCTAATGGTCATTTCTGGAGGAGGGAATCACTTGGTAATCCTAAACTAAAAGAACTTGTCTCTTTTTTGATAAATTTGTCTTATTTGTCTGTGAAAATATCATGTATTGGAATTCAACCCAGTAAATAGCATCTTTGGCAAATAGGAACTGGAAGTGGTCGGAAGACCTGGTGTTGCAGAAAACCAGGGCCTCAGAACATTTTTTAAATCTGTATTTTATATGTTTTAATTTGATGTAAGCCACTTTGAGTCACATGCCCTGAGAAAGGCAGGATATTAAAAAAAAAAAAAATACAAAGATGGGTGAGGAATTCAAGACAACAGAAAATGTTAAACAAGGATATTCCTATAATGAGCCCCCACCCCACTTTGGTCTCATCCATTCTAATTTTGTGCCTTTGTGGTAGTAGTTAGAATAACAATAATAACAATAACAGCAACAATAGTGGCATCCTGGCACTGTATCAGAATCACAAGACAGCTGGATTTTGTTGCAAAACTCCAGAGAACCACAAATAAGGAATGACACGACCCATCATTTTTTCCTTTCAGCAAAGAAGCTGGAATTTCTTTTATGATACAAATATGCAAACAGATATGGTTCTTGAAACTTCCCTTATCTGTCTCTTTAGCTAGCTAGTTAGCTTTCCAAGAGGTATTTAATACAGTAATTGTGAGTGCTTCTATGAATTCTTTGTACACACACGGTTTATAGAAGAAGCACAGCAAGTTTCTCACCCCCCCCCTTTTTTTTTTTTTTAAGAAGAAGAGGAACATTTTGAGGATATTGTGAACCGTGCCTTAACTTTCAAGGACAACATTTACTGGCATCTCCCAGAGCTAAAGGACTTTGAATTTGTGACTCCCCCTCCCCACTTTCCCACCCACACAACAGATGGCATGTTACACTCTGCTCTGCAAGCTCACGATGTCTCCACACAATGTCTCAACTGTCAGTTCTTCTTGTAATGCTACTGGCAGAATATATTCTCTCTGATGGCTGCTCCTTCTACATTTTTAAAAAACAATATTTAAAAAAAATACCATGGTTCTGTATATTTGTTCTCATTTCCAACCTAAACGATACTGGACCCTGCAGAATTTTGCATTAATTTTGAATCCATATTCCCTTTTCTAAAGGATGATCTATTGATTTCTCATTCATCTGCTCCACACCCAGTTAAGGACATAAACATACAGCTCTGGGTATCTGCTGGGTGTGGTTCCAGGATCTCTATAGATATCAAAATGTGTGAATGCTGAAGTTCCATTATATACAATGATGCAGTACAAATGGTGTTCCTTATATAAAATGGCAAAATCAACGTTTGCTTCTTAGAACATTACACACACACACACACACACACACACACACACACTCATTCATTCATAGCATGAGTGGCTGAATCAGTGGATGCAGAATCCATGGAAAGAGAGGACCAACTGTAGCCAGAATGGCATCCTTGTTGAAAGGTATGCTGCTCATTGCTTTTTCAGTAGTTTATGATTTTTCTGGTGGGACAATAAGGCTCATACCAGACCAACTGTATTCAATATGTGTTCAGATTACAGTTCTTTACTTACATCCAGTGTGAGGCTAATAGATGTATGGGCCCATACAGACAGGCCAAAATAAAGCTGCTTCAGGTCACTTTGGAGGTATGCTGTTTTAATGAATCACACATCTTAAAAGACCAGAAGCTGCACCAAAGCTGCCCTCCAGTACTTAGGACTGGAACAGGTCTTTGGCATGGCTTCTGGTCTCTTAGGACGCATCATGCATCATTTAAACAGCATACCTCCAAGTGCCCCAAAGCAGCTTTATTTTGGCTTGTCTGTTCAGGCCCATTATTGGAACAACAGAACTTTCCTCCCTGTCCTTCCCTCCTGTAGCCTTCAATATCACCACACCAGAGGAGATATTCTGGGAGATTTCCAGCTTTCCAGAACTTGTTTGGAAAGGATGGGAGGATGTACAGAGGGAAGTGGGAGTTTTTGTCATGCTAGCAAGTGTCCGTACTTAGTTATAAATCAGTCAATAGATTTTGTGTTGCTTTATTTTATTTCTATTCTGTCTTTCTCTCAACATAAGACCCAAGGCCTTACAACAAATTTAAAACAAGATACAACTTAAAACCTGATGTTAAGAAGCGTTTTTTTTTTAAAATTAAATTAGCTATCATGCTCTAACACTGATATATAAGACTTTATAGGATACAAAGAACACTTTTGTCTGGAAACAAATAAGTAGATGGGCACATTTCAAAATGAACATGTCCTGTGGCAAAATTTCTAATCTCTCTCTCTTTCAGAGAGAAAGAGAGAGAGACAGAGAGAGAGTTCTGTTGATGGAAATTTTCCTTCACTATTCAAAATATGCTATTGAAGCTAGGGCATTATTTTACTGAAATAATGATAGGGTTCCCATATCTCAGGACTTAGCCCTAAGTCTGAGGGCCTGGGCTCACATCTCCAGTTTTCAAGGCAGTGGGAGGAATCTCGTGGCAATAGCACTGCTTTGAATATTACGCACATCCATGTGTTCTTTGCTCCATGCTGCTGCAGTCTACTCTGGAGTGGCTATTATAGACCATTTATTGTTGCAAGTGGATCTTGGAAGACTTTCTTCAGTTGAACTATAATTCTCATGTGCTCTTAAGAGTAGTATTTGCAAAGATGTTAAAAAACAGAATCAGAAAAAGCTGGTTAATTCCCCCCTCCCCCTTGACTGCAGACCTTAGAAAACTTAATTCTAACCAGCAAAATATTTTCATATTTGTTAGACTCACTGTTTACTGTTTGACATACATGTTCTGAACAGCTGTGGTTGATATTTAATTAATCTTTCTTAAATACATCAAAGGCTCATTCCCACTTACATTGAAATCAGAGTGTGATTTGCTTTCGCTCCGTGTTGGGAAATCGATTACAAAAGGTCCTTCGTTCCCACTATGAAAGCGGATCTTTTCATTAACACCCTATGATCGCTTCTTTTTTGCCATGATTGTCATCCCCACTAGTTTGCACTGCTTCAAAATGCATGTCAATCATCTGTGCATCATCAGTGCATAAGTGGGTCCCATCCAGGCCCCTGCCATGCCTGGATCGCCCAATCCAAGGATGGCAGGAGGGAGGGAGACCCCCAGGGGTCCCTCCCACACTCCTGCCACCCTTGGATCACCTGATCCAAGCATGGCAGGGGTCTTTTTAAAAAATAAATTCATCGAAAATTCGATTTATTGGTTTTGCAACTACTGCCTATGCAAGTAGTTGCAACATCAATGAATTTTCTATGAATTTTATTTAAAAAACAAACAAACATGCACCCATCAGTCGCACAACAAGCACAAAGGCAGCACTGACAGAGGGGGAATGGTGGATCTATCAAAAACTGAGGGGGAATGGTAAACAGCCCTCTGCCATTCGTCCCTCCCCTCCAGAATGAATTGATTCTGATCTATCGTTCCCACTTATTGAACTCACTTCAGAATCAATTCTTCTGAAAAGAACTGCATAGAAACTACTCTCTGGAAAAACCGGGGGGTTTGCCTTTGCCTCGCTTCTTCATGACAGGAATCGATCACATTGTGACAGGAACCGATTTCAAATGAGAACGAAGATCATTTACACCAATCTGTCATGGCCAGCCAAGATCAGCTCTCGGAGGATGAGGAGGCTGATGAGCCTCCTCCAGAGCAAGGGCTGATTGAGGCAATGCCAGGTGCTGTTCCTGCCCTGCCAGGTCCCAGCTGTGATCCTCCAGTCCCAGAGGAGGAGATTCAACCAGGTCCTAGTGCCACAGAGAGGCTCCCTTCGGTACCACAGCCTAGTGGTGAGTCTGGAGACGAAGCTTGCCTGCAGGTGCCTTCTTACAAAGAGAGAAGAGCCAAGAGTTCTTGCAGACGCAGATCACAGAGGATTGCCGAGAGGCAATTAGCCAACCAGCCTCAGGTGGCACGAGGGAGAGTTTCCCTTACTTAAGTGGGAGAGAGACTAATGCTGGTTGCTAGAGTTTATTGCATGATCCCTCGGTGTGATTGCTGCTAGCTCCTAGTATCTAGATTCTCTGTTACCTTGACCTCGGACCGGACTTCGTTATCTCTTGGCTGTTTTGACCCTGGACTGTTTGACTACGCTGTTTCCCGGTATCCTGACTTCGGCTTGACTTTCGGAACGTTGGAATCTCTGGAATCCTGACTTCGGCTCGTATTCTTGACCTGCCCTCGGACTGCTTCTTTGCTGGGTCTGCTTTACTTCCATGGAACTAAAGGCTCTGTTATCAGCTACGGTCAGTGTTGCTGGCAGCATTTCCGGACACAATCAGCAATCATAGTGGCAACAAGCCACCAGAGTGAGCATCCATAGAGCTCAGGTTTTGGCCCTGAGATCACTGGTATTGGGATGCTACTGTCTCATTGTCTTCAGGTTTTAAAGAAAATGAAGTGTAAATTGATATTGTTGAAATGTCAGTATATGCTTAATAAGGCTTGAAAAAGAAGGAAAGCAAAACAGTTAGATTTGTTATTTTAATTAACAGAAACTTAGAGAAAGAGCAATCATAGGTGCATTGTGCATTGAGGTAAATAGCTGGGCATGGATTATGGATAAGAGGACTGTTCAGAGTATGAAAAATGCTCAATTAAATTTACATCATGACATTTTTCTGGTAATTCCCTAATATAAGAAAGTAAGCACTGTACTGGATTCATAGTAGGATGTTCCTGGCTGTACCTTGGGCAAGGAAAACACAACAACAAAACTCACAAACAGGGAAATGAAAAGGAATATTTTCATTTGAATTATTGAAAGTTATTGAATATTTTCAATAATGGGCTATGTCAGATTTCACATTCAAGTCTTCATATGAAACCCACCCAATGTACACTAAACATGCAATAGGGGTCAAGACTGAGCCCACTGGTCACACCTTTCGACAACTATGTGCTCAATGATAGCGAAAGGGAGTCTCTGTAACATTACATATATAGGGAATCATCCAGGATTCCTGAGAGTGTGAAGTCCCCCTCCCCTGCCATAGTCAATGAATATATGAGAAAGTGTGTGAATATTCACACACACACTTTAAACGGGAAAGTAGCTGATGTAACTACAGTTGATTAACTATATGATGAAGTTACATATTTGGTGGGCTTGATAGGATGGGCCTATCAAAATGTTTTAACTAGGGTAAAGCAGATCTTGCAAAAGTTACCGTACCTTTAGGCACCACAACTCCAGATAAAGCATCATCTGATGGGTGATCAGAAACATAACATAAAGAACAAGTGTTCCTTTAGACTGAAAATATCTTTCCCAAGCCTTTTGGAAGGTTTTGACCTTGTGCTACTAGGAGTGTCAGAGAAATAATGTACAGCTGTTTGACAAACTAAAGTAGATAGGGTTTTTTTAGTAGCAGTTGTATAGTAGTGATGTATTTGTTGGGTGCATTTGCTGGACTAATCATTGTGCTACTGGCTTTAGACGTCTCCTTGCTTCCAACAGATTCTGTTTGTATATTTGTAAATAAAAAATATTACATGGATGTGTGCTCTCATCAAAAATTCCCAAACCGTGTAGCATTGTTTCTGGAGAACATGTAACGATACAGCAGATGGATTGTTGCATTTTAGCATAGATAACTGCTATAGCTATATCCCATATGTATGCATGGAAAGATACATTGCATAGTTGCATCATTTTTACTCCATGTTGTAACCACAGCAATTTCAATGGTAAATCTTTCATTCATTACCTCTTTTTCATCTGAGTTTGTTTTAACTGATGCTAAAAATGGAGATTGATCGTCTTTGTATGTTGCAGTATATAGATGATAAAATGGACATTCTCATCAGATTATTTTTAATGAGAAAAGAAAACATCAAATTTACTGCAGTGCCAAATTTTTAGTATGAACATGACGGCTTTGGAGAGGAGGCATAAGCTATGACTGAAAAATAAATATCAATATTAGTGGCTCTCATTGCCCTCTTTTAGTTGAAATAGTTCTTAACTCTCTTTGGAACTACAGCTACCACAATGCTTCATTTTGTGTCTCTTTTTTCCTGATATAATTTCCTTAGTGCTTCAGGTGTGGCTTTAGGGTTGTTGTTGTTTACACACACTACAGGAATGTGCTTCATGCAGAAGAAAATATTGTCTTCTTATTGTTAATCTTCTTTTTAACTAAGTTTAGCTTTTCTTCTACAAACTTTGTTTTGCTTTTCTGGAAACTTCACAAATCATCATTCCTAATTAAAGCACATAAACTAATTATTGTTTTTGATATTGTTATCTATCAAAAATCCCCCCATCCTTCTTTAGAGTGATGAACTATCCTCCAGTCTTTCCATCTTCCTAAAGCTTTTATCTGCAGTGCCCAGTGAAAAATAACTTACTGTATGCTGCTTCAGTTATCAGGAGTGAGGTCCTATGATTATCATTGTGGGAGCCTTGGACCCTTATAGTGGATAGCAACCATTCCCTTCCACTTACATGAAAAGGGTGGGGCAGCTCCTACAGGCTGGTTTAGAAATAGTGAGATCTCTACATTTCCATATACATGTATAAATGGGAAACCCAGTGGCATCAGTGATAGTAGCAGTGGTGCCTGCTTCTTCCATCCTTCTAATGAAGCACCCATCTTCTTGAACTGCAGCCATTAATATCTTAGGGTTGTCTCAAGGCCAAATTAGACATTCAAGGATATGTCCCAGAAATAAATCCTAAGTTTATCATGCAGTGACAATTACCAACCAAACATCCTAAATGCAAGATATACTATGGGGGAAAATGTCCTATGGCAATCAGTCTTGCATGACTTGAGAGAGCATCTTTTCTAAATACATTCTAATGTATCTCCTAGTTCCTAAGAGAAGGTACTAACAGGCTGGGCCAAGTCTGGAGAAGACACCAAATAATTTTTCAGATGTACATGAATAAGAAAGCAAATGAAGAGAGAGAAAGAAGTCTACTGTTAGATACACCGGTACATAATATACGTAGAGTGTAGGGCAGGACTGAGGCCTTTGTCTATATACATATTTTTCTGGTCACTAGTGAATACCTGCAAATATCTGAACATGTCAACTGAAGACAGTGAGCCCTTTCAACACATTCTTTATGGCTACCTATTGCATGGTATAGTGATGGTATACTTTTTTCCCCTGAGATGCAAATGCAGTCTCAAAAGATATACATGCAATCACAGTACTGAATCTTCAGTGCTAACACTTTTGGATGATTTTCTGTTCTTATAGGCCTATGTTTAAAAGGTGAAATTTGCAAAACAGAAATGAGATGACAGGGCAATATTCCATCATCGTTTTACTAAGGCACAAGGTGAATCAAAGCCAGTTAGAAATTAGCTGATTCATAATTGCTAGCTTGAGGAGTAATTGCCATCTCAAAATAACTACCATGAAATGACTGATGATCATTATATTCAACATTCTTTTAATATACTGCAACCCTCTTTACTTCCTTCTTGGCCTGTTTATATTGAGAGATTCTCAATATAGTGGTAACTGTTGCTGTTGCTGCGACTGCTGTTGTTTCTCTTTAAGAGATGATAGTCATATTGAATATGGTAGTCACAACAACTTTATTGCAGTTCATAGTTATTGCAAATTTAGCAGTGCTGTGTAATAAAGCACTCAACTTTCAGATTTGAGTGATTCAATAGAACACCAGACCTAAATATACTTGCAAAGCAATCAAAGTCCAGCTCTTCTTGCTCTTTTTAGCTCTACAGGGAGCTCCAGCTAAAGCTCTGACCATATGTTGTTTGTGCAGAATACAAGTTTCTGCTTCAAATTTCTTGTAAAAGTTGGCTGTGCCTAGGATGGCCGATTTTTAAAATGTTCTGAGCCACTCAAGCCTGAATTTCAGGTGCAGTGGTTTCAGCTTTTGTACCTTTGGGGATATTTTGTTGTTGTTAACTGCCCTCATGTCAACTTTGACTCATGGTGACCCTGTGTTGAGACTTCTCCAAGACCCCATGTCATTCACTGCTCTGCTCAGGTCCTACAGGTTCATGATTGGCATTGACCAAGCCTGTGAAAACTCACTGGGGCCAATGATCTAAGAGAGTGTATCTTAGAACATGTCCATTGGAGACAAAGGTCAGTAGGAATGGCAGGGCACGTTGCAGGCACTTTATCCTTTCATCAAGGAATGGGAGGAAACTGTGAATGTCCTTGATTGCAACTATCTGTTTGATCTCTATTTCAGTTCCTTGTGTAGTGCTCTCTTGCTCTTGAGCTCATGGCTACCTTGTCTATGTGACCGGATAGGATAAGCTCCATGGCTACTTGCATTCAGAGTACATTCAGGGCCATGGTAGGGAACACATACACACAAACCAAAATTAGAAGGCGTCCAGTAGGTGTTACACATGTTTTTAGGCATTCTCTGGGTGTGTCAAAAGTGGCAATTTGACATCTTAACTACGTGGGATGGAGGGGGTACTTCTGCATAACACACACTGAAAGGTTCCAGGGTGGGATAATCTGGGGTAGGGAGTTCCAAAGCCTGGATGCAGCCATTGAAAAGACTATTTTCTGTGTCCTCACCAGGCTATAAATCTGCTCTAGATTTTAATATGGAAGAGATAGGAGTCATCCAAGGTGGTGAATTCTAGCCTCATCTTGGATAGTATTTTTAAAGTTCAGTCTACAAAGTGGAGCAGATTCACTGCTCCCTGTCATCATTGCCATATGCTTATACTGTACCTGTCCTTATGTGAAGATCTTTCCAACCTGGATAAATTTAATAAATTCTTTTAATACAAACTGAACTGAGCTAAACTGAATCCACCTACTCTAGCCAAATTCAGTAAGTACAGCTATTTCTAGCATGAGGAAGAACATTTTGCACCTACCTGATATCGAGCAGTTAAATATGAGTTTATCAGAAGAAGAAGAAGCAATAATAATAATAATAATAATAATAATAATAATAATCCTGATTTAGCATCATATGCATGGCTGCAGACATTGGTATTCAACCCAGACTTTTAAGAATGACACATTCAAAGTCTTCTGTTTGAATGGCTAAAACTCTCAGTTTTGCTTTCTCCCATATTCAGATGGTTTTTATCTAGGATTGTCAGAGTGACAACTGGAGATGGCTCCTGTACTTTTAAAGACATTATAGAAGAATGCATTTCAGCAGGTGTTGCTTGTCATGGAGCCAGAAACACCTGCTGAAATCCACTGGTATTGTTGCTTTTGTGTGCCTTTTTGTTTTCGATTTATAGTGACCCTAAGGCAAACCTATCACAGGGATTTTTATTTTTTTTGGCAAGATATCTGCTCATTTGAACTTATACTGCAATGGAGATGAGAATCTCACTTGAATCCAAAGGTGCATTGGACACACATCAGATCCACATTCAAATCAGTGTGCATGGAAAGCCTGGATCAGGTAAAATATCTTCAGTACCTAACACTGTCACTGGCTGGCATTGGGCTATGACCCCTTTGAGTGCTATTCTGAATTATGATCCTCTGGTGAGTGTTCACATTTTATGAGAACCTTTTAAAACTTTGATGGTCAACAAATCTAGGAAAGTGGGTGCGTTTAATTATGCCCAAAGGAACATTCAAAATCAAGTTTTTAATTTTCAAACACATACTCATTAGGATTAGATTAATTTATTTCACCTGCCCAGGCTGTCTGCCAAGAATGTCAGATAATCTACTTCTTAATCAATACAACATTATAGGGCCTATTACAGGAATATTACACATTCCAGTATATGAATATGTTGACACTCTGTTCAGCATAGAATTTCACCTTAAGTGATAATGATAGCTTCTTATTTTTATGCTGGTGATAACTTTTTAAGATGCTGTCTATTGAAAACAAAATTGCAAAGATTTTAATTCGTCACCTCTCCTAAAACAGTTAAGAAGTGATTTATTCTAAGGACTACTTTTGGGTACAGTGCTGTACACACTAGGGCAGCACTCGACTGAAGTTAAAAAGTTTCAAGGATGCCAGGGAAAAGCAGTAAACTGACATTGTGATTGTTTCTGGAATATTTCTGAAAAACAAGTCATGCCAGACTAATCTTGTCTTTTTTATTCCTTTTTTTTTTTTTTTTTTTGACAGAGTTACAAGCTTAGTGGATAAAGGGAATGTTGTGGATGTAGCATATCTTGATTTCATTAAAGCCTTTGACAAGGTCTCCCATGATATTTTTGCAAATAAGACTGCCATTTAAATTTTCCACAATGCTACAGGATTATGCTATGGCATGAGTGGTGTCTTTAAATGACAGCTGCTCAGACTCTGTCACCTGGAACTTTTTGGATCCCAATGATTGCTTCTGTTGCCTGCTGCCAATTAGACCTTTACATAAGAGGGCCCATTGTTACTATTGCTACTATTGCTCTGCTACCTTGAGTGAGAAAATCCTCTCAATACCAGTATATCATTTCACTTGGCCAATGGGAAATGTCATGTCTCTTAGGGGCTCTCCCCAAAAGGACAGGTTGGAGGCAACCAGTTTTCCTCCAGAGGGACACCACAGCAGCCAAACCATGCGGCATCCCTCCAGACCAAAAAGAACCTGGAAAAACTGGGTTCTTTTTGGCGCGCATGAATAACATCATCAGTGCGCCATTGGTGCACTGTGGCACGTCCATGACACAAGCATGGCATCTGGGTGTGCAGACGTGGTACTGTGCTTGCATCATGGACACACTCCCCATGTGAGCGGGGCCACACAGTCATGGTGCTGCCAGCACGAACTAGGGTTCCAGATCGTGCAGTTGCTGCGCGCTCCAGAACCCTAGAATTGGAGGAGGCACACCACTTTTCGTCTGTCTGTCTTGGGCCTTAGTTTCTTCTAATCATGAGGATGAAATAAAGAGCAAATACAGTGTTTTAATAATCCTCACTCAAGCAAATGTGTACATCATACAGCTATATTTTACTGAATACTTTTGCAATTTTATTTTCAAAAATGCAGAAGTTTCTTCTTTTAGCAGTAGGTACAGAGGATGGCTTCTTTGTAGGAAGCTCTCACCAAATATTGATGCCCAGGTTACAGAAGTAGTCCCCAGTTTTCTCATCACATAGTCTATATTTACACCCTCATGCATCACAGAGGAAAAGGTATAAAAATGCTGCCTGCCAGAAGACCTCCCTGGAGCAATTCTGTTCCCAACCGCCACTGATCTTCATGTAAAGTGTTCCTCCAGGAGCAATTTGAGCAGGAAGCTGCCCATGATATTCAACCCAAGGTAAATGTTAGAATAAATGCTATTATTGACATTTTGGTTCAGGGAAGGGTAGCTCAACATTGGTGGAATACATGCAAAGCATATTAAAAACTGCCTTATTCAGTCTTGCACATCTCTAGATGGGGCTGTAAAAACCTCATTTCTGAATCTTGGAAAACTGCTGCCAGTCTGTGCAAACCAGGGATGGGCATTTCCCTGTTTTTTTCAGTGGGGCACATTGTACTGTCTGGGAGTTGTGCTAGTGACCTTTGTGGCAATGAGATCCTTTTCCTTTTTCCTTTTTTTAAAATAGAAGCATCAAAATCTGGAAAATGAAAGGTCACCTGCCTCTGGCTTTTCAGCCTCCCTAAGCAAGCAAGCTGACACACATTTCACTTGCTACACAAAAGTGAAGAAAAAGAAAAGACAGCATTTACATGATGCTAGACAGCATTTAGAAAAGCTGCAGTCTCATTCATTTATTTGCATGTGTAACTATCAGCAGAATGCAGTATGAAAGCATAGTCATGCCAATATAAATGAAAAAACATTAAATGCACAGCTAACTGTCACTTATATGCTTATTTCTGGCTAGGATGTATAAAAAAAAAAAGAATGTGGTCAAGGCAACATCTGCAGCAGCATGTTGTGGCACTGTGACTGCAGCATGAACTAATCCAAGATACTGAGTCACTGGGTTTTACTATATGAGCCCTGTTGTTGCAGCAATCGCATCAGGGGTGGGGGGAATGGAAACATACTGCATTCAGAGTCTAATATCTCACAACTTTGGAATCACGTGCCTGTAGGTGCTGCTGCTATCGCACTCTCCATGAGTCCCCTTTAACCCCATCTCCCTGCCTCATGCCTCACTTCAGTATACAGTGGGACCTCGGTATCCAAGGAGGATCCATTCTGGACACCCTCATGGATAGCAAAATCCACGGATGCTCAAGTCCCAAACAACAGGGGCTTACATGAAGTTCCCCGTGTCCTGGACATCTTCTAGGCAGGCAGGGATGCTGGGGCAATCCCTCTCTCCCCCTCCTCTCCCCTCAGGGTCTTGCTGGCCTGGCCCTCCCTCCATCAGTGGTTCCAATCCACGAGGAGCCCGGCCACTTAGGGTAAGGAGCCTAGCTTGTTCTGAGGAGCCTCCTGTGGCCATCCAGACTCTGGGGTTCCTGCCTGCCTGCCCTGTGTGGGCATTCTTGATCCCCCGAGGAGGGGTATGAAGACAGTGCTGGTGCCCTCCCAAGTGAGGCTGAACCTGGAGTCTGGTGCTTGCCATGCCAGTCCTGGCACCACAAGCCCTTTCCACCCCAACCTGCTTTCCTGGCTGGTAGCTGGCGGAGGGCACTGCGGGAATAGGGCACCCCCTGCTGACTCCCATGGACAGCAGGATTGCCAGAACCATCCCTAATGGTGGCACAGCTGTGTGTACGCACCACCATTGGGTGTGTGCGCACCTCACTGTATTTAGTAGCATTATATTATATTTAACTCACACAATCTGGAGTGCTGCTACAGCATTCAATAAAAATGTTTTTAAAAGAAAGAAAGAAAGAAAGAAAGAAAGAAAGAAAGGAAAAGAAATAGGGAAAAGAAACATAGTTGGGCTGCTTGGGAATAGTGAGCAAGGGGGACAGGAGGAGAGAAGGGGACACTGACACCACATGACTGACAATAACGCAGATGCCCTCACAGCAATGTTTCACACTTGGGCACTTGCACTATTAACAGGTTTCACTCATCAATGAAAAGGGATATCCTAATTGTGGTTGGGGGATGCAGCAGCTACAGGTTGGAGGTGGCAGCATGCACTATGTATTGCTAAAGCCACTTTTTTCCAAATGTAATCATGGTTTAAAAGCCACATGTATCTCCATTAAGGCAACCTAGTTTGGTACTGTTACACTGACAACAAAACCAGCCACCAGTGGTAAGTAGGTGGTATAATGTTGCATGATGAAGTCATGGCATATCTGTTAGTGAGGCTAATTAATACAAGATGTAATTCAGTTATGCAGTATTCCAGTTTGTGTGGACTTGTGTCTATTTCAAATCCAAAAGACAAGATAGTACTGCATCTAAAATACCAGCCATGGCACAGTCTAAGACCTGATTTAAGTATGGAAGTCTGCAGGAACAAGATGTTGACTAACACCATTTAAACAGAAAAAACTTCTTTTGCAATGGCAAGCATTCCCATTTCATTCATTTCAGTTATCAGAAAGTTGTACACCTTTCAGCCACATCATTTTTCCAAATAGCTGTTTCTCAAAAATAAAAATAAAAAGGTGATTACCAGGCGCAACCAATAGTGCTGCTTCTAAATGGCAAAGAAGGAAGTCTTTGAGCTTCAATATGCTCTATGTCCTCTGGGTTTCAAGTTATACAAAAACCTAACACAGCACAGTAATGAAGGTGTTGCTATTTGAAATACAAAATCAATTCTAAGGAAAGCTTAAGAATTTTATTGCAAAATATTATGTATTGGATTATTAGGAACACAAAATATTTTGAAGGTGAATTCAGAGGAAGGATTTCTTATTGTTGTTGTGTATTTGTTTTTACTTATAATGAAAGTAGGCTGCAATTTATTTTCCGCTTCTAAAAACATTCGGAATTCAGCCTTAACTACATGCAAAGAATCTAGGGCACCTGAGAAGCTGTGGGGATTGTAACGTTACAGATAATGGGAAAATAAAACTTGGCGGTTGAGGATGGAAAAATTATATGTTTAATCAATTTAAATGTGTATGCCAATTTAAAAACATTGGAATTGCCATGATGCATTTCCTACCTGGGTACAGATGTTTCAAAACTCTGTGTAATTAACTTGTTATCACCATAATAATAAATGCAAGAACACATCAAGGGATCCATGTTTGCCAGCAGGTTTGCTAATTCCAACCGACTGATTGCTATGTGGGCCACACAGAATATCCTTAGTCTATTTTACTTGGTTTTGATTTGGCTGTTTATACCATCTGTTCCTTTGGGTGCTCTTTTCTATAATGTGCCATTCCTTTTTCTTCAGTCCATGTGCTCATTTGTGTCTGGCTTAATGTGTTGTTATCCCTAGGGCTGCAGCATGCTGGCCTGCATCGGAGCTTGGGTTTTAGGAAAGTTTCTTCAAGACATTGGAATTAGGAACCTGACATTGGCATGATATCAAAAAAATAAACATAACCAGAAAAATCACTGCATAGTGGGATCAGTAAGACATTCTCTATCACTCTGTCCCATCTTCTGATTATCTGGATAGAAACTGGAACCAGAAGTTAACATGTCCCAATTATTTCATAGTACATGAGTTTTTCACAGGGTAACTAAGAACATTGATAGTTGTATTTATATCTATATTTGCAGTTAACCTCACAGTGAGTTACCTCCTTCAATAAGCCTTTTTGTAAGTTGTAAGGGGAGAAGAGTAAATTACCTAACAAAAAAGTAGGGACGATTTGATAATGAAAAGGAAAATGCCTAATTTTTTCCTTTTCTGGGTTCTCTCTCTCTCTCTCTCAAAATAAAAATAAATATTTTTTTTTATTTCTATCCCGCTTTTTGCCAGGCAATCAAAGCGGCATACAACAGGTTAAAATACATCCATATATACATAATGCCCCCCTCTGTGTGTGTGTGTGTATGTACACACGTGCTCATGTGTGTGCATGTGCCAACAATGCACACATTTGAGGGCTGAGTTATTTCAACAGAACAATATTCATCAAGATGTACTTCTGCCCATATGTACTTCCCTCCTTGGAAGTCTTAAAACAGAGGCTGGGTGGCCATCTGTTGGGTATGCTTTGATTAAGAGTTCCTGCATGGCAGGGGGTTGGACTGGATGGCCCTTGTGGTCTCTTCCAACTCTATGATTCTATGATATGTAAGTGCCCTTAATGCAAATCTGTCTTTATTTCTGTGCCACACTGCTTATTATGTGTTTTTGTATTGCAGATTCTTCATTTGGTTGTCTAGCTGTAGAACAGCCTTGACAAATCAATATACACTACTTTCCCAAGAATGAAATCTATTATATTCACTCTTTTGCTGCAATGATTCTAATGATAACACTAATGACATGTTTTAATCAAACATCAGAATAAGCAAAAGCTTTCTCTTGGTGATCAGACAAGTCAATTCTGTTCAATAAAGCCTTAGAAGCTTAGGAGCTGCATATGCGCACATTATCATCATGTAAATAATTCAACAGGACCAGTTTGTCAGGATAAAGAGTAAAATCTGACCAAGCCAGATTAGTCAATTGCTAGGTGAATCTCTCTGTTTTACCCTTGGGCAGAGGAGGGTTTCCAAAGCCAGTGGAGACTAATGATTAGAATATTATGGACCTTTCACACTAAAAATTAAAGCACTATAATTCCACTTTAAATTTATGGTTGTTTCCAGTGATTATTCAAATATTTTACTCCAAGGCTCAAGTCAAGTCTCAAACCTTTACTTTCAGGTCTCAAGACCTTGCAAGATACTTTCAAGTCAGGTCTCGAGTCACGTCTCAAGTCTGGGATCCAACTTTAATAGAAAAAAGGAGGAGGTGGAAGTATGTGTCATGTGTGTGTGGAGTTTCAATAACTAGAAAATCAAGAAGATAAGCACAGAGATAAAAAAATTGTTCAGAAGAGAATAAAAAAATGCATTAGGCTTGGGGCAGAAGATCTGTCTAAAGATGAGTAGACCTCAACCCTTGTCTCAAGCCCACAGCATAATGTGTTTTGTTATCTCTGGATGAAGTTAGGGTAGCAAGTCAACTGCTAAATATATACATGCCTTGAGTTGAATCAGTGCATCATTTATTGCTGAGTCAAGTCCAAGTCAAGTTATTGAAGTGATGAGTCAATTGACTTGGACTCAAATTTTTATCACGGGCTGCTTCTAAGAGAATGCTGGCACCTGTAGTTTGGTGAGGCACTAGAGTTTGCCTCTAAACTGCAAACCTCTGAATTCCATAGGATGCAGCCAGGCAGGGCAATTAAAATGGAATCATAGCTCTATCACTGTATAGTATGAAAAAGCCCATAGACTAGGACTCCAGAGATTACAGTGCAAATCCACATTTAAGCCATGAAATTCACTGGTGACTTTTAGTTGGTCACCATATCTCAGCCTAACCTACCTCATAGAGTTGACAGAAGGGTTAAAATTGGGAAGAAAACCATGTATGTTACCTTGAATTCAGTAATGAAAAAGTTGGATATAAATGAAACAAACAGTAAACAAAAGGAGGAGACCCACCCAGGCTAGCTGGGGGAGCCACAAAGATGTGGCAGCTACATCTTTCTCTATAGATTGTAAAACTTTGGGCAGGTTCATATAGGGAGATACAGTCTTTTAGATAGGTTTCAGTATCTTGGATATCTTCTTTAAAGTTTAGACTAAAATCTAAGTAGATTTACCACCCTGCTGATATGGAAACCAACAGCCACCACTGGTACAAAGTACAACCTTGATCTCATTATATTCAGTTCTCATCCCTTCCCTCTACCTCATTCTCTTTCAATTCCTGCTCAGTTCATTCTGTTCTTTGTTTTCTTTTTCCAGAACATGTATTCTCCCTATTTATCTGACTACTCAGTCATCCAGCTACCTTTATTACTGGATTTTAGAAATGAAGGCTATTATTCTACCAAGAGTGGACAAAATTCAGACTGATCTACATGCACACACTCTCCATGATATTACTGCACTATTTCTACCTCCCTGCGAAAAAAACAAAAACAGTCCCAAAGACAATGGCCTATTTTTGAAAGCTTTCAGGAGTAGCAGTTTTTTGGGGCGCAGCTCTTTTAGAATGAAAACAGAAGCAAAATTCCAGGCACTTTCAGATTTTCTATTTTTGGTTTGTTTTTTTTCCATACATGTGGGTGTTGGGCCCCAGAACCTCCAAAGTTGCCAACCCTGATTTGTTCAGTTCTAACCCAGCTCTAGCCCAGAGCATGGATTTTTTTTTTACAGCTAATTCATTATGTAATAAAATCCCCACTTGGCCATGGGAGCCTACACAGTCTCAGCCTCAGAAAAGCCCGTGATACGTTCAACTCGGCATACGTTGGAAACAACATGAATGTACATAGCAACAGCAGCTAGAAAATGAGATGCAGTATATGCAGTCATCAGTACAAAGTGTCATAAGTCCTAAGCACTCTATTATTTTAGAAATATAACTTTGTTGTGTCCTTAAAAAAGTCATGGGTTACAGATAACAATAATTACTTGTGGCTCATTATTTCTAAGCTCTGCCCTAGTACAGTGCTTCTTTTGAAATCAAGTATGTTCCCAAGTACATAAAGTTCCCAGAATACCACATTCCTTTCACAGGAACAGCAGGATAGTAGGAGGACTATGGCAAGACTGGTACAGACTTGTCAAAATTGTCAACATGATATCTTCAGGATATAAGAGTGCCATCTTGTTGATAATCCAGCAAACATTGGATTTGTTACATATTTGATGGTTTTAGAATCCAAACCTGACAGTTTATGGTATTTGCAATGCATTTCATATCATTTTTACAACAATTTTGAATGCAAAGCTAGTTAGGTGCTTTGCCCAAGGATTTCCAGAGGCTTTTTAATGACTGCGTAGAAGTCTCCTGTCCTGTATTTACTTGTCAATACCGAGGTTTTATATACATGCCAAATTAAGCTCACATGGTGAGCTTCTCCACCTCACATAGGAAATCTGATAATGAGTGATTACTTCTGGAAAATTTATTTCAGCCAATCTGTTATAGGGTTTTAATAAATACTGTGCCCCATATTGGCCCTGCTCTTTGCCTACATTGATACATAAGGGCAAATTCCAAATAAATGAAATGAAGCAATTTTGAGGGTGGCAAGGAGATTTCGGCTAAAGCATGTTAGCTGATTGAATGTGATTGGGGAAATTTGTGCCAGACATTTCCTACTTAAGTTAGAAGACTGGTTTATAACCAGTAATCTTCTGGCACAGGAGTAGACAAGTTTTCAGTTACTGACCACTGCTTGCTTCTATCTAATACAGATACCACAAAAGCTCATGCTAAAATAAAAATAAATTAGTCCCCTCTCTTCCTCCTTTTTTCTGGTACAACACTGTTTCTTATTGGTAGTAACTTATGCTACCATTTTTATTACATGACAATATTGTTTCCTCTCACTGATTCCAGATTCTTAACTTTTGGTTCAGTATAATGTTGTACATGGCATATGTGCAATTTAGATGGTGTTAGCCTGCATATTCCTTGTTATGGTTTTGGTATTTTGCAATGGTCTGAGAACTAGACAAAAATAAATGGAAAATAATGGATACAACAGCAACCATTCCCATAGTAGCTCTAGCAACTACATAGTTCCTCTCCAGGTTACAATATTGTTCATAGGCAACACTATGGTAGTGGTACAGTGATAATACTAAGCAACTGGCAATGAAGTCACAATTGCAGGAAATGTGATGTGATGCAGAGGCATAAAGAAGCATGTTTATTCAGATGTAAGTCCAACAGGTTTTTCTAGTAAGTGTGCTTAGGACCGCAGCTTTAAACCATCCCTACTCTCTTTCTCAAACAATGGCCAGGGAAAGGTCCAGGTATGCCAAGCCCATGCTGTGTTTAACTTCACAGGTAACCAGCACTTTGAATTGAAAGTGGATTTCAAATGGAAATTAAATGCTTGCTACTCCCAGCTCCAGACAACAGCAAAGCCATGGTATTCTACAGGAGGAACCTAAAACCAGAATCCTATTGGTTAATCCCAACTAGAACAGACCCATCGGATCAATTGCTGAACAGTGAGTGACTCAACACAGAGGTAAATTACACTGATTCAGTCTCTAGTTGGGACTAAAAATAGGAGTCAGTCCTAAACTTTTACTCTGAGCTGACAAAAGTATATTAAATCATTCTGCTAGTTATGCAGGTGTTGAAATGAGAAAATTATACACTAAACAAAGTGACAAAGAGATACCACAGTATATTGTAATGACTTTATGGTGACAGCTCAACAAGTCAGGAAGGGAACATACTGCTCAGTGGTAAATAACTTGCTTTACGTAGTCATACTCTAAGTTCCAGTCCCTGGCATCTTCAGTGGCAAAATGATCAGACACAAAGTGGTAATAGAAAAGATTTGTGCCACAGAACTGCTGCCAGCTAGAGAAGTAGGCTGGATAGATAAATAACCTGAGTTGGTACATTGTTGCTTATATTTTTCTGAGTGGCAGTGATATAATGTCTGTGTGTGTACAGGGAGACTTTGTCAACTGCTTGAGTTTGGTTACAGGACACACACACACACACACACCCCGATACCAAAATCCATCGATGATCGAATCCTATTAAATACAATGATGTAATAAAATGGTGTTCTTTACAAAAAATGGCAAAATCAAGGTTTGCTTTTTGGGCTGTGTGTGTGTGTATTAAATTCAAGCCATGGATGCTTGAATCCATGGATAAGTAATCAGTGGATATGGAGGGCCAACTGTTTATTGTTTGTTCTATGAGTGGACTGATCCAGTGTCTATTCGTGTAGGTTTGAATAAATTGGGAGAAACAAAGGGGGAGATTCTTTCATTATAAATCACATTTCTAAAGCAAGAGTGGTTGTTCAAGATCACTTACCTCTAAGGGCATACTTTGACTGTATCTATTCCAGGTTAAGTACCTGTGGCAGTGGTGGTTTCCATGCCACTGGGGCTGTAGATCAACGGCAGATTTTGGTTTGAACTTTAAAGGATTTGTCCAATGTGCTGAACTTCTTTCAGGGGACAGAGTTCAGCATACTGGGTAGGTCAATTAAAGTTCCTACTATAATCTTTTCCAGATTTCAGAGTCCACATGGACACACACACACACCTGACAAGGAATGGGTGCTAAGGATTCATGTCTCTGGCCATCACATATAACAGATAAAGCATGTAATGGGGCCATCTGATTTTGCCATTAAAAGGCTATTTGGCTTCTTATCTGTTACAGCCTGAGCAGGCCTGAAACCACCCCTCCTCTTTGATATCAGTTAATGTGGGCATTCCCTGTCTGTATGAGCCTTCTATGTGTAAGCCTCCATGAGCTTGAAGCTGGCACATCACGTACGCAGGCTAGCCTGTCCTGGAGTCACCCACCAGGAGATGGCCCTTTTCTCATAAGAGGAGGTGTTAAGATAATAAAGCAAAGGGAATGGCACCTTCCCATCCATAACAGAAAGTGCCATTCAACCCCCCTAACCCAATCAACTTGCCATCCTGCCTCAGAAGCATGTCTCATTTACACCTACCCCTTCTTTCTGAAAAGACTGAGCTTCAAAACATACAGTACATACCAAAGGCTTCATTTGATGTGGCTCATTCAGGCTCTGGTTTCTTTTATCCCAGGGCACAAAAACCCTATTTAAATTCTGGACTTTCTTTGTCAATTGGCTTAGTTTATTTCCAGGCAGAAGTGCCGCCAGATTTGTAATTGTAGCCCCTCTTTGCTCCTCTGCCGAGAGAGCAAATGAGTCTCCCATTGTCCATCTTAACATCAGCAGCAGAAGAAGGAGCTCCAAACATTCAGGTTGTAAACATTCAAAAGCGTTCCCAGGCATTACGTGATTGTCACTTGCTATTCTATGTTATTTTTTGTTGCCTGTTTTATTGAAGCATTTCCTGTATTGCTATGTATTTTATATGTATTATCCTATTATTCTTAGATTGTTCGCCACAGGCAGGTTTACTCTTTTATAGTTATTGTTTGATGTACAGCGCTGTGCAAATCTACAGCGCTATATAAATAATAATAATAATAATAATAATAATAATAATAATAATATGGTCCCCCGTCTAAAGCCACTCAAAACGGGTCTCTTCCTGCAGGCTTATCCACTGAAATCCATATAAAAAGGTTATGTTGACTGCTCTTTGGCTAATGGACGAATTGTAATTTTTAGAGAATAGGCATTCTTGGTAAATTCAGAGTTAGTATTTTATTGTTGTATTGATTGTAAACTGTACTAAGTGTCTTTTAAGGTGGTAATCCCGCCTTGATCTGTGGGAGAGGTGGGAGGTATAAATAAACTATATTAATATTACTATAATTATTATTATTATTTTCTGTTTCAACTAAACTCTTTGTTCCCTATTTCTACTGGAGGTGTGTGTGCTGTATGTTCTCTGTGTGTGAACTTATCTCTTTTAAATAAAAAATTGTAACTTATTTGGTTCCAGTTTTGTTGCCTGAATACATCCTGAGTCCATCCCTGCTTCCAGAGACGCTCCTCCCGGCTCTTTTCAGATCTGGAAGTTTTCTCGCTTGAAAAAATGGCTGCCGGAGCTTTCTTGGCAGCGGGGATGGGCCTGAGATGTATGCGGGCAGCAAAACTAGAGCCAAAAACCTTGTGATAATATCAGGATGCTGCCAGAATTAAGGGTTAAACCGGATTGAGGTGAACTGATTTAAATATCCATGTGATAAACTGCTTACTTAGGCGCCTTTAAACCTATGTATACCAGGTCCGAAAGTATAGAGAAATCCAGAGGCAATTCCAAGTTACAAGTTTTATTTAAAAGAGAGAAGTTCACACAGAGACACAGCACACACACCTCCACTAGAAATAGAGAACAAAGAGTTAAATTGGAATAGAAAAGGCTTTAGAAGAGGGACCAAATTAAGGGTTAAACTGGATTGAGGTGAACTGATTTAAATATCCATGCGATAAGCTCCTAACACAGCCATAGAGCTACTCCATTTGAGTGAATTATAAATCCCCAGATATACCTAATGGTAATGCCTTGGCTGTGCTAACATAATCCTTTGGAGAACCTCCAGTGAAAACATACCATTCACCCCCAGAATCCCCTAATTTAGGTGTCTGCTTTCAGGTACAGGGTGCAATGTTGGATTGAGTTCAGAAGTGAGATTCAACTGCCTATCCAACTGAGAGTTTGTGAACTTGACTGGCATTGCCAGAGCAGTTTCATTTTACTTTGGACAGGAAAATTATCTTGCAGATCTTGCAAACATTTAAAAAAAAAACATCAACAAGTCTTGTGGCCCCTTATAAACCAAGAGTCTGTAATGCAAACTCACAGGTTTCTTATGGCATACGCTTTTGCAGACCCAGTATCGTTTGTTAGCCCATGAAACTGGATTTTTAAAAAATGGGGGGAAAGGCTTACTGTATATACTCTAGTCTAGAAATTTTAGTCAAAAAATGACCCAAAAAATCTGGGTTGACTTATCCACGGGTTGATGTAAGTACTGTACTTTAACTCTCATATATATGAGAGAGTAGAGGGGATCCATGCTTCTTTTTGGTGCTCCCAGGAT
>NC_056523.1:270351311-270404696 GCF_019175285.1 Sceloporus undulatus
TTATCCACGGGTTGATGTAAGCACTGTACTTTAACTCTCATATATATGAGAGAGTAGAGGGGATCCATGCTTCTTTTTGGTGCTCCCAGGATGGACTAAGCTCTCACCTTTTATCACTCTATTCAGAGAAAGGGGATGGTTCCATATATATATATACAGGTTTCTTATGGCATACGCTTTTGCAGACCCAGTATCGTTATATATATGAGAGTTAAAGTACAGTGCTTACATCAACCCGTGGATAAGTCGACCCAGATTTTTTGGGTCATTTTTTGACTAAAATTTCTAGACTAGAGTATATACAGTAAGCCTTTCCCCCCATTTTTTTAAAATCCAGTTTCATGGGCTAACAAACAATACTGGGTCTGCAAAAGCGTATGCCATAAGAAACCTGTATATATATATATATGGAACCATCCCCTTTCTCTGAATAGAGTGATAAAAGGTGAGAGCTTAGTCCATCCTGGGAGCACCAAAAAGAAGCATGGATCCCCTCTACTCTCTCATCCATCCAGCCTTTAGGATTTGCACAAACAGTTATGCCTGCCAGAATTTTCTAAATTCTTTGGCATCATTTTCCTTTGAATCATCCATTACATCCTTTGTTACATGCCTCTAAGTTTTACCCTCAACTTATCCTAATGGGTCATATCAAAATCCATAATTTTGGCCCCCCAAAGGAAGTTGGTTTTGCTGTAAGCTTGTAACATGGATTGCCTCTTGCCACATTCCCGCACTAAACTCTTAATAGCTCTGCTATTCCACTATTACTGCTCTGGCTGCCTCCTCTTGCATTCTGGGGCTTGTAGTTCTGTGAGGCCTAAGAGGTCTCTGGCTGAGAATTCTAAAGGGCTCCTCCTTAAACTGCAAATCCCAGAATGCAACAGGGGGCAGCCAGGGCAGTACATTTTACTTGAGATGCCACCTCTCTAGGAATCTCTAGGTTCTCCAGTGCAACTCTGTAGTCAACATCCAACAGACACTGACCATAGAACTGCACTGGAGGAGCTAGAAAGGCCTAGGAATCTCTTGGGTCTATTAGGGCAACATTTTTTGGTTAAAGTTGACCATAGAGTTTTAATCCAGGAGGACCTAGATATTCCTAGAGAGAACATATTTATCAAATCTGTGAATAATCAGATCCGCAAATATCAAAGCCGCAGATATGGAGGGATGAATGTGTGTGTGTGTGTGTGTGTATATATATATATATATATATATATATATATATACTGTTTCCCCATTTTCACAGGGGTCCTGTGCCATTAACCCCGGAGAATTTGAAAGGCATGCTGTCATTTCTTGACATTATTATTATGAGTAAATGTTACTTTTTTATTCATCTTTATTAACGTATTGTGTAAGGTGTCAACATAATAGTGATCATATTCAGCGCACTTTGCCACACTCTTTGGCAAAGGGAAGTCATACAGCTCGACTACTACCAGTCAGGCTCCCTCTCTCTGCAAGGCCCCAAACGGGCACAGATCACCTCTGCAGAGTAGAGAGAGAGGGCGAACTGCGCCTGCGCGAAGGCTCTGACAGTGAGGGGGTTGGATAAAATGGCGCTTTCTGTTATGGACGGGAAGAAACAGCGCCTGGCTGACAGCGACGCCTCGCAAAGCCCCCACCCCCCTCTCGCGTTCCATCCAATCACCGCTTTAGTTTCCTCAGAGGGGAGGAGCCGGATTGGACGCCGCGGGACGGGATTGGCCGGGCTGCCTTTCCATTCTGCGGCGGTGTGCGCACGCGCATGAGCGTCTGCGTGTGGCGGCTGTGGCTGCCCAGTCAGTCGGCCTCTGTTCTCAGGGGTAAGCGGGTGAGTCTTGGAGGTGTTGGTGGGAGCAAGGGAGGCAGGCCGCGCTCCCCCACTTCCGGTCCCTGCGGGGAGCCAGGCTTCCTTCCTTCCCAAGCGCCTGGGGAGGGGGTCGGAGAGACAGGGATGCCAGGCTGGGGGCGGGGCGGGGAGCAAGACGAAGGCGGCCTGGGACGGACGGGTTTGTGCAGTGATTCCCCAAACTGTGCCCCTTTAAGAGCCTTTGGACTCCCTCTCCCAGAAGCCTCAGCCACGTTGGCCAATAGCCTGGGATTCTGGGAGCTGGAGTCCAAAATCCTCTTAAAGGGCACAATTTGGGGAGCACTGGTTTAGAGTGAGTAGATGTCATATCTACAAGAATTTGCGACAAGTCTGCCTCGCTCCTGGCAAAAGGGTGCCACACTTGGGGGATTAGTCCAGGTCTCAACCCCGTTTTAGCTGCCCTGTTGAATTCTGGGATTTGTAGTTTACCCTGGCACCAGACCTCTCCAAGACACACTGCGGGAACAATCCAGTTCAAGACAGCTTTGACTGCCCTGGCTCACTGCTTAGGGAATCCTGGGAATTGTAGTTTCAAGACTGGATTATTTCTGCAGTGTGCCTTGCACCAGAGAAGGCTAAATATCCCACAGGATTCCAGACCCAAAGTCCAAAGCGCGTGGAGCCATGGCAGTTAAAGTGGGGTCCAACTGCGTTTTTGTAGACAGGCCAGAGGTGCTCTGAGGGGTAGATGG
Source organism: Sceloporus undulatus (assembly GCF_019175285.1). Classification (NCBI taxonomy): domain Eukaryota; kingdom Metazoa; phylum Chordata; class Lepidosauria; order Squamata; family Phrynosomatidae; genus Sceloporus; species Sceloporus undulatus. The sequence continues at coordinate 270,353,862 of NC_056523.1, forward strand.
TGTTGTGTGTCTTGCATGGCAGGGAGTAGTGTGGCAGTGCTGCAGGGAGGCTCCTTTGTCAGACCTTGGCAACTTTGTGTTTATTCCTATGGGCATTGAGGGCCCTGTGGCCTCAAGGGTCTTCCTCTTTCTCTTGCCACTTGAGAGGATAGGATAGTTTGGGGGCTTTTACTGGTCAATATCGAGAATTGAAGTGCGTTGAGTAGAGCCCAGTTTTGAAGAGTCAACAGAGCATCCTGTGTCCCATCTTTTGTACATTCCCACGTTGTATTCACTACAGCCAGCCCTCCACATTTGCGGCTTTGACTTTTGCGGTTTTGATTATTTGCGGATTTGATGACTATGTTCTCTTTATGAATCCCTAGGTCTCCAGGGAAATTCTGCTGGAAATTGACCATAGAGTTGTACTGGAGGATCTAGAGATTACTAGAGAAAACATTTCTCTAGGCGTTCATAAGCATGAATCTATGGTCAACTTTTGGCAGTTTGGGACTTCTGCTGGAGGACCTAGAGATTCCTAGAGAGGTGGTCTCTCAGGTTAAAAAGTAGTATTTGTTTATTTGCAGTTTGTCCGCTGTCACAGGAGTCCTGCGCTCCCAATTTTAGCTAATGTGGAGGGACCACTGTATTTGCTATCTTCCTTTTTCTTCCCATAAGTGAAAGAAAGAGAACTCAGAAGTGCAGTTGGAAGGAGCCATGAAAGGCCAATACAAACATCAACATAAGTCATCATGAGTAATTGAATATTAAACTAGATATGACAGGGAGTTGTGCCCTTGTCTGCTCAGCTGACATGTAAATATGTGGGGAAGAAAGGGGCTATAAAGATGTACTCTTAACACGCACACGCACTTACACAGATATAAACATAGCATGTGGGGAAAGAGCAAAACCTCTCTCTTCCAGTCCCCTTGTTTAACATTAAATGGTTTTCCTATACTAGAAGAAAGCAAGCCTCTGGAATATACAAGGAGAACATGGAGGGTTTCTTCCCACTCCCTGCACATTCCTTTTTCTGGCGGCAGCCCCTTCTATATATATTTTTGGTCCCTGTGTAGAATATATGTGCTGCTCTTTTCACAGCTAGTATGGCCCTGAATCTGCTTCATCAGGTTCAGCTACAGAGACTTTCCCCCACATGGTTACATAAACATGCTTGTTAGTATTGTCTGGATCGCCTACTATTGTTGGACTGCATCTTCCAGCATTGCTTTCCATTCGTTCAGCAGTATCCTTCTGAAGCAGATAGCAGCTAAAATTCTTTTAGCTGAGCATTAATGAGATTGATTTACTTGTTCCTAAAAAATACATTTGTACTATTGCTTCTTTGTATGTTCTTTTTTGAATATCAGTTGCTGTTGTTGTTGTTGTTACTGTTAGCTGCCCTCAAGTCAACCTCGACTCATGACGACCCTGTGGATGAGGCATCCCCAAGTATCCTCCACTGCTCTACTTGGTGCTTGTAGATTCAGGCCTGTGATCTCCATAATTGAGTCTAGCTATCTGGCCTGTGGTCTTCCTCTTTCTACTGTCTTCTACCTTTCCCAACATACTGTCTTTTGTCTTCTCATGATGTGTCCAAAGTATGACATCCTCAGTTTAATTATCTTGGCTTCCAAGGAGAGTTTAGGCCTGATCTGTTCAGGGACCCATTTGTTTGTCTTTTTGGCCGTCCATGATATTTTCAGCATTTTTCTCCATCTCAATCAAAGGAGTTGATTTTCTTTTTGCTCACTTTCTTCGCTGTCCAGCTGTCACATTTAAACATGGTGATGGGGAAAACAGTAGATTGGGCAATTCTGACTTTAGTGCTCAGTTGTGTATCATTACTCTTTAGGATCTTGTCTAGTTCTTTCATTGCTGGCCTTCCCATTCCTAGTCTTCCTATTTCTTGACTGCAGTCTCATTTTGATCTAAGGTATGCGAAATTGTCTAGGTTGAATTTACATAGGTCCTCCATGGTCATTATTTTTGTTTTCTTTACGTTCAGCAGTAAGCTTGCCTTTGCACTTTCTTCCTTGACGTTCCTTAGTAATTGTTCCAAGTCTATGATGTTTTCCACTATTAATACGAGGGGGTATCTTAAAGTTTTAATTATCGCCTTTAAAATTTTTTGACAGAAAGTTTGTTTTGATTTGTAGTTGTTAACTTTTCTCTATGTAGTCACCATCCAGATTTACGCACTTTTCCCAGCGTTTCTTGACCCTCTGAATACCGTTACTGTAGAAGTCTTCAGATTGTACCTTAAACCACGCTTCCACTTCATGAATGACATCATTTGTGTTTTCAAATCGGAGACCCACAATGGATTTTTCATTTCTGGGAACAAGAAAAAGTCACTTGGTGTGAGGTCGGGTGAATAAGGTGGATACTGCAAAATCTCAAAGCCACATGCTTTTGCTGGATTAACTGCAGTTTAAGATGAGTGAGCTGGTGCATTGTCAGCTAGGAGACGAATGCCCCTGGAGAGCATACCATGGTGTTTCTTCTTTTTCAGAGCATCTCTCAATTTGTCCAGAAGATTGCTATAGTATGTGCCAGTGATGGTTTGTCCCTTTGCAAGGTAATCTGTGAGAATGACTCCATAACAGTCCCCAAAAACAGAGCATGAACTTCCCTGCTGACTTTTGCTCCTTTGCCTTTTTGCAGGGAAAGGAATCAGCATGCTTCCACTCCATGCTCATGGTTTTGGTCTCCCAATCATAATGATAGATCCAAGCTTCATCCATGGTTATCAGATGACAAAAAAAGACCTCTTCATCCTGTTCCAACAGTGTCAACATCTGTCTTGAAAGGTCACACCATGTTTGTTTCTGGAAAGGGGTTAGCAAATATGGAACCCATTGTGAAGATACCTTAGACATATGCAGTTCGTCATGAATAATTTTCCACACTACTTTAACTGAGACCAGTTTCATTCATGATCATTTGGATGGTTGCTCATCTGTATTCCAGGATTAAACGCTCCACTTCATTCACTGTAGCCGCTTCATCCATTTTGGCTCATCTGTGACGGCTATGTGAACAGTTTGGAAATTCCTTTTCCACCTCACAATAGTGTCATAAGATGGGCAGTCATTTCCACAAACTATCATAATTTTATCATTAATTTTCCGAGCACTATTACCCTTCAAATGCAGGAACTTTATTAAGCTGTGAGCTTCAATCTTCTCCATCTTACACTTTAGTCATTTCTGGCACAACCGGTAACAAAAATAAAGGACACAATGAGCTGATTTTCTCAACATCATGCACTTAGGGATCAATGACGACACTGACAAAATTTCATCAATCTACCATGATAACTTCAGGGTGATAATTATTACTTTACGATACCCCCTCGTATGGTGTCATCCATTTTCATCCCTCCTTCTTAGTCAAAACCTGCTCATCATATGATATTTTCTGTATACAAGTTCAACAAATTGGGTGATAAGATGCAGCATTGCTTTACCACTTCGCCATTCCCTTTCTCCATTTTCTGTTCTAGCAGTGGCCTCTTGTTCTAATACAGATTTCTCATCAGGACTACCAAATGTAGTGGTGCTCCCTTGTCTTTCAGAGCTTTCCATGACTTTTTATGATCTATGCAATCAAAGGCTTTGCTATAGTGTATTAAGCACATGCTTATTTTCTTTTGGAATTCCTTGATATGCTCCATTAGCCATCGTATGTTTGCAATGTGGTCCCTTGTGCCTTTGCTTTTCCTGAACCCCGCTTGCACCTCCAGGATTTTTCTCTCAATATATGATTGGAGTCAATGCTGTAAGCATATTATTATTATTGATTCCCAGTGGAAGGAAAAAAAATTCTAGAACATGGCCACATAGCCCAAAAAACCCACAAAAAACCATTATTATTATTAAACTTTATTTATATAGTGCTGTAGATTTACACGTATAATTAAAATAAATCTGCCTATGGTGTACATTCTATAAAAATAATTAAATAAATAAACATTTCTGCTTGTAACATACTGGATTATACAATTATAGAGGGTGAGAAGCATAATTTTGCTTGCGTGGGAGATTAATGCTATGTTCGTATAGTTTCTGAAGTCTTCTGTGTTGCCTTTTCTGTGGATGGAGATGTATATTGAATGTTTCCAGTTTGTTGGTCACCGTTTTGTTTTCCATATTTGTTGGCATATTTTAGCTAACGCTAGAGTTGATACTGTCAGTGTGATTGTAGGAGTTCAATTGGAATATCATCTGTTCCTGGAGATTCATTTTTCCCAATTCCTTTTATTGCAGCTTCCTCTCACTTTCTAGAATTTGGGTTTCATCTTTGTAAGATTCTATGTGAGTACTAAATCCAAGTTAATAGTACATCCTTTGCTGTCTTGTTCTTTTGTTCCATTATTGGTACCTTCTCTTCTTCAGTTGCCACCCTAGGGGAGCAAACTGTTGGCTTTTTAGAAAGTTTTTGGAGATTAGGATTGGTTTTAGGGCAAAAACTCAGTTTGAAAAATATTCTCAAAGCTGGAGGGGATGTGGGCCACATGTGACCCTTTGGATTCCTAATTGTGATCTGTAGGAACCGCAGGCCACATTTAGGGGTCCAAAGAGCTGCATGCACCCCATGAACCACACTTTCCCCATGCCTGCTTTAGGGATTCAAGTTAATAAGGAATCAAAGGGCTCATTCCCACTTGGGGTATAATCTGCATTCAAATCTGGCTCTGCTCTACTAAGTAAAGTGATTCCAAAAGTCCCTTTGAAACACTATGAAAAGGGACCTTGTTTGGAACCGCTTTTTTAGCTGGGAACGCTTGTCCTTCACACACACACCCCAAATCCTTTCCCACATAACCTTCTCTCTCTTCCTCCCCTCTTCCCCTGCCCCTCCCTCCCCTCTCTCCCCCTTCTTTTCCTTCCTTCCTTGCCTTTTTCCTTCCTTCCTGCCAGGCTGCCACTGCTTTTCCTGGGACTGATGGGGCTTCTGGCACTGCTGCTGTGCCACCACCGTTTGCCCCGTGCTGGCTGGCAGTGTGGCATCACCGTTGCAAGCACCGTCAACCCCTGGGAAAAGCAGCGGCAGCGTGGCTGGAAGGAACGAAAAAGAAAAGGGGAAGAGGAAGGAAAAGAAGGTTGAGAGGAGGAAGGAAGGAAGCCCCACCAGCATCAGGCAAGTGGCGGCGGCTTTCCGTGGCGATAGAAAACCCAGGAGGAGGAGGAGGGCGAGATAATTTATTGTTATTTTTTTTTTGCCATAGAATTGATCGCAAAATCAATCTATTGGTAAAGCAACTACTTGCAATTAATTCTATGGCAAAAAACTCCATACAATTCTGATCTGGCATTCCCACTTATTGGACACGCTTCAGAAACGAGCTTTCTTGAAAAAAAAAAAAACCCTCTCCCAAACTAGTGTCAGGAAACCCTATTTCCTGGACTATTTGTGTTTGCCCCGGACCTTTCATCCTCTAATCAATCAAATGAGGATCGGAAGCACGTTCAAATGTGAACGAGGGTCATATAGCATGCATCACACTTCGCATCAAACTGTAGTGGGAATGAGGCCAAAGGCATGTTACTCTAGTTCCTGCTTTGGGGTCAGATAGTGTCTCTTGCTCTTTACCCTCTATAATTGTATAATCCAGTATGTTACAAGCAGAAATGTTTGTTCTTTTATAAAGTGCTGCAGCTTCTATCTTTCAATGGTATACACATCACTGAAAAAGAAACACAGGCTATTGAATTCTTTACTTTGCTCTCTGGTTACTGTTACGTGTCTTCAAGTTGTTTCCAGCTTATGGTGACCCTAAGGCCATGGGGTTTTCTTGGCAAGATTTGTTCAGTTGGGGTTTGTCATAGCCATCATTTGAGGCTGAGTGTGTGTGACTTGCCCAAGGTCTCTCAGTGGGTTTCCGTGGCCAAGCAATGATCCAGTCCCTGGTTTCCAGAGTCATAGTTCAGTGCTCAAACCACTACTACACCTCTTAGATAACTGGATTTGATATATTTGTTTCCTACGCTAAATGAGGGGGGGGAGTGAATCCAAATCACAGCATTATTTATGCTTTAAAGATTTGAAGCATTACTTTAAATTCAAAGTAATACAAATATAAGTTGTTTCCATCATGGGGCTTCAAACTGTTTCTGACCTATGGCGACCCTATCACAGGGTTTTCTCAGCAAGATCTTTTCAAGGGATTTGCCATTGGCTTTCTCTGAGGTGACTTGGCCAAGGCCACCCAATGGGTTTTCATGACTGAGTGGCAATTTGAATCCTGATCTCCCAGGGTCCTAGTATATCACTTAAAACTCTAAATCACTCTGGCTTTCTTAAATGTGAATTACTGTGAGAGCTTATGCATATTTTAAAGTTTATTTGCTCTTGATTGACTGTAGTGCCGAATCTGAACTTCAACTCTTGACAAATTAAAGGGAAAGTGGGAGGTGCTGGTACAGTTTAACTTTTTAAAGTTTAATTTGACCAATCTTTGATTAAATTAGTTAATTTTGGTTTACAATTTGATAAAGTTTTGCTGAGTAGGTGCTGCTCAATTTTGTGCTTTTTGATATGAAAAGGGTATGAACCATTGCTCAGTTGACAAAAAGTAAATCTAAATGCAATTGGTTAGATTTATACTCACGAAAATATACTTAGTGTCATGGTATCAAACTATCTTTCTGTAATGGCCTTGATTGGTCTTTCCAATGTAAATAGGCAGTTTAGTTTGCTTGCTCGCATAGGTAGTGGGGAATGTGCTACTTTCTGACAAGTGGATGCATCTCCCTCCCTTTTTTAAAGCAAGCTACATTTCTGATGATGGTTACTGAATGACATTAAAATATCTAGCCATATGTAAGATGTTTGCTGATCCAAGGCATGTTTAGGCATTTTTTCAATAATTAAGCAGACATTTGTGGAGCAGTTCACTGGAAATGGAAAACAGGTGTGACCTGGAACTATTATTATATCATGTTTGGTCATTACATACATCCTGAAAAACAGGAATGTAGGTGACATGCTGTAATTCAAAGAGGTTATTTATTATTATAATTTACTGTATTTATACCCTGCCCTTCAGCCCTAAAGGCTCTTAGAGCAGCTTACAATTATTATTATTTTTAATTAGATGGTTCCCTGTCCACAGGCTTACAATCTAAAAAGATATGACACAAAAGGAGACGGGAATGGTGGTGGGGAAGGGGATCAGGCCCAGCAGATCTTCTCTCCCTCTGAGGCCTGGACCAAGGCAGATGGACTGGAGGGAGGGCTCAGCTTCTTAATCTTGGCCAGGCCTGATGGAGCTGGGCCTGCATCTCTCCTTCCACAGCCAGATGGCACTAGATGAACTGGAGGGAAGGCTCTGCTTCTTAGCTTAGGCCAGGCCTGATGGAGCTGGGCCTGCATATCTCCCTCCATGCCCGGATGGCACCAGTTGGACTGGAGGGAGGGCTCTGCTTCTTAGCTCAAGCCAGGCCTGGTGAAGCTGGGCCTGCATCTCTGCCTCCATGGACGGATGGCACCAGATGGACTGGAGGGAGGGCTTTACTTCTTAGAAGGCACTTGGAAGGTCCAAGTAACTGTAGAACCAGCAGCTGCTTCTTCCCCCTGGCCCCAAATAGTCACTGTGGTCCTTCCATTCTCTCTACTGGGCTGTTTTGCAGCAGAGCCCTGTCAGGTCCTGGTTTTATAGCCCCAGCAGGCAAAGCAGCTGTGAGTGATGGCAAACACAGTGCCTACTGAGTCAGGGCCTCAGTCCTGAAGAGAGAGGGATACATTTGGAAGGCAGAGGTCCAAGTACCAGTAGAACCAAGTTAGTCAGTTTTAGCTTCAAAAGGTATAAAGAAAACCAGTATCATATTTGCAACTAATTGATTTATTTTAGCATAAGCTTTCATGGATTCTAGTCCCCTTCCTCAGTTAATGAAGTGGATTGGGGTTCATGAAGGCTTACTCTATAATAAACTAGTTAATCTAAAAAAATGCTACTGGATTTCTTTATGCATTTTTATGTTGCTGTTGTAACAGTGGCACAAGGAGAACTCAAGTTGAGGGTATGTATGAGCTGAAAGTACTGGTATAAATTTGTACTTGGAAGTTAGGTGAATGTGGGCCTGTACAGACAGGCCAAAATAAACCTGCTTTGGGTCTCTTTGGAGGTACTGTATGCTGTTTAAATGACACATGCATCTTAAGAGGCCAGAAGTGGTGCCAAAGCTGCGCTCCGGTCCTTAGGACTGGAGCATGGCTTTGGTTTGGCTTCAGTCTCTTAGGACGCATGCATCATTTAAACAGCATATCTCCACAGAGAATGAAGCAACTTTATTTTGGCCTGTCTGTATGAGCCCTGTGAGTCATCTGAGTATTTGCTTGTTAGTGCTTTCAGTGGAATCTGAAGCAGGTATTAGTGGAGAGTTCTGCTAGTTTGTGCTGTAAACAAGTACTGGTACATATATAACTATCCCATTGTCCTACTCATAATGGTGAGACTGGCTACATGTCATAGGCTTTCATGCTAATTCTGGGCCCATACAGACAGGCCAAAATAAAGCTGCTTCTAGTGACTTTGGAGGTATGCTGTTTAAATGATACACACATCTTAAGAGGCGAGAAGCTGCACCAAAGCTGCGCTCCAGTCCTTAGGACTGCCTGTCACCTCACTGACCTGGGGACTGGCCCAGGTGGAAACCATGTGCAGGATCCTGTGGGGTTGGCCCATGATAGCCTGCCTGCCTGCCTGCCTGTTAAAGCCCAGAGTCAAAAGTAAGAGAGCTGTGTGCATGATTGCAGAATGAGTGGCAAGTATTAATACTTACACAACCTCTGAGATAGTGCAACCACTAGCACAACTATTTTTGTACTGTCTCATTTTGCCCATGGAATTCTGCCCAAATCTCTGCTTGTGTTCAGCAGTCTTAGACATGTTAAACTGTTTGTGTAGATAATAGATTCCAAGGAGCTCATGACCCTTATCACCTTGAATCTCCCTGCCAACAAAGCTTCTAAGCTAGTATGTCATGATCAACTCTTTTAATGCCTATTGGAAGGCCTAAGACAACCATATAGTGCAATACCCAATGACAGCTTCAGAGCATCATGTAAGATCAGTATGGTGTCCAGCAGTTTCATTACAAAATAGTAAATAGTTGAAAAAACTTGCTTCTTTCCAGATGCTTCAAAAAGAATCAACAGTATTTGGTTTAGACCATCTGGATGGGACAAATTACTGCAGACATGTTGTCAGCTTGTATTCTTCAGGGAGTGATTAACAAATTTAGGAAGATGTGCAGAGTTTACTGGCTGGTGATCAGGCTCAGTAAGCCATTAGTAGCCAATCTGCAGCAGGTTTCCAGGAATGAAAGAAACAGTGATAGTCAAGGAACACAAATATGGTACCTATATCTAGCATAATAGAAAAAATACCAGTTCTTCCCATCAGGTAAATAAGAAGCATTGCTCTAAGATAGAGCAGTGTCTCAAAGTCTGGGCCTCTGGGTAGTTTGAACTATAGTGCCTGAAGTCGTATCCAGTCTGGCTAATGCTCAGGGAAACTGAAGCTGAAGTCCAAAACACACAGATGACCAGGGTGTGAGAACTACTGTTCTAGGAAAACGTGGTTCTAATGTGCTAGTGGTTACTTCTAAAAACCTGAATGCTGACAAATTGGCAGCTTCTAACTTAATCTACTGTACACAGTTTTATGCAAAAATACCTGACTTGTGATTATCAAAAAAACAAACAAAACAAAACAAAAAACCTGAGCAATTCCTTAATTTCTTAAAAAGAACCCAGGATATTTCAGGATATTGGAAAGTGGCCATAAAGAAGAAAGTGTCTTACAAAAACAACAACACAAAAACATATCATAGTAATAACAATAGTCTTCAGAAGACCCTATAGCAACAGTGGCTTCTATATTCCAGCTTCTTAAAGATCTGTTTCTGAATTAAATGCAGTATATGTGGGATGCCATATTGATCAGCCAGCTGGTTCAGATAGATGACACAGGATGCAGAAGCCTGCCTTCAGTTATCTTTGTGGTATATATGTTGATTTCTGCACAATAAAAACTCTGTGATCATCTCTGTCAAGGAAAAATGGTGTGCAAGGTCATGACTTGTGCAGTAGTAGAATCTCACTTGTAGCATAGAGCAACACAGTACATACTTCGGATAGTTTGTAAACTTTTTGTACTGTATAGTAGCCTTCCTCAGCTGGTACCTTGTAGATATTTTGCATTTCAGTTCCCAACTTCCCCAAGCAGTGTGCCGTTGGTCTGGAGGTTTCCAGGGTGGTGATGACAAAGGATGATGATAGGGAAACTAGAGACTGCTGTGTTTTTGTCCTCCTAACTACTTGTATACGTTCTAAGCAATAATGTTTGTAAAGTAGTGTGACTGATATGTTAAATTTCATAAATACTGTATAAGCCTTTATTGCTTGAATATAATTACTTCCTAAATGGGTTAAATTTACTCATTGTTAAAATATATCTGGTTTCAAAAGGGGAAAATAACTGTAGATGGATTGTTTGGAAACTTGATAATGATGCAGGCACTGTCGCTTGATTATTGTATATACTTGCCTATGAGTCAAGAAATTTATGCCCCAAAATCGAGCCTAAAATCCTGGGTCGATTTATAGACAGGTCAATAATACTGCTTAGAAGGTCCTAAAACAAGCAAACCTGATGCTGCACTCTTGATACCTTGAGGCATGTGTTTTTCTCTCTCTCTCTCTGTCTCTCTCCCCCCCCCCCGTGTGTGTGTGTGTGTGTGTGTGTGTGTGTGTGTTAAAGAGGTTCCCAGTCAGATTTGCAAGCCTTCGCTTCCCATGGGAAATGAACATCTCATTTAACTCTGCTTGTTTCCCTCCTCACTCTGATTTGCAAGCCTCCTCTTCTCATTAAATAAACTCCACATTTAACACCTTTCTTCACTTCTCAATCCGATGTTAAAACCTCTCCTCCAGCATCTGAGAATTGGTGTTAGGTGGTTGGGAGAGGTCCGGAGAAGGAGGGGTGGAAGTGGTATTTTCCTCTTTCCATCCTTTCTTATAGCCCCCAGGTTTTACCCTAGACTTATCCACGGGTCATATCAAAATCCAGGATTCTGACCCTGAAACTTTCCCTTGACTTATACATGAGGTCAACTTGTACACATATACAATAGTTAGCTAGCGGATACTTTCTTCTTCCTTATCAATAATATACTACTTGTTTCATTGGCACTACAATAAAGTTTTTCTGTAGTATATTTATAAGTTATATCCTGCCAACTAAATGTACAGAGTGCACTAAGGCAACAAAGGTTATTACATTCTTTAAAATTGACTTAGACCCTTATTGTACATGGTCATCAAAGCAGCATGACAACATGATAACCATGCTTTCAGTTCCTCTCTCCCTCATGACGTTGTAGTTGTTGTGTGGTTAAACTGTGGGGGACCATAGTAAAAGCGAGTCTTTTTATTCACATGAAAAATCCATTAATGATTTCCCATAGCACTGCAGTCCCAAGTAATTTTCAGTGCAAAAAGTTCAATCACACTTTCCTTCTAATTTTGTTGGGAGATCCAACCCCCTTCTAGTGTCGCTGCAATGCTCTCCCTCTCTGCCACACACACACACACTCTCTCTCTCGTTCACACACACACACACCAGACAGAAAGATAGACTTACTCATTCAAACACAGACATCCAATTCACTATGGAAAAAGAAAAGGAAGGAACACTGCCATTTTTGGATGTCCTAGTCATCCGCAAACCGAACCTACGTTTGGGTCACACAGTATACCGAAAACCCACACATACAGACCGATACCTGCACAAGAACTCCAACCATCACCCAGGACAAAAAAGAAGCACAATCAAAACACTGGTAGACTGAGCAAAATGCATCTGCGAACCCCACTTCTTGGAAGATGAGCTGAAGCATCTGGACTGGGCTCTATAGGCCAATGGTTATTCCAGGTCAGACATCAGAAGGGCTGCCAGACCCAGGAAAACCCAGAGAAGTGAAGACAAGCAGCCACCCAAAGGGAAGGTATTTTTACCATACATCAAAGGAGTCACAGACAGAATAGGCAAAGTGGTGAGGAAGCAGAACCTTCAAATGGTTTACAAACCGACGAAGAAAATCCAGCAAATGCTTTGCTCAGCCAAGGACCAGAGAGACTTTCTCACAGCCGCAGGAGTTTACCGCATACCATGCAGCTGTGGACAAGTCTAGATAGGGACCACCAAACACAGTGTGCAAACAAGAATCAAGGAACACAAGAGACACTGCAGACTGGGCCAGCCAGAAAAATCAGCAGTAGCAGAACATGCCACAAACCATCCTGGGCATAAAATACTGTTTGAAAACACTGAAGTTCTGGACCATGCCAACCACTACTATGTCAGGATGCACAGGGAAGCCATTGAAATCCACAAACACCTGGACAATTTCAACCGGAAAGAAGAAACCCTTAAAGTGAACAAAATTTGGCTACCAGTCCTGAGGAATAGCAAAATAAGGACTCAGCAAATGCAGATGGAAAACCATTCAGTCGGGGGCATTCCCAGCAGATAATGATCACCAGTTTGCAGACATTAATCCTCTTTTGCATGAGCCTCCCAGCCTGAGGCCGGCCATCAGCACAGAACAATACACATGCAAATCACTCCTGCATTCCCAGGCTCACACAGTGTGTGTGTGTGTGTGTGTGTGCGCGCGCACACACACACACACACACTTTTTTCCAGGCAAGCATTCTCTGAAGATGCCAGCCACAGATGCTGGTGAAATGTCAGGAAGAAACTCTTCTGGAACATGGCCATATAGCCCGAAAAACCCACAAAAAACTACAGACATCCCTTCCTTCTTTCCTCCCTCCCCTCCCCCATTCCTTCCCAAAGCAGCCACGTGGCTTTTTCTGGGAACTGAGCAGAGGGAATGGAGGGAGGGAGAGCAGAAATGGGGAAGGCAGGAAATTGCAGTGTGATGAATTTTGGGTGCTTTAATTCTGGATTGGGATCAAAGGTGTGGGGAAGGTATGCTTTTTGCATATCATAGAATTACAGCAGGAGAGCACCCTGTGCAATAAGGCTCATAGTAGTTTTAAGATCATAGGCAAGGAATAAAAATAAATCTTGGAATTTTGTCAGTAAGAAAGTGTTGGTAGACTTCATGAAATCTCCTGGGGTATCTGGGAATATAAAGGAAAGAAATTAATAAATCCAGTAGGTGAAGATGTGTAGGTTTCTTACTAAACTGAAGTTGTGTGGACAAAGTTTATTTTTTAAAAAATCTAATTAAAATAATCTGATTTGCACCACACAGGTTTCATGGACAAATAAAAGGCTAGATCAGATGGACTGAGGAGATGGCAGGAAGAAAGCTACTGGGAAAATATGGATCAGATTGAAATCTTTTCTGAGAAGACCCTGCCAAATTTCAGTAGGTATTCTCAACAGATCTTTTCTTATAATAGATTTTGGGAGATGGAGGGAAATACAGTGGGCCCTCCACATTCACTGGGGTTAGGTGCACAAGGCCCCCTGAACGTGAAAAAAAGCAAATTAAAAAAAACCCCACTTTTTTTTAACCAGAGAAAACACCTCTCTAGGTCCTCCAGTGCATCAGTGTGGTCAACATCAGTTGGAAGTTGACCACAGAATCACACTGGAGGATTTCTCTAGGAATTGCTAGGTCCTCTAGTGTAACTCTATTGTCACCTTTGAGCAGAGTCATACTGGAGGACCTGGAGATGGAACATTTCAATCAAATCCATGAATTATCAAAGCTGCAAAAGTCAAAGCTTCAGATGTTGAGGGCTTAATTCTTATGAAGTTTTCATATATTAGGGTTGTTTTTTTTTAAAGAAATGAATTATAGTAACCAAGGACCAGTTCGGATGCCAGGGTTCATAGTAATTGTGAATACATTTTGGGCTTTTATATCTTGCAGGTGAGTATCTTCCTCTGTATCTTTTCTTGCAGGTGAACATAATTTGCCATGACATCAAAACTGAATAAGATACAGTAATGTAAATGAAAGTTTGCTTTCAAGCTGGTACAGTGGTACCCCGGGATACGAATTGATCGCGTTACGAAATTTCCGGGATACGAAAAAGTTAGATTGGAAAAAACTGTTCCGGGATACGATGTTTTTTTCGGGTTACGAAATTTATTTCGGCGCGAAATTCAAACGCAAAGCGCGGCTAGCGGCTTTCCAGCGGCTTTTCGGGTTGCGAAATGTATCGGGTTACGAACGGAGCCGAGGAACGAATTAATTTCGTAACCCGAGGTAGCACTGTATTCCGAAGCCGATTTCAAATTGTGGTTTCTTTAATTTGGAGGCCAACTTTAGTGGTAACCATAGCTTGTCCAAATGAACCATTATGACAAAGGCTGGATATGGAGATAGATTTTGCAAACGAAAAAGGCATGTTCTTGGACTACAATTTCCAGAATTAAGTGGTCATGCTGGTTGGTGAATTCTAGGATTGTCATCCAAAAACGTAATTTGTGCAGGCTCTTGTTCTGATTACCATTGGCTATGACATACAAACTGGAACCAATTAGTTTATTGGTAACAAATATTTTTGTCTTCATTTGTGACATAGAGCAAGATGCCTTTTCTGTTTCAGACTATAGTATCTTTTTCCATTATGCAGAGTTCAGTATAAAACTAGTAGTGTTGATAGCTAAATGAGCATAAGTAGTAATGGGTTTCTCTAAGTGATCAGTAGTACAATAGTAGTGATCCAAACTATTGAACCTGAATAAAATCACCAGGACTGCACTCCTGTATATATTTACCAAGCAGAAAGTCCAGTTGAATGCAATAGGTCCTATATCTGAGGAGACATTATACTGCCTATATGTTGTACATGTTTGTATCTCAAGCCAGGGTAAAATGAATACTTACATATTCATATACTTAAATTGTTAGAAGAAACACATGGTGCATTGAGTAAGTGAACAAAAAATACTGCGTAGCAATACCAAATAATAATGAAACATTGTGTGCTTATGCACAGAATAAAAGAGCTGAAATTGCATAGTTTCAAATTGCACAGTTTCATGAGAAAACAAAGCTACTTGTCAGTTTCTGTCTTGTACATTCATGTGGCAAGCAAGTTTCCTCAATATGCTAGCTGGAGACATGTGAAGGCGCTTCCTGTATTATGCCTGGAAACAAGTCAGTTTCTCTTCCTGCAGTGAACCTAATCATGTTCCTAATTTAGATTGTTCATCCAATCCTTTATTGGAGTCAGTGCTGCAACAATGCTAGTCCACAGTATACTGTACCAGCTCTTACATAAACTGACTATGTCATGGCTTCTGAATATTACAGTCAAAGATTTTCTGCAAATGTAAAGTGTGATAGAACACATTTCAAGAGGAACACATTTTTCTATTCAACTTCCAATTAAACATTTAAAAGTCTGCCTATCAGAATTTTAGTGATGGTAATCCACGTAATACCATTATATCTTTTCTTTCCTGCTTTATGTTAGTTATTTGTTCTTTCTTTTTAAGTAACTGTTTCAAGATTGAGGGTGACATATGGTAAACCTTGCATACAGATCACAAGGGAAAACTCTTACTGCAGCAAAGTCTAAATGATGCACATAAAAGGAAAAGGAAACTTGTATTAGATATAAGAGCACTGAAAGAAGGAGAAGAAGATTGCATCCCTGCAGGCAGACTCTAATTTTAAACTCCTTTAAAACACTGTATACCACTTAATTGTATTTTGAAGCTTAACAAATAATAAATTTTAAGATGTAAGGCAACTGTGCTGCAGGCAGTGCAAACAAACAGCTCTTGCAAATATCTCTTGCAAAATGCAGAAACCAACTTTTTTATATTTTGCAGTACAACCCTAATTTATAGGAGGTTGTTAAATGACTTTGACCCATAATAGATAGCTTTGTGCCATCTTGAAGTTTTAGTTTATAACTCCTGTGAATCTTGGCCATTAGAAATTCTGGCTAGGCAATACGGGAATTGTATTCTAAAACTTCCAGTAGGCACAAGAGTATCTAAACTGGCTTAAATAAATTAGCAAACATGTGTTAATGATAGTAATTCTGATAGCTTGTTGAAATCTTATATGTCCAGAGACAGTATACTTTTCAAGACCACATAATGAAAGAGAAATTGAGTCAATATCACTTCTGTGCCCTGCTTGCCATCTATCAGAGATATCAGGCCAGCTTCTTGGAAAAGAGTGTTGGATTCTTTAGATTTACTTACGTTTGAGTTTGACTTGCACATTTGAGCAAGGCAATTTCCAGTTGCAGTCATAGCTAATGATGTCCTACATTTGTAAGTTTTCTTGTCTCTCATCTCCCCTTTGAACTTTCAGTAAGAAGGATGAAAGGTTAATAGTCTGGTTTGATCTACTCATGACTTACAACTTAGGTAGGTGTAAAGCACTACAATACACATGAATTACTTTTTGATACAACATGAGATTAATTAGTAAAATAGATTTCTTATAACCCATCTTTGTAATGTTGATCTACCAAGCTTTCATGAAACAGAAAGCAGTGCTTCACTCATGGTTATTGTTTAGCTGTGTGATATCTGGTTCTGGAGTCCTTGGTTGCATTGTTGTTCCTCTTTTCCATCCTGTTGGTTGGATGCAGAAATTGCAAGAATTTGCAGTTATATTCTCATAGTGGCGCATGAATTCGGAGAGGATGAGGACAAGTCATAGTTATGATAGAGAAGAGAGAAGGAAATGTGTTCTGTTAGTTGGAATGAAGGGAGATAAATGGCTGGTTACTTGAGTTGCAGTACTACCTGCATGCAAAGAGAAGTAGCAGCAGAGAACAAGCTTTGATCCTGAAGTCATGACTAAGAGTGGTTAGGACAAGGGAGGTAAAAAGGACAATAGTTTTTTGTGGGTTTTTCGGGCTATGTGGCCATGTTCTAGAAGATTTTCTTCCTGACGTTTCGCCAGCATCTGTGGCTGGCATCTTCAGAGAATGCTTGCCTGGAAAAAAAGTGGCTATACACATACATACACACTGTGTGTGCCTGGGAATGCAGGAGTGATTTGCATGTGTATTGTTCTGTGCTGATGGCAGGCCTCAGGCTAGGAGGCTAATGCAAAATCATATAATCGTAGAGTTGGAAGAGACCACAAAGGCCATCCAGTCCAACCCCCTGCCATGCAGAAAATCTCAATCAAAGCATACCCGACAGATGGCCATCCAGCCTCTGCTGAAAGACCTCCAAGGAGGGAGATTCCATCACACTCTGAGGGAG
Organism: Sceloporus undulatus; assembly: GCF_019175285.1. Classification (NCBI taxonomy): domain Eukaryota; kingdom Metazoa; phylum Chordata; class Lepidosauria; order Squamata; family Phrynosomatidae; genus Sceloporus; species Sceloporus undulatus. Next base: position 270,371,083 of record NC_056523.1, read on the forward strand.
TGTGTTCCACTGTTGAACAGCCCTTACTGTCAGGAAGTTCCTCCTAATGTTGAGGTGGAATCTCTTTTCCTGTAGCTTGCATCCATTGTTCCGGGTCCTGTTCTCCGGAGCAGCAGAGCTTGCTCCGTCCTCAATATGACATCCTTTCAAATATTTAAATAGGGCGATCATATCACCTCTCAATCTTCTTTTCTCCAGGCTAAACATCCCCAGCTCCCTAAGTTGTTCCTCGTAGGGCATGGTTTCCAGACCCTTCACCATTTTAGTCGCCCTCCTTTGGACACGTTCCAGTTTCTCAATATCCTTTTTGAATTGTGGTGCCCAGGACTGGACACAATATTCCAGGTGGGGCCTGACCAGAGCAAAGTACAGTGGCACTATTACTTCTTTTGATCTAGACACTATACTTTTATTGATGCAGCCTAAAATCAAAATCAAAAAGAGGATTAGTGTCTGGGAATTGGTGATCATTATCTGCTGGGAAAGCCCCTGACTCTGAGTGGTTTCCCATTTGCATTTGCTGAGTCCTAATTTTCTATTCCTCAGGACTGGTAGCCAAATTTGGTTCACTTTAAGAGTTTCTTCTTTCCGGTTGAAATTATCCAGATGTTTGTGGATTTCAATAGCTTCCCTGTGCATCCTGACATGGTAGTGGTTAGCATGGTCCAGAATTTCAGTGTTTTCAAACAGTATTTTATGTCCAGGATGGTTTGTGGCATGTTCTGCTACTGCAAAATCACCTCCCAACAACATAACCAAAAAAAGAAAGAAAAGCCATCAAAGACCTCAATTTGGATCAAAAAACTATGGATGCCAGCCATGAAAGCCTTCGACTTCACATTGGAAAGCAATATTTATATCCATTATTTGTATGGTGCTATTATCCCATTTATCTTGCATTGCCACAAAAAAATCTCACTTAAATGTTATATTCTTGTCCTAATAGTAAAATATGTAGCAGATAACTATTTTCCAGATGTTGAAAATCCTAATGTTGAATTTGTTTGTCTGTTTGTTTGTTTGTTTATCAAAAGGCTTCCATACTTCCCTTTATCATAGGATATCGGGGTGGCATACATTTTAAACAATTTAAAACACTTCCAGATTGAAAACATAAATAATTCGAAGATGATAAAAAAATTAAACATAGCTACAGTTACAGCCACTTTAAAAACTACAACAAGTTTGAAATAAATTAGTCCCTGAAAGATTTATTAAAAAGCCATGTTTTGTCTAGGAACCAGAAAAAACCAACTTTGGTGCCAGTTACACCTCCAAGAGCATGATACAATTGGTGTGCAACAACCAAGAAGGCCCCCTCTGTTGTCCTCGCAATTTATATTGTTGTTAACTCTTGGGACACAGATGAGACTTCTTCTGCAGATCTCAATTTTGGGGCAGGTTTATACAAGTAGAGGTACTCAGACTAGAAGCAAATTGACAGCCAATGCAACACCTTTAAGGTGTTATATGTTGTCTATATGTATGATGGTTAGCAGTCTGGCTACTGCGTTCACTAGCTGCAGCTTCCAAGTCATTTCAAGAGCAGGCTCACATAGATTGTGATTGAGAAGTTACCAGTATGGGGGCTACTCTGGCTATATTATCCCTGTTCAGGAAAGTCTAGCTGGTGCACTAGTCAGAGCTGGAGCCAAGCACTCCTTGCCAAAGAAGACACTTGAACCACTGGTGAGAAAGTTGAGTCTAGGAGTACAGCTGGCCCTTCTTATACACGGATTTTTAATACACAGATTCAAGCATCCACGGCTTGAAAATGTTCAAAAAAAGTGTGAATTTCAAATATCAATCCTTGATTTTCCAATTTTTATAAGGGATACCATTTTGCTATGTCATTATATTTAATGGAACTTGAACATGCACAGATTTTGTTATCCACGGGGGATCTTGGAACCAAACCCCAGCATGTAACAAGGGTCCACTGTACTTCTTTTACATTGCTCCTACAACTGAAACTGATCCCAATAAACCTGACCAGATGGAGCACTGGACACTTTCTCGGACTCTGTGATAACTATGGTGTCACGTTCTGAGTGAATGTGAGCTATTTTCTCTTCAAAGTGTCTGGCAAACATGTTGCAGCAGGCAACCATGGGCCCCACCTTTGGTTTCTCTGAACCTGATCCCAATAGAATCCTCATACTTTCTTAATCTGTTGGCAATACTCCTCACCTCTTTATCTCATGTAGCCCAGAGAAAGAGTTCAGAGATTTTCATTTCTGCTTTTTGATTACCTGCATTCTGTTGTGTCATCCAGTGCAACAAAATGTGCTTAACTTTGACAGTGTCAAGAAAGCCAACTTCAACCCTGGAGGAGAGAAGGTTGGATCGGAGGGGGGTGGAATTAGCCACAGACCTTTCTAGCTCTGGATGACTGAACATGTTCAATTTAATCAAATTGAAAGGAAAAACCTCTGAACTTCTGGATACTTGTAGCTTACTGCCAAGCACTTCATACTACTGTAAATTGTGGATGGGTGTGATAAGCAGCTGTTGGAAGGAACTTTAAGAAATCAGGTACATTGATTCAGCTAGAACATTCCGGCTATACAAGGATTCAGTTAATATGTAGACAAAGAGATACAGTAATCCAGAGATCTCCATTTTGGGAGCCAGTCACCATATTTGGAATTTTGAGAATATGTTAAAGGCATTGTCACAGAATGTGTACCACACAGATATGGATGAAAAATAGCTGCTAGTTGGTATGGCAAGCCACAAAACATCCAGTTCACAGAAAGGGAAACTGTTGGGATTAAAAAGCAAATAACTTGTCCAGGATGGTGCACAAGAGGCAGAGATAGAGTCTGTGCTCCTGCCCACTTAATCATTCTCTCTCTCTCTCTCTCTCTCTCTCTCTCTCTTAAGATCACTCCTCTTATACAACCAAGTCAGTGTTTTGGGATCACCTCCCTCCACTTGCCTTGAGTTCATATGGCACAGAACCAAACATAACTTCTCCCTTTTTTCCTCCCCTTCCCCCAAATTGTGTCACCCTGTAAGCCTCCCATGTTGCTAACATTTGGAAGCATGTGGATGCCTGGGTGTGGGGGAACTTAATTTTTAGAAAGTTGGAAAATTGTACATGAGAAGGTTCCTGGCTTATATCAGGTTGACATATGTAGGGAAACTGTTGCTGATCCTAAGTTTACGCTCACAAACATTGTGTTAGTTGCTCCTCCTTTCTGCTGTTGTCCCTCTGAGTGCTGCAGTGCAGTGCAGAAACAACTGTAGTGAAAGCTGCTGTCTATAAATTGCCAGGGAAACTCAGTTAGAATGCAAATCATACTAATTCCTCATTAAGATGTGGCAATCCTACAAAAAAGTTGTTTTTAATATTTCATGTATTTTATATAGATACATACATATTGTTGGAAGAGGGCAATTGCCCTTAAAAGTTGGAGATGTATTTAACCATACTGATTTTTTTACATTTTATTCAGTAATTTAGGAAGGATAAAAGTTGATTTTCAAGTCAGTGTTATTAGTATTATGAAGATCAACATTTTGTTTATCGGCATAAACATTAATTTATACTATAATCCACCATATTGTTTAAAAAGTATTAAAATGGATTTCCTTTTGTTAAAAATGTTTAGAATTCCCCCTTTTCCCTTTCTCTCTTACAGCAATGGGCCAGGAAGCTGGAAAGCCCACATGGCCAAAGCCAGCAGGAGGGTATCAGACTATTACAGGCAGAAGATATGGAAGAAGACATGCTTATGTTAGTTTTAGACCATCTCTGGTGAATCAAGAGAGAAATGCAAACCAACACAACAGCGAATGTGAAGGATTAGAACTGGATGATGTTCAAACAGAAAATTCTCTGTGTACGTGTTACATAATTACAAACTGAAGCCTTTTCTTTAGAGAAGGAATGTCAAAAACATAAGAATGGGCTGATACTATAGAGTGGCAGAGAAGCATGGGCAGTTATGAAATTGACTTGATATTGATGGCAGTTTAAGATTTTTTTTAAAAAATATTTAGAAGTACCAATGAACCTAATTGGTGTAAATTGTAATTATTAGGTCATGTTCAAAAGTGTAATTCTAGCTTTACCTATTTCACTTTAAAAGTAAAAAGATAGTGATATGTATGATGGTTGGTCACAGAAACAGGTCATTAATGGATTTTTTGTTTGTTTGTTTTTTCTGCATGCAGACAATAGAAGGCATTGAGAACATATTGCAAGTGTCCATAGTCTGTAGCTTTAGGCATTTATCTACCCTACTTTGTAGTGCTGGCCTGCTGTTAACAGCCTTCTGTTCACTGTTTTTTTCCAGCTTTGCTTAAGTTATTAACATCCAGAAGCCTTTGTTTAGTCATCTCTCAGACTTATTGCCATCATGCAATTGGTTTCCCTGTTTAAAAGATCTTTGAGTGTGTTCAGATTTATATATATTTTACCTAAGCTTATTTTTAATGGTTCTGATAAATGTAAGATAAAAATAAGTTTAAAAATCAAATTATCCCCAAGTAAAATGCATCAGTCATACTACTGTAGTATATTAACAGTATTGTAGGCAGTAGTGTCTTCTGTATTTAATGAATATACCTCCAGCCTTTTAACCAAAGGATTGCATAGTGGCTTACGGTGTATAAAATGTGTGGCACAGTAAAACAATAGAATAGTCAGCAGTGGAAACAAAACTATCATCAGGACAAAGGAGGCGAATTCTTGGATTGCAAAAAGGAGCCATCTACTAATGGATTAAGTCCCATTATTGCTCAGGCCATGTGGGTATCATATGGTAGAAAAGGCTGATCAATTAGGCAACAAGCTCTTCCCCAGGTCAGACACTTGCTCCACTTCAGTCTGAGTATTGTTGTTTCTTTGGATTTTCCTTCTGTTTAGCATTTTCCCATTTCATGCTTGAGTAGTTCCTCCTGTCTTCTCTCCATTATAATTTCTTCACTCAACCTTTTGGCCTCTTTCTCTCCTTTCCTCATGGCAGTCAGTAAAGCCTCCTTCAAATCTACTAGTTGTTCTAAAATGTAGCCATACCTGCAACCTGTGTCCATATCGTCCAAAGAATAGGCACCTATTCAGCATGTTTGAGTGGCTCAATCTTCTAAAACGGGTACCTCTGCAGAGAGCCTCCAAACTACATGCCTCTTCATTCCTCACCTCCATTTCCAGTTTCAACAAAAGTTTATATATTTTACAGTTACATGTTCATGATCTGTACGTAGAGAGATCTTGTAGCACCTTTGAGACTAACTGAAAGAAAAAATTGGTAGCATGAATTTTCGTAGACTTCAGTCTACTTCCTCATATGCATAATGTTTATCATCTGTACACAACTGTATTCAAATTCTAACTTATTTTGTTCAAAACTATTTTGTCCATTTTAAAACTTTCCAGTAATTATAAGTAAGAATACCATTGAAAAGTATATACTTCCACTTCTAGCTGTTTTCACTGCTTCTGATCTAATTGGAATTAAATACCAAACCAATTTTCAGCCCAGACAACAATGATCTCCCTGCCAGTGTGGAGCCATATCATGCACCTTGGGAGGTAAATGTCAAAAGTTGTTAGTGACCACTGCAAATGAGAAGAACACTTTCTTGCTTCCCTTTTCAGGAAGGTCACAGAGCTGGCACCTTTCTAAAGACTGAATTATTTTTAGGTAGTCTTTCCTTGAGGAGTGGGAGAACAGAAAGCACTCTTGGCTCATCTGAGTATCCTACAGCACCTCTTGGGGGTAGGGTGGGGTCATGATCTCTGGTATACTTTTTCTCCTTTACCATTTGCCTGCAGGAGACAGCTTGTTGCCACCATTCCTGAAACACTCCTGGTGTTTGAACCTAAGGAACCTAATGTAAGGCAAATTTCTATTACCATTGCAGGTCTCTAAGGTTGGGGAAGCATTATCATGGACAGACAAGCCCAGGTATCTGGTTGTCCCTGAAGGCTAAGAACAGCATAAATCCGCTGGAACTCTGGACCATCAGTCTGGTCCTTCTAAGCATCCAACTTCTGCTGGAGAGTAACTGTGGTAATGTGCAAAATGTGGAAAAAACAAAAGGAGTCTTGAGGACTAGATCACTTCATGAGGAGGCAATTCACTTCCTCTGGTGGGTGGACAAACACCCTGTTAAACTAACACATCAAAGGTATCCTGATCATTGAGGCAGAGTTCCTCTTCAAAATCTTGACAGACTTGGGAAACTGGAGTTTAGATCAAACTGTCTTCTCTCAAGTGTTGTGTTGTATGGAGGTGGATCACATCATCCCTGTGAAGAAAAGCAAGCTACTCCTTTCTCTCTGTTCCCTGTTTCTTTGTGCATATGGCCTCAGTTCCCTCTCAACACTGTGGCTCCCTGTATTACTGTATTCTTTCTCTCTGCTCTCCAGGGTCCTGCATAAGATCCACCAAGAGAACCCTTAATGGTCCTAGTAGTTCCTCACTATAATTTATTTATTTCATTTCTATGCTACCTTTCTCCCACAAAGGGACCCAAGGCAGATTACAAGATAAAAATATCTCATAAACGTGACAGTATTTTTAAAGAATTAAAATCATATCTTTAGAACTGAGGCGGGATACAGACGGGCAAAAAGGGGTGTGTTCATGACGTCATGAAGGTATAGCCTTCAGAGGGCCTTTACCTGAATGCCACCATGAACATGCCGCCCGCACGCCCCAAGCGGGAAGAAGCGGCATTAAAAAGGTGCTGCTTTCCCCCGCTTCTTTTCTATATAGTGCGCAGCTGCACATCTCCGTCTGTAAGCTGCTGCACCGGTACGCCAGAATTGCTACGCCGCTAATTTAAGTTGCCCATTTAAAAGCTTTGTGTCTGCTGCGTCGCATAATGAGTTGGGGTCCTGGAACATGCGCAGTTTGCAGTCAGGCTTTAATTGCAGCGTCAGCTGCCATGCAGATGTGGAAGCTGCAGCACAGCTGCAGCGCATTTTAAGACTCGTAACCCTAACCCTAACCCTAGAGCTGCATGTACGCATGCGCTGCTAGAATCGTGGAAAGTTTGGAATTTAAAGTGCACCCCTACACACATTCCTGTGCCATTTTCACCTAACAATAAAAAAATGCTAAAACTTTAAATATTTACATATGTACAAGGGAGGTGATGGGGGATGGCAGGGGGACAGTGGTGGCAGCGGCGACAGCTGTGGCTGTGCATTGCAGATTCAGCAAGAGCGCGGGGACCAAAGGAGAGGAGGCATCCATGATGCTGGTGACATTGGCAATGTGCAAGCGGACAAGGATGCCAACACCAGCTGATCACCAGCTGGCAGGAGACCACCTTTGTTCTTGGGCAGGGCGGGGGAAAAAGTTTAAAGGGGCTTGGGTGCTTTAAATGTGCACATATGCTTTCTGCCGCCGGTGCTCAGCTGCGCATCCGCCAGCCGGCAAAAGAAAAAAAAGCCCCGTTTTTGGCCGCCCGTGAGGAAGCTGCCTCTCTCTTTGCGGCGTCCTCCGAGGCGGCGGTATGGAAACTGCGGGTCAGAAACGGCCCCAGGTGAGGCGTCTTCACTGCCCCCCATGTGGAAGCCCCATACACCTGAGCCACGCCCCCGGGGCGGGCAGTCTGGAGGCTCCGTATTCAGCAGAATACACCTCCAAGACGTCTTCCCCTGCCCGTCTGTATCCCGCCAATGTTAACATAAAAACATGCAAAATTAAAAACATAACGCCTCATGTAAGCCACCCTGTTATGATGTTTAAAAAACTTGCACAAATAAAAATGTTTTTACTTGCTGACGAAAGACAAGGGGGGTGGAGGCCAGCCTAGCCTCCCATGGAAGGGCGTTCCAGAGGGTGGGAGAAGCCTCTGAGAAGGCTCTATCTCCTGTCCTCACCAAGAAAGCCTGCAATGGTGGCAGGACAGTGACCCTTCTCCTTCACTGGTCCCACTGCCTTTGTTCTCAGAAATCACTCACTTGGCTAAGGAGACTTATGGTGCATCCCCCCTCTCCCAGTATCCATCTGTTGTCATAAGCACTGGTGTTTCATTGAGACCCAGGCTTTCTTTATTTAGCTGCCAGGTATCTGAAATATTATCTACATCAGGGTAGGATATTTAACTTGGGTAACTAACACACTTTTTCTCTTTGTGTACCTCTATGAGGCCATGTACACCTTTATCAGGTGGTGCCGACAGGAGGTGGTTCACAACAGCAGATTATGGAAAATTCTGGAATTCTTATAAAGAGACCTTGATGGCCTAACGGTCAGATGCTAAAAAAAACCAACAGGTGGTGGGCCTCTCCTACTTGCCTTCACAGTGAGGAAGGTTCACCTAAACTCTTATCTATGTGGGAAATGTTTCTTAAGGGGACATTTTCTCTTGTATCCTCCAGCAGTTCACAGCTTCCTTTCTGAAACCTCCATTTGTTTCTAAAAACTGTTTCCTCCTCCACCTCTTTGAACATCTCCAGTCAGTGTCTCTTTGTCCCACCAGATACTTTTCCTTATAGGGATCACTTTCTTTTAGCATGTCTCAGAGGTGAGGTTTCTCACTGAATAAATAGTGTTGCATTTTCGAAAAGCATACAGTCCTGACTTTTGTTCAGCTCACTGTTCCAAGGAAGTTTAGATGTAGTTATCTCTTCCCTTTAGCTTCACTCTTCTCATCTGGCAGAGAAAAATGGTTATAAGATGCATATGCATCAAGCATTTAAATGTCTATCTTTGCTTATGATGCAACTGCTATGCTAAATCCTCATCAGGTAACTAATTCTACTAGAACTGCACTTAATCTAAGCAGTTTATTCTACTAGTGTCCATCTGTCTGAAATTTGCCAAGTTGCAACCTGGGAGGTTCCATAGTCCTTTACGAGAGACTCAGTTGCAGCTACATTTGGAAGAAAGGTTCTTCAACAGATGATTCAGATTGGAAGCTAGCCACCATACTGGTCCCTCCTGACTCCTTCTCCCTCCCCAGTTCTGGTACATCCCATTAGTAGATGGCTCCTTCTACTAATGCTACATTGGATATTTAAAGTAAAGGCTTATTCATGACTAGCATTGGAGACATCCACACTCGCTCTGTGGTGTTACTTATTCAGAGTCTTGCTTGTCCTCAATAGTTGGAATGTGTATTTTTTCCTGGCTTTCTATCTTGGCTATGAAAGAAGATGGAGCCTATTGCATATTCATCTCTTCCGAACCATGTGAATTAAGGAACTGAAACTGTCACTTTACCTATTAGTGGGTAAACTCCTTTGCTGCATTCTAAAGTGAATTTGTATGGTAAGCACACAGTGCATCAATCCCACATCCCAGTCATAATTCCTTCTGAAAATAAAAGTGGGAGCGTGAGAAAGGGACTGAGGAAGGAATTGCCAAAACCATGTGGAATCACTCTGAAGCCCTGGTTGCCTTTAGAGGGTTATAGGATGAGGGATGGCATTGCCTGAGATACATTAATAATTTACTGTGTAATTTTGTTTAATATTATTAATAGCTATTGCTAAAAATATTGAATTTTGTTTCCTGAAATAGAAAATAAATAAAGTTAACTAACCAGTTGAAGCAGCTACTTCTAGTGTATGGCTATTTGAATACCACATGCTGACTAAGAAGCATTATATAAATATCCTATAGCCAAATCAAATATTGTGTGTGTGTGTGTTATTATACAAGTACTTGGAGCATGCCATATCAAACAGCTATATCACTGTTAATTAAAAGCTAGAATAATGTTCAGATAAAACTGCAAGGAACTTCAAGAAACAAATGCTTTTTATTTTCTTACTCTGACACCGAGTACTGGTAAACATGTGTTCTATATTGCTTAAATATTTCATTTCAGTTCTGGCAATGAACATTAATCAAATGTTCATTAAAATTCTACATTTGCTGTGAACTCACTTGAAAATGTTTAAATGGAGACTAGGCACAGATGGGTTGAATATCAACAAACTCTAGTTTTAGGTGTTGATAAATAATTTTATAAATCTGATTGTTCCAACATATGCTTTTTTTTTTTTTTACACTTTTGTATAAAGGTTCCAGTCCATTGGTCCAAGTATGTTCTGCTTTGGTAGATGTTCCATTGTTAATAAATGTTGGATCAGAAGATCCTGTTAGTCAAGCTGATCCAAGCCAAGCAGTCATCACAGGTACTCCAACATTTTCTCCAACACATTACAGTTTGGGAGACAGTCAGACTATGTGTAACAATGTGAATTCTAATGGCTGTACAGAGTATGCTTCTGGAGAGCACCGTAACTTTCGTACCCAAAATGGAATTTCTTTTGTAAACATTGACTCTTATGAACCAGATAGCAGTGATGGAGAGGAAGAAGGTGATCAAAATGATCTTTCATTAATTAAAGAAGAAGCAGGAATATTTCAAGAGACACTGGATAACATGCTTTCTGAGTTGGAGAAAGGAGTAGACTCCTTCTGTGATATGCAGTCGCACCTGAACAATTTCAATCGTAATGCTTCAAGCAAAAGTTTTGAAGACTTAAGACCAGTGCCTTTTAAAAGACATTCCAGTGTAGAATTAGATACTGTTCAACAAAATAAGACACTTCTGAAATCATCCAGTGAAGAAGAATTTCTTGTAAAACATAACTTCATTACTGCTTGTGACGTAGAACAGCAAAAAAATGCAGTGGATTCTACAATTAGAACACAAGTAGCGATTTGCGATGCTTTGAGTACTACCAATACAAAGGCTGACCAGGAAAATTCATCTGAACTGGTTGTAAGACCCAAAATCAGAAAACAAAATCCTGTAAGCCAGTTGGATAGGAAACAGTCTCTTACAAGTGAAGAGGACGAAAAGAGCAATAGTAAAAGATGGAGTGATAATGTCGATGTCTACCAACGTAATGCAGGATGTGTCTTGAAACACAGCAAAGAAAAAAACAATTCTAGTATGTTTTTTGATCCAAGAGACTATGAAGAAGCTCAAAAGAAAATAAAAAGTGAGCTAAGAAAACACAGTATAACTCTTCAAGACAAAAGTAAAGTAGATGACAGTGCTTTCTGGGATGAGTTTGAAGATTGTGGCAGAAATCTGTCCAGTACCAACAAAGGTGAAGATGAAGACAGGTAAGAGTTAAAAATTATTCACCTATACATTTGAATAACTGTATCAAATAATATGAATAGATATATGAATATATAGTAGATATATGAATATATAAAAAGTGGTTATTTAGTAATCTTCCAGATTTTGTAATGATTAGAATCTGCTACAGATGCATGGATCTTGGGGCCTACTTGCTCCTACTTTTACTTGGTTTAAAAAAAACACAGTTTAGTCAGTATGCTCCCTTTTCCCATTGTAATCATCTCCCTGCAAGGGAAAAGAAGTCTTGCAAGCCCTTTGCAAAACCAAAATACCTCAATGTTACTTTAAATATGGGTTAAATATACTCTTGTATCTGGAATTTTGTTTCTGCTCCTAAAAGCCAAAAAGGTGGAGGTGTTTTTGAACTGGATATCTTTGGGTTTTTTCTCTACTTTTATAATATTTTACTAAAATATTATAAAACATTAAAAAAGTCATTCAAATATACAGTGGACCCTTCTTATACGCTGGGGTTTGATTCCAAGATCCCCCATGTATAACAAAAAACGTTTATGCTCAAGTCCCATTAAATATAATGACATAGCAAAATGATGTCCCTTATAAAAAATGGAAAATCAAGGTTTGATATTTGAAATTTATATGGTTTTTAGAACATTTTCAAACTGTGTATGCTTGAATCCGTGTATAAAAAATCCATGTATAAGAAGGGCTTACTGTACCATGTATCTTTGACTATATGTCAAGAAATTTATGCCAAAACATTCACCTAAAATCCTGAGTCAGCTTATATACAGGTCAGTATGGTAATACAGTGGGCCCTCGGTAATCATGGGGTATCCCTTCTGGATCCTCCAACAAATGCTGGAATCCACGGATGCTCAAGACCCATTGACCTCAATGGTGGCACAGCCACAAGGTGGCACAGCCACATTGGGGACAATGGCACTTTGCCTCCCCAGCCACCTGAAGCCTACCTTGCCTTCCTCTCCTCCTCCTCCTCTTCCTCCTCCACCTCCACCTGTGGCAAGGCCTGGAGGGCAGGAACGATGAAGAGTTGAAGGAGAAGGAGAAGAAGAAGGCAAGGTAAGCTTTAGGTGGCTGGGGAGAAGCCCTTTCTCTGGGCTATGTCCCCTGGGTGGTGTTGTTTGCTTCTTTCCTGCCACTTCTTCTTCCTCCCTCCTCCTCCTTTTCCTTTTCCCACTCCCACCTCTACCGCCGCATCTTCCTCCTCCTCTTCCTCTCTTCTGCTGCACTGCATGCATGCCTTCCTCCTCTTCCTCTCCTCCCCCCCCCCCCCCCCGTGGGCTTGCCATCCTTGGATGCTCAAATCCGCGGATGGCCAGTCAGTGTATAAGGAGGGCCCACTGTACTGCTTAGAAAGGTCCTGAAAGAAGCACCTCCTCACTGTCCTGGCCTCGGTAGTGATCTCTGAAAGAACTAGCAAGGCTGTGTGTGTGTGTGTGTGTGTGTGTAAAAGAGGTGAGTCCCTTCCCAGTGGGATGGTGAAAGCATCTTCATCCTCCTCCTCTGGATCTCTGCCCACAGAACACCCCACTTTCACGCACTTCCTTTCCCTTCTCTATCCGATGTAAAAAGTTTCTCCTCCAGCACTAGGGAAGTGAGTTTAGGTGGTAGGGAGAGGTCCAGAGACAGGGAAGGAGGGAGGGAAGTGGTGTTTTCCTTTTATTTGTCCTTTACAGCCTTTGTTACTGGCCCTAGGTTCTACTCTCAACTTATGATAACAAGATCCACGATTCTCCCCCTAAAACCTTACCTTGAGTTATAAATGAGATCAACTTGTACACGAGAGTATATGGTACCTCCACCTAGAGGAATATAGAGGGCCAGTGTTTTGATGTAATGGTTTGAGCATTGGACTACAGTTCTGGAGACCAGGGTTCAAATCCTCACTCAGCCATGGAAATCCGCTGGGTGATCTTGGGCAAGTCACATTCTCTCAGCCTGTAGGAAAGCAAAGGCAAACCCTCTGAACAAATTCTACCAAGGAGATCTTGTGGTAGGTTTGCCTCAGGGTCACCATAAGTTAGAAATGACTTGAAGGCACACAACAAGAGTACCGCATAGCACTCTAACATTAAGATACACAAAAGCTTTTTCACTAGTGAATGTGCAGGCTGGCTTTGAAGAAGAAGCATCTGTGAAATTTTCTTGCACTGCTGTTTTTGTTTTGTTTTTTATTTACGCAGGCGCACACACACACACACACACACTCACTATAAGCATAAATGTTTTTCTGCTATGTTAATTCTACTTTCTGGTACAAATGTAATTTCTTTAAATACTCAAGAAGAAGAAAAAACAGAAATATGGCTGAATATTAACTTAGGTCTTAATTATTTCTGCAGTGCTAACAGGGTATTATTGTATGATTCAAGGAAGAGGAATTTGACTTTAAATGTAATAAAAATGTGTTGGAATTGTCTAATGGTGCTCCGTTTGCAAATGTTCAATAATTGAGACAGAGGCAGAGGAGAAAAGAACAGTAGGATGGTAACACAGAAGAAGGTCATTTAAAAAAATGTTTGAAGTCTTAACACTGCTTTTTTGTGAACAAAAATTATATTCAGCAACTACTAGACTTGATGTTTGTTCTCTCTGAGTACCAGCTCCCTGCTTGTTCATTCCTCTGAAATTTGTTTTAATTGAACTACTTTAATGTTATGAGCATGTGCTACTTTGCAAATGGGAATAAAGAACAGATGGAAGTATTTCATCATATTTATCTTCTGTGCTGTTGAGACAATGAAATAAAGTACAATGCCAGAAACCTTATTAGGATGCAACATATAACTTCTTAAATTCTTTTGAACAAGGCAGTCATGAACATAAGGGTGAAAAGATGTCATCAGCATTTTCACCTTGTTCTTTAACTTGGTTAGAAAGATAGAATTTAGTCATTTTCAGATTTTTGCTGTAGGCTTAAAATGAATCCCATTTTGGGAGAAAGGCAGAACATAAATCTAACAAATAAATAAAAAATTTAAGACCAATTAAGCAGCGACAGCATAGAATTTCTGATGTGAAGATCAAGTATTTGAAAATAAAAACATAACTTTTATATGAATTACAATCAGGAGTGATGTCAGAGGTTTGTCTCCTTGGTCATTTGCTGTGGACCTCACCCTTCTACATGGCCCATCAATCACCCTCCCGTCTCACCTTCTCTTCTCTCTCTTCTCCTTAATGTGGGATTCACCAGCTACAAAATCCAGTCCCACTTTTTATTCTTTTCTTCCTTTGTTGAGTAACTGCATCTGAATAAAATATTCTTGAACAACTCTTAAAACTAACTTGATACCCCCTTTTAATTGACATGTAGACTATGCTCACTGCTTCTAGTCATAACTACATATGGCAGTCAAAAATTGGGTCAGGGAGGTGGGATGCAGAAGATGCACTGCCTGCCACATCCTGAGCAGGTTGCCCAATCCTAAACTTCTCTCCAGTGGTTAAGACTGCACTTTTAGATAACATTTGGAAAATACCACACAGGTTTATCACTACAAGTGAGAACATTGATAGCAGTTAAAATATTAAAACACTCCCAGTGCGTATCAATCCAGGATAACTGGTTGTTTTTGATGAATAATATATTTATAATAATAAAATTCTATACAAATGAGCTATTAACCAACAATAATGTAAAACATAGTATGAATCACAGTATAATTGAGCAGCAGTAAGAAATAAAATTACATACTAAAAGCTTGATGAAACAAAAAAGTATTACTCAGTTTATGTAAAAATATATTCAAAGAGAGGGCCTGACAGAATTTGACTGGGAGAGTATTTTTGAGCAATAGCACCACTGTTTGTCATCCATGCATGCTCATCTTGGAATAGCAGTCAGAGCAGAGGCTGATCTTAAGGTTGAAGATACAGTACAGCACTTAAGGCAATCTACCCATAAACCTCAAGGCTTTAAAGTCCAAAACCATTAATTTGAATTGGATGTGAAAGCAAATAGGTAGGTAGTGGTACTGATAGCTGGATGTTCCAATCTGTGGGTGCCAAACCAAAGTCCAAATGACATATTTTGGACCAATGAAACTTCTAAGCTTTTATTAAAAAGCCCCATGTAGAATGTACTGGAGTAGACTAGCTTGGAAGTGACCAGAGTCTGAGTAACCAAGACAAAGTCCATTAACAGGCATCAGAAAAACATGATAGAACTGGAAAATTTCTGCAAGATGCAGAATGTAAGATGAAGAATTCAGTAAAAGAGAATCAGGAGCTTTCAGTGTGCTCTCTAATGGGAAGATGATTACTATTATTTTGCTTCTAATGGGGAAAATTGTTTATACATTGTGTTCTGTAGTGGAAAATTGTTTTCTATTACTACACAAAGAAAAATAGTAAACATTATAGGTATTATTTTATATCCACATATAAGTATGTTTGAACATATAAGTATGTTTGAATCCCATTGATTCCAGTGGGAGAGTTAAGCAGTAGCTTTAATCTCTCCCATTATAGACAGTGGAGCTTAAAAGTGTGTAGCCTGCTTGAATCAAATCCAACTTTCTGGCTTAGATTAAAATGCATCAACATTTTAAATACAGTGGAGTGTCTCAAATTACAGCTCTGAATGCAGTGATGGTGAATGGTCTGCATCTCTGCCCTCCTATTTTGCTGTGACTGTCAAAGACCAGTCTTCCAGTGATGAGAGTTGGGAGACTCTTCCAGGAAAGGAGGAACCAGAACCTGAAGTGCAGAGTGACAGCAGTGGTGTGGAAGAAGAACATAATGACTTTGGTTTCCAAGCAGGGTATGTCTTCCAGGGGTGTAGACTTTTCATTTTCTGGGGGGAAGGGGCGTGGGGCTAAGCCTGAGTAAGAGGGCTATACTTGTTTGTTTGCATTTATGTATGTATATATTTTTATTTCTAGAATCCATCCTTCATCAATAGATCCTAGAGCGTTCAAGGCCACATTAAAATAACCAATTCTCAACAAAAATATTACATTTTAATTATATATTATGATAGATTAGACCAGTGAACTAAAACCTTTTAGAGACCAAGTGCCCAAACTCAGTGGTGTTCCCGCACCAGGTGTCCTGCCCACAGAGAAGGCTCTGCATGCCAACTTGGGCACACATGCCCTGGGTTCGCCATTGCTGGTTTAGACACTACCCCACCATCCAAAGGTCTATGCAATATACCATCCAAATTGAAGCCCAAAATTAACAAGCTCTATATGGCTCAGGTCCAGGTTATTTGAAAGACCATATTTTCCCTTATGAGCTTGACTATGCTTTGAAATCTTCTGGGGAAGCCCTTCTTTCAGTCCCACCATCTTCAGAGGCATGCCTGATGGGAACATGAGAGAGGTCCTTCTTGGTGGCTGCTCCAGTACTCTTGGAACTCTCTTCCCAGGGAAACTAGACTAGCTCTCTCCTTAATGTGCTTTTGGAAGTACTGTATTTTCTGGCGTATAAGACTACTTTTTAACCCAGGAAAATCTTCTCAAAAGTCGGGGCTCGTCTTATATGCCAGGTGTCATCTTATAGGGCAGGTGCTGAAACTTCTGAGCCAGACTGGAGAATCTGCAGTCGCCACATATGTAACTGAAGGGCGGAGCAAGCTGCAGGCGTCCAGAACACCCAGGGTATGGAAAAAAGAGCCGTGTTTGCAATACCGCTCTGATAGTCTTGGAGACAGGGAGGGCTAGGCAGGCAGGGAGAGCTGACCAACCCAAGCAGGCTTTGTATACAACAAGTTTTCCTGCTAAGTACTTGCATGTCATAAGCATTGGAATTAAAATTACCATATTGAAATCAAATCTGATGTTTTTTACATTTTTATTTGGTGTGTGTTGGAAGAGGGGTAGTCTTATACTGTGAGTATATCCCAAACTATATTTTAACTGGAAAAGTTGGGGGTCGTCTTATACGCCCAGTTGTCTTATACGCCAGAAAATGCGGGTAGGCAAAAAACTTTCTGTTTTGGCATAACACCAATAGCACTATGTTTTTAAGGACTTGTAAAATTGTAGTGTATTTTAAATGTTTAATGTTTTAATATTGTATAAAATTTATTTTATTTTAATATATATTTATATCCATCTAAGTCTTTTCCTGAGTTTTAAAATGTATGTGTTTTAAATTTTGTAAGGCTGACTTGAGGCACAGAACTGGGTAAAAAGCAGTATACAAATAAATACATAATGTTCATTCATACATTCAGAATGAATACACAAGTATTTGTTTTGTGTATGAAACCTACTACTCTCCTCGTCAAGAACCTCAAATGGGTACTTACACACACACACACACTCCTACCTCCAACATGGTTAAGTATAATATGCAGATAAGATACAAATTTTGTTTCCTTAAAACAGGGCCCAAGGGAAACAGAATTCCCCTATCTTTTTCACAGAAAAAAATTAGAATTACTAGTTTTTTGTGGGTTTTTTGGGCTATGTGGCCATGTTCTAGCAGAGTTTCTTTCTGACATTTCGCCAGCATCTGTGGCTGGCATCTTCAGATGCCACATAGCCCGAAAAACCCACAAAAAACTATGGATGCCGGCCATGAAAGCCTTCGACTTTACAATAGAATTACTACCACCTCAGCCACCCAGCCAACTTATGATTCACTCTTCCATTTTTTTACTTACCCAGAATGATGGTGTTTTAGGGGCACCCCTAAAAAAAAATCCTTCAGTTCTCTGGTGTTTCTGCTACCACTAGCAGGAAAGAATAGCTGTTTCTGCCAGAAGGCAGATTTCCCTCCATACTTTTTTCATAAAGATTTCCCCCAGAAAATCTTTGACCCCTCCTTATCTATGCATAAACAAGCAAACAAACCCCTCTTCTTCAATTGCCAAACAGATCGCTTTTTGAAAGACAAAAGCCACTCCTTTTGTGTCAGGTTCAGCCTCCACAGATTGATTCCCTTCTACCTCCTCAGGCTTCATAGGACAAAAGATTACACATCTAGGAATTATATTGAGGTAGAGGTATCCTTAATTTTTTACTCTGAGTTATAAGGGATTCCTGGAGGTTATTTAGATCACACACACACCCAACACATAACAGCAGGCTGCCTGAAAGGGGCTGCTAATTCTGGGAAATCCCAGATGAGATTTGGACCGTTCACCCTCCCTGATGTCTTCCCATCTGAAGCAATGAAGTGTGCTAGTAAAATGAATGATATATAGAGTTACTATGGTAGCGACTGTACACGCAAATACTTTTGTGACTGTCATGCAGTGTTTGTGGTTATCATTGTTTCATATATGGTCACTGGTGATGAAAATTTAATAGATATACTAAAGATATACTAAATCTACTACAGTAGATGGCGGTTATACTTGGTTTCTGGAACCCCATTTTGGATAAGATTTCAGTTTACAGCCTCAGGCAAGACTTCACTGTAATGATTGGGTAGGCATCCTTTGGCCTTCCAGATGTTGGATTATACTTCTCTCCTAATCATTATTATTACTGTGCTGGTTGAGCTAGTGGAAGGCAGAGTTTGCCTGGCTCTGAGGCAGAGCTGTTGTTTGGACAACTTACCTACCTTTTCTTAGGTTATTAAGATAGCAAGAAAGTTAAATCTATGTATAATTTCTATAGAATTTTCATTAACTGTCCCCTAAGCACTGACATTAGCTTTGGGGTTCTCTAATTTATTCTCCTACTCCTCACTTGGGGATAGAGATGAATACCAGTGCCTTCATAGTCCTCCAATGTATGGGCATATGAAACTTAGAGCAACTATGGGAAACTGGCCTGCCAGATATTTTTGGACTGATCTCTTATTATAACACCTTGGTTGTGCTTGTTAGGCTGATAGGAGCTAACACAGAACATCTTGTGAGCCTCTGTTACCCACTCTTGATCCATAGCTTCCATACATTCATTGTATTGCATAACATTCTACACTGAATGCATTGAATTTTGCAGGGCAAGAAGAACCAGCCCTGGTTAATAGTTGGATAGGAGACTACAAGGACTATTGGGATAGAGCTAGAAAAAATACTTCTCTGAAGTGGCCTCTCCAGTCAGTTGATAATAGTGATTATGTGGACTCAGTTTAAGGCAGCTTCCTGTGAAGAGCTGCAACTTCTCTCATTCTGGTCTGTTTCATTTCTGCAGTCATGCCAAGTGAAACCATTCCAACTTTGTATGATTTCTGTCAAGTTTTACTTTTTCTGTGTAATGAGACTTCCTCTAGTATTGCCATAGATTCCTGGGGGCTAGTTGTGTATGATTGGCAGCCTGCAAATCTAGCTTTAGTGTAGTACTTCAGTTGAAGTGGGTAGGTCTGACTTTGGCACTGTGGTTTGTCCCTAGAGTGCTTATATTGATAATTGTATTGTCACCTTTCTGATGATCCTGACGCCACTTCACAATATTATGTGTTTGCATAAAGGATTTCTACTATGCATGTACAGTTCTGTGCCTCAGTAGTTCAGAAATATAGGGCCTACTTCAGCTTGCAATTGACTTTATATAGTAATGTCAGAGGAGTCACTCTTTGTGATAATAAAGCACTTGGCATTTTGCTTGTTTTGTCATTTGGTTGTTATTGCAAATGCAAAGATAGCAAGCACACAATGCAGTTTTAAAGCATGAGAGCCCTTAGCAAATAAGGAGACCAAGGAGACAGTAGCAATCTCCTGTGTGGTGAAGAGATGAGCATTCAAATATACATTTCTTCCATTTGCATTCTGAAGTAGTACAGTTCCAATAAAGCTGTACCACATAGTATTCACAGTCCTTAGATTGGCTCTTGATTCTTTCCATAAATTAGCTGTGACTGAGCTTTCTGACTTTCATGTTCCTATGATTTTTGTCATCCAACTGCAAGGTGAGCTGGCAAGATTAGAACTTTAAGAGCTGCAGGCAATAAGGGCATTTGTAGAGCTGATAAATAACATAGATATATACAGTGAGATGCAGTAAACATTAATGTGCTTCTTTGGCCTCCTAATTTAACAAAGTAGTTTTAAAGTCAGTGTCTTATCTTAACTCCTTAAGTTTGTCTGTTCTGAAAGAGATTAAACCCAGCGATGATCAAAATAGAAGGATCAATTTCTTTAGTACACATGGAGATTTCACTGTGAAAGCACAGATTAAAGGCACAAACAAGTCATTAACCTTTGTAGGGGAAAACTGCTTCACATTAAAGCTACTCTGCTCTGTATGGGTTGGGTTGTTTCTGTATTTTACAAGGGAAGTACAAAAAATTACTCCTATTTTTAAAATCCAAATACTAAGTGGTAAACAAAAATAATTTAAAAAGTATAAATGCCAAAGTGTTCCTCCTATTTTTACTGACAGTTGCCTTGCTAGGTTGCAGCTTGACCATAATATGGAAATCAAGGCTTTTTAGAACAGTATGACTGATCATGTAATTTTAGCAGAAAAGCCCACAAATTTGTCATATTTCAAAGCTTCAAATGGGGAAGCCCCAAACTGCTTTTTCTTTCTCATAAAATAGCTTCCTAGCATTCCTTTCAATGTGTTTTTAAAAAACATTTCCAATATCAATTATACAGATTTGCAAACTATTTTCATGTATAAGGTTAATAGTTTCCTTTATTGTCTGATTTGATTCTCTGTTTGTATTCAAGATGTTTAAAAGCATTTACTATTGCTTTTCTGACAAAATTCAGATTTTCCTTAGAGCATCAATAATTTGTTGTGTTGGTAAAGGAACTATTTACACAGTATTCACATTCATTAGTGGGGATTATAACGACCTTATATGTTAAACCATGTCAGTTGTTTTGGGAATACTGGAGCAGTAG
Source organism: Sceloporus undulatus (assembly GCF_019175285.1). Classification (NCBI taxonomy): domain Eukaryota; kingdom Metazoa; phylum Chordata; class Lepidosauria; order Squamata; family Phrynosomatidae; genus Sceloporus; species Sceloporus undulatus. The sequence continues at coordinate 270,391,901 of NC_056523.1, forward strand.
GAATGACCTATTGCAAATAATTAGGGAGACTAATGTGTGATTCATTCTCAAATACTGTGGGTTTTTGTAAATTGAAAGCAAACTCTGATTACAACCATTAATTTTGTCCACCTACACAATAAAGCCTTTGAAAAGGAAATTGTTTTACTTCCATTCTAATGACCTTTCTTCACATCACACAGTTTGACATTATTAAAAAAAACTGTGATTCTTACCTTAGTAACTTACATAGGAGGTCTGTGTCTTTTTAAATGGATGGCACTGACCAGTTTTGATGAACTAACTGTATGAATTTTCTATTTCTGGTCTCACAGGAATATTAGAAAATATTACAAATAATTTGATATTGTTGGATTTTGTATAATAACACCAGACTTTGTGATTAGTAAACAAACAGAAAAAACCATCCAACTGTAGCTAATTGAGCCAAACTAATTTGGAGGTTTATTCAAACCTCCCTTTTATGGCCAAAACCTGTGAAGTTTTACTTGTATTCAGAGCATTTCCTTGGATTCTGAGTAAAATGAGTACATGGGCCAGTAAGAGGAAAACAAAGGATGAGGATCCTATCAGCCTACAGGAGCACTTTGCAAATAACTGGTAATTGGTTGACTAGTTTCCTTCACAGCTTTGCAGAGAAGTAGGAGAAATGCATAACCAGTAGTATAGCAATAGTTCGATGATGTCATAACTCTGTCTATAGTATCACGGGCACAAACTGTCTAATTCCTTCCGCTTGTAGAGTTGCAAGGGAGTTTGGAGAACATGTAATCCAGTCCCTAGATCAATGCAGGATCTGCTGTGCAGAAATCAGCAACCACATTCTTGATAAAATGGCTGTTCAACCTCTTATGTAATATCCACAATGAAGAGAAGCCACAATCTCCATGAAAGGTTATCTACAGTGGAGCAATTTATGCAGGCATTGGCTCTTCAAAATTCATATATATACATATATACTTGACCATATCTTTTAAAGCGTTCTGTATAAATATATTATTTTAACTATTGTATATACTAATGAAATTTCAGTCAAAGGTTGACCCAAAAATTCTATGTCGACTTATCCACAGGTCAGTGTAAGTATTGTACTTTAACTCTTATTTTAAAAGAAACCATCCCCTGGTGGAAGGCAGGTGGGTAATCTGTCCTGGAAGCATTGACGCACACACCCCACACACACTCCCTCATCCATCCAGCCTTAGTGTGAGCCCAAACAGTTATGCCTGCTGGAATTTGTAAATTCTTTGGCATTGTTTTCCTTTGCTTCATGCTTTATAGTCTTTGTTACATACCCCTAGATTTTACCCTCAACTTATATACGGGTCATATCAAAATCCATAATTTTGGCCCCAAAACTTGCCCTCAATTTATACATGAGGTCCACTTATAGTTGAGTATATACAGTATTTGTGTAGAATGATTTCTTTTTATGGAAAACAACCACCTGGTTTTGTCCGTTAGTCCATGAATATAATATAAACAATTAGCATAGATGAAGGGTACTTCATGTACAATTGTGTCTGTGTAGTTTTACATAGATTTTCATATTTTTTATAAAGGGAACAGACCACCCTAGAAGATGGTGAAATTCCTTGGTTGCAGTATCATGAAGAAATAGAAACTAGCAGTGATGAAGAAACTGATCAAGTGAGCCATTTTGTGCATCCTGGCTTTTTCATGTTGGATGGAAACAACAACTTAGAAGATGATTCCAGTATGAGTGAAGACTTGGATGTGGAATGGAGGTATGTTGGCTCTTGATCAGTTCTGATTTAAGAAATGTATCCCACATCTTACCTGGAGAGAAAACAATGAATTAGCACAATAAATTACAATACTAGTGTCTTCTGAATTTAAATTCTGCAGCAGAGACTCCAATCATATATGGAGAGAAAAAACAATAATGCTAGGAAAGGTGGAAGGAAGTAGAAAGAGAAAGCTGGATAGATTCACTTAGGGAGGTCACAGGTATGAATTTACAGGACCTAAGTAGAGACTGGAGTACAGTGGACCCTTATTATACGCTGGGGTTTGGTTCCAAGATCCCCTGTGGATAACAAAATCCATGGATGCTCAAGTCCCATTAAATATAATGAATAACAAAATGGTGTCCCTTATAAAAAATGGAAATTTAAGGTTTGATATTTGAAATGTATACTTTTTTTTTTAACATTTCCAAACTGTGGATGCTTGAATCCGTGAATAAAAAATCTGTGTATAAGAAGGGCCGACTGTATGTGATTTTGCCTGGCTCGCTAGTCTTGGAGATGTCTCATCCACAGGGTCGCCATGAGTCAGGATGGCTCGAGGGCATTTAACAACAAATTGGATTTCTATATTGGCCATCAGGTGATGTCCGTGAAACAGTTGCCTCTTTGGTTGCTTGAAGAACATGTTTGTGATTAACAAGACTTGGCCTTGCAAAATTCTCCTGCTTCATTTCTTGATACTAAGCCAAATTTTCCGACAATCTTTGATTCTGCTCTGTTTCCTACTTTTGCATTTCAATTACCTATGATTAACAAGAAGTCATGTTTAATGTGTGATCAGTTTTGTCCTTGACTCCAGCACAGAAATCCCTCATTGTAATGCCACTGCATTTAGTCTTAGATTTTCATTGCCTGAGTAAAACACAATGAAATTATCTGACACAAAATGTCCCATTCCTGTCCACTTTAGCTCACTCACCCCAAGTATTGCAATGTTTATATGTTTCATTTCTTGTTTTACTATGTCTTATTTTCCCTGATTATTGCTTGTCACATTCTATGTTTCTGTTATATGTGTTGGGCAGCTTTGGGCTTTCCTTTCACATCTGAGCGTGACAGTATCTGGATGTCCTTTCAGATAGAATCCAGTTGCATTATTAGCCACACCATTACTCATAGTTGTTCTGTGCTGACCCAGTAGCTCATTGAGTGCCATCTGACTTATTCTATTTTGGATTGTCTCATCATAAGGTTTTTGTGGTAAAAGACATTCAAAAGGTGTTTACTGTGCTTCCTTCTGCACAGTACTAACAAGTGTTAGCTATAGTGTCACTACCATTGTCTCTGACATATCCTCCATTAGTATCATTCCCTCACTACTGAAGCTGCCCATTAGATGGCTGACTCCTCAGCAAAAGCCTGTCTGAAAAGGGAGACCCTACCAGCAGCATTACTGGCATAGCATAGCCCTTTGCCTCACAGGAAAACACATTCCCATTACTGTGGAAAGATAGTACTATTGTCCTACCAAAAATCAGTGTCTGATTCCCTTAAGGAAGGGGAGGTTTGACTATTTGTGCTACCATATTGAAAATACAATGGTTCTGTTAATATTGGCTTGCATTCCAAGAGATACAGCTTAACTCAGTTCAATAATTGTTTTTCCTGACAATTTCTCTGTATGTGACTATTATCAACAACAGGATTACTCTCTCACACACACTTCATTTCTCTCTCAATCTCTGTCTCTCATTCTCTCTTTCTATTCATGACTCCTGATAGAACTGAGGAATTTAATACAATTTTTCCCTCCTAGGCTCCTTGATGAATTTGGTGATGGTCTAGGTGTTGCTCAAGCCATTTCTTATGTGGATCCCCAGTTCCTTACATATATGGCTTTGGAAGAACGGTTGGCACAGGCAATGGAGGTAATGCAATACATTATTATTATTATTATTATTATTATTATTATTCTTTATAGTATATTTCTGTTTTAAAATTAGAAAAGGGGAGGGAAAATGTGATTAAAACCCATTTATACAAGGTCATAATTAACATCCACTGTGGATTAGGCATGTTAGTATTTCTCATTACTAGTTATGTACCTCCCCATGAATAGCAAAAAATGTGGGATCTTAAATCACACACTTTTCAGTGGACACATCCGTGCCCACATGCATACCCATTGAAAAAGTGGGTGCACTATATATAGACAATGGGCATATGTGTATTTTACAGGCAGGCTGCCCTGTTTTCTTGTTCTGCTAGGTAACTTCTATAAGAAGACTAATGCTTGGGTAACTTGATGATCTAAAGTAAACGCCTCAATCACTGTAGCTTACATAGCCATATGACGATCCTCCAACTATATTTGTAAAAACTCAGTTGTCACTCACCAATCAACACACTGCACACTTCCCATGCAGGCTGCTGGTTTTGACCTTTAAAGTCCCTTGCTCCATATAAATTTGCAAGGCAACTTTTCCGACTTCTGAGCCCTGCTTCAGATTTTAAGATTTAGAAGAAGAACTTACTGTGCATGAACCAGCAAAGCAGGTGGGTCCTTGAGACATAATCACTTCACTTGGGGTATTCAAGAATTGAAAGATTTCCAAGGTTTAAATAAGCAGTGAAAAAAGTTTTAAACAATTTAATGATAATACTGTACTATATTTATTCTTTTTTAGATTATTTTATTGGTTTATTTATTGTCATGTATTGGTTTACTCTAATTCAAAACAGTACTGAATATAAGAAAATATAAGAAATTTTAAATCTTGAAAATGGAGATAAGCATGCATATTTCACATACCGATTGAAGCAAGGGAGGGGTTGACAGCAAGAGATTGAAATGTTGGAAGTTTCTGCCTTACATTTCATTAGTAGTACATGTGTGACTAAGCTGCCCAAGTGGTGGTAAACATATTGCCCCCTTTTTCAGAGATGAATGACAAGGGAAGGAGATTGGCAGTTGTGAATTGAGAGGTGTAGATGAAAATTACATATCTTTTATTCAGTGTTGGTTTTAGCACCATAGCAAAGAAATGAGATTCCCTACTTTTTGTTCTTTTAGGACTCTCTTGCATGAGGCAGGTGGACTTTTCTGTGTGTGAGATAACCTTGTGCCATGTACCTGGAAAGGTACAAGAGTTCTGTATAAAGAAAAGTGGCAGCCCCACTGGCTATTGCTATGGCTGTGGGCATTTCTAGCATTTTACATGACACTGGAAATGGAAAACTTTACTGCTCTTGTGCCTTTCAGAATACTGTTAGATTTCCTGCAGGAAGGCAAGAAAAAAATGGAAAATGTGAGAAACAATTATTAGACGCTAGAACAAATGGCTCCTGGGAAAACATTAGGGATAGACAAGTGTTTTTTGGAGAGGATGCCACCCAGCAACTACTTTGACATTTAAAGCTGTGCTGAAAATGGCCTTCCTTACAAAAACTGGGGGGAAATGTGGAAATTCATTAGGTTTTGGAGTGGTCAGGATAAAAGTAACATTTTTGGAGGGACAAAATTCTTACTAGAAAAAGCAGAGTCAGCAAAACAAGGAAACAGAGTATTGGCACTCCTCCAAACAGTTAAGTCCTTATATATAGGTCTGGTAGCTCTCTTCACACACACACCATCCTGCAAGTGCTGGGGACTGGTACCATATTTGATCCCATTGGCTACCAACATTTATTCTCTCCTTCCTTTCTTTCCTAGAAACTCTCTAGGAACCATTTGCTGATAGTTCATGGACTGGTACCAGTCAGTGGACCACCACTTTGTGAAGCACTGCTCTCTATTGTGTTGTGCCATTACTGGTGCTGTGTGTAATTCTAGGTACATTAATTGAGGTTATGTGTGGTTGTAGCGGTTACTCTTTGGTTGTTCTGCCAATTGATCCTTGTTTTAATCCTTTAAGGAAAGTAAGCAGTGTCAGCTGGTAAAGTGAAATGTTTACAAGCAAATGTAGCTGTCCTTACTATTTGATGCAGTGGGAACTTATGTGGCTTCAAGATCCAGAGTGGCCCTTTCTGTACAGTGCTGTGTTATGCTAGTATGGCATTGTATTAAGGGGTTCTTCAGCTTTTGGAATCATCAATCTTGTTAGACAGCTGTAGAATCCCCATTTTTCATAAACTGTCAGCTGGAACAAATAGTTTTGCTGTTTGCTTCTAGTACAGGTTTTCAGAACTCAGATTGTCTTTTTAGAAGAAATGTCTTTTGAGCTATGGAGCAACTGGCCCGTTCCCACTTACTGGAAAATCCATTTCCTGAACCGATTCCTGAAACTGGTTCTGAAAAAACATGATTCCCACTATGTTTGCACTGGTTTCAGGAATCGGTTCAGTGGCGGGGGGGGGGCATCTTGATGGGCTGACTTGTCTCTGGCCTCTCCTGGCCCCCAAATCCCTGGCCCAGCCTCCTTACCAGCTTCTTTGGCAGCTAACCAGGTTCCCTGCACCTTTTTTAAATTTGTCGTGGCCAAGGAGGCCGAAAGGAGGTTGCAGAGATGCTAGAAGACTTGCAATCTCGTTCCGGCCTCCCCAGTCACAGAATTTTTTTAAAAAGCCCAAGGAACCTGGTCAGTGGCCAAACAAGCCGGTAAGGAGGCTGGGCCAGGGATTTGGGGCCAGGAGAGCCCAGGCCATGCCAGCTGCCCCCCTCCCCCGGGCCGAGCTGCCAGTGGGAACCAGGGCAGATTCGATTCCGATTTGAATCCACCTGGTTCCCACTTGAGCTGAATCAATTTATTTCTAAATAAATCGATTCAGCCCAAAAATCACCCTATTTTCCCAGCGTCTTTTTGACCTGGCTTAAATGGACAAAAATGGGCAAAAAGCATGCCCCCTCTTTCTGAAACAATTTCTGAAATCAGATTCAGTGGGAACCATGCCCATTTAACCTGGATCACAATCTGGATTTAAACGTAGTGAGAACAGGGCCTATATAGCTCACCTGATGCATTTCTGCTACATTTATTGCTGCTAATAATACCAAAAGCTCATTAGAAAGAAATAAACATTTGAAGGGTAAATATTTCTAGGCTGACCAATTATTTATGGTCTGCAACAGAACAGAATTCTGCTGTTCCCTAACAGGGCAGTAACCTTTCAGATCTCTTTTAAAGTATAAAGTTCAAATAACCAACTTAACAGTCTGTTGAGGGAATTTTAAAAAGAATTATTGTTTCATCAAGATTACATTTTCCATCGATTCTCAGGGTTTTTCTGTCTAACTTGTGAAATATCAGGGCTGAGCATGAAGGCAAGCACTTTTTATTACAATTTTGGAAATTGCACCTTACTCTGGAACGTGGAAAAGAACAATGTGTTTTCCTCATCTTGTGCTGAGCATTCAACCTAGAAAGGAAGGTGAGAGCATTCTCTCTCAGTTACATTCAGTGTGCCTTTGAGGCCCAGCTTCGTGTTACACACAAGCCCCTGCCTCCTTTAGTCCAGTAGTCAGGAATTATGGGGAGCTGAAGTTCAAAACATCTAGAAGACCAAAGACTGGGAACCACTGCTCTACCCATTTCCCATCAAAGCATACAGAGATGGTGTATGTTGGCAGTACAGTAGTCTTTAGAGGAACTGGGAAAGGTTCAATCCCATCTCCCCCCTCTGCAGTCCACTTTGTACCTGGAGATCTAGAGAGCTAAGAAACCTCCCTGATATGATTTCTAAGTAGAATAAGGGAATACTGGGGGGTGGGAGGAGAAAGTACCAGAGGTTTCTCCAGTGGAATATTGGATGCAGTTCTTAGTACACAGCATCAGAATTTGACATCTACTTCTTATATCTGTATAACCATTCTTGCATTTATTCTTTCCTTTAATTTATTTTTCAGTATTCTTTAGGGAGACTGGCTTTAGGCTTTAGGTATAGCTACATTTTGCTAAATGGCTAATTTTTGAAGCATGATGTTTTCCAAAGGTTGTTTTGAATAACTAAATTTTGTTATATCCACAAAACATTTGATCAACTGTAATTTAGATCCAAGGTTAGAGCTCTATAAATTGCCATTGAGCATTTGGAATAATCATATAACATCAAGTAGTGTTATTATTTTAAACAATCCAGATTGGTCCTTTATTGAGCAAGAGGTGGCTGAAAAGTTCTCCCAAATTTAAGCCCAACTCCACTTAATATAAGAATGTTTCAGCCACCTGTTGTAATATTTGAGTACATAATAGTGTATTGGATTCCTTCCATTATGGATTCATGTCTTAGATAAATGTGTGGTAAAGAATTATGTCACAACCATCTGAATGGTTCTAGAAGCAGTAATTTGTATAGCATTAGTGGGGTATTCTTTCTCACTTTTACTTAGGCCTGTTACAGACAGCCAAAATAAAGCTGCTTCGAGCCACAGTGGAAGTATGGTGTTTCAATGATGCATGCGTCCTAAGAGTCCAGAAGCCACACCAAAGCCATGCTCCAGTCCTTAGGGCTGGAGCATGGCTTTGGTGTGACTTCTGGACTCTTAGGACGCATGCATCATTGAAACACCCATACCTCCACTGTGACTCGAAGCAGCTTTATTTTGGCTGTCTGTAACAGGCCTTAGTCTGCATTCCTTGTATCAAGACACCTTTGTTGACTTTTTTGCAATTATACAAATTGCAGTTGCTTTTGAAATCCCTTTGCATCAAGTGTGAACAAAATGCAGCTCTATAAATATTGTTGAATTGCAGCTCTTAGTATTCCTCACCTCATGCTAAGCAAGCTAGGTTCATGATCCAGTACCCCCTAATAGATCAGGATGGTATTGGATCATGATTCTAAATAAGTAAAGCAGATGAAGATTTTTTTAGATGCCTCAAACATTTAATATCTGCACATTTGTTCTCAACTAACTGAATAACAAGCTATTAAAGACAAAAGAGGGCATTAAAACAAGACCAGGAACTTTGCAGATCAGCCACATTGGCCAAAGCAATAAAATAATTATGAAACTTTCTGTATGGACTGATTTTCCAGGTTGTGGTTCAGCTAGCAGAGGTTTGGATTTTTCACTTTATTGCTGTTCAAATAAACAGCATTTTTTAAACTGAATTTTAACAGGATTATAAAAGCTGGTTTTTCCATCCGTTGAGACCAGCCATGAACTCTTGGGATCAAGGATGCTGAATATTCAAATAAATAAAGCATTCTCTCACTGCAGAAATCCTGCACAGCTTTGTTTACAGTGTGAACTTTCTCCAGTGAGCCCCTCCCATTCCTCCCATTCATGCCTCCCAGTTTTGGTATCAACTGGACCATAATCCCTGCCAACTCCATCCCTGATCTGCATACTACACAAGTGGGGCTGAGATTACAGTGTCTGTTGATCGTTCCATCACTGCCATTTTTTCTAAACCATTCCTCTTTCCTATTTACACACAAGGGAAAAGCCAGCATTGTTTAGGTTGTGGTATTGGCAGTTTCAGACTTTGTGATCCAGTGGTATGCTTAGTAATTCTCTCAGTCTTCCTCCCCTTTGTTGCCACCAAGGGCAGTAAGCAATGTGTTTAGACCAGTAGAAGCAACCTGGCAGTATTGGTAAAGAACCCTGACACTTGCTCTGTATATTAACATTGAGCCTGGATTTATATCAGGTTGCTCAAAGTTTCATCTCTGTTTATAGAACAATGACAAATATCTTCGCTTGAAAATAAAAGCTTTTTTTTCTGGAGCCAATTTAGGGAACATAAGTATGTAGTGATAAAATAATTAAGAATATCTATAATAGTAAAAAATAGTGTCGCATGGTTTGAATAGGTTAATGGGCTAAATTGAATAAAGTATACTTTTATATTATATCCCATGTCATGTAAAACAAAAGCTTGATTGTTTTCAGCTAGACTGTGGTCTGAAACACAGAAATAATCCTATTTGAGACCATTTTAATTGCACTTCTCAATTCTAGGGAATCCTGGAAATTGCAGTTTTTTGTGGCACCACAGCTCTGTGACAGAGAAGGCTAAATGTCACACAAAACGACATTGCCCAGAATTCCCTAGAATTGAGCCAGGACAGTTAAAGTGCTCTCAAATTTGATTATTTCTGCAATGTGTTTTGAAAATCAATTTCCTTTGATCTTAGCATAAAAAAGGGCACCTGACTTTCCTGTTAGTAAATGAATTATCTGTGTCACGTTTAAACTAAGCCATTAGTATTCTACTACTTTGTTTTATTTCAGATTTCTTTTGTAAAGAGAATAGTGGTGATTTTAACAGTTCCTTTTCAGAAGAGTGTTGAGCTCCCTAAACCCTGTGCTATGAAAGAAACTTAGCATTGGCTTTGAACACTGAAATGCCGCAAACAATGTTCAACATTATGTGAATTTCTTTTTATAACATTGAGTATTCTTGAAGTGCATAGCTTTAAGACATTGTTTTGAAGGGGGAAAGTATACAAGCACTTCAGTTAAAAAAAAAACTTTGCCAGTGTCAACACACTTATTGCAACCTCCTTGAAAAACCACTGTTTTTCAAGGTACTTCATTTAAATAATATGAATACAGGCTTCATGTTTCTCTTTCTAAAAAAGAAGAGTCGTCCAATTGTTTGGTGTTATAAAATAATTTTTGTCACAACATTCTGCATATGCTCAAATCCCATTAAAAGTAATGGGGCTCATGCTTGCGGCGGTGCAGTGGCACTCGTGTGCCATGGCTACACACACCATTAGTTTTTCCAGAGCGCAGCGCCGTTTCTTCCTATGCTGCTTTCAGCATATGCTGAAAGCCATGTATGTCGCGCCTGTGTATGATGCAAGAGCACTGTATATCTTCCATTAATACTTCCTTTTGTTTATCTGATTTTATAAAACATTATTTTAGTTATTATCACTTCTGATTAAATTAGTTTGATTTCATTATTGTCTCTCTAGTCCTTAATTGTAAATTTCTGGATCACATTGTTTTAGATCTATTTTATTTTAATTATTCTTGCTTTTTCTTGTTTTTTGATTTTCACTAATCTCTTTGAAGTCCGAATTGACAAACTTTCTCAAGCATCTTGCTTCCACCCTCAAATCAAGATTTGGAGGCAGCTGCTAACTAGAATACTAGGTTCATATGGCAAACTAGGATTAGCAAAACTCAGGAAGTATGAGGAAATAGAGTTATGAGAAACTAAAAGGGATAGGGTTGCCCTTCCAGTCAGCAAGGAAGAATTTCGGATTGTGCCTGAATTGAGCAATGTTGATTCAGACACACTTTGAAGATTGTCTGGATGAGGGTCAATAAACTGAAGCTGAATACCACCAATAAGACAGATGGTCTGCAGACTGGAATTTCTCAGGTCCAGGAACTGAGTAAACAACGTATTCTGGGTGGGATTGTACTCTCCCCAAAGGATCAGGTACGTAGCGTGGATGTGCTGCTGGATTCATGCCTGTCACTGAAGGTCCAAACGGATTATGTGGCTCAGTGCTTGGCACCATCTTCAAATGGTGTACCGGCTATAGCCTCCCCAGACAGAGATAGTCCATACTGGTAACCTCTCGATTAGGCTACTGTAATGTACTCTGGGGATAACTTGAAGATAATTTGGAAGGTATAGCTAGTGCAAAATGCAGTAGCTCATCCACTGCCTGGAATATCAAAATGACAGCATGTAATGCCAGTTTTAAAAGAATTACAGTGGGAGCTGCTACATTTCTGGTCTGTTTGTGATGACATTTTAAGCCCTAAATAGCTTGGGACCTTGATACTTGAGGGAGTGTCTCTCCCTAAATGTGCCTGCCTAAGGATTATTGCAGGGAGGAGGCCTCCGCTGTGTCCCACCAGTGAAGTCAATACACTGTCTAGACATGGAAGAGGGCCTTCTCAACCATGGCACCCAAACTGTGAAACACTCTCCACTTGGAGGCTCAAAGGGTACCAACAGTCACATTATTTAGTTACCAGGTTAAAACTTGGCTGTTCACCAAAGCCTTTGACTCTCATTAATTCAACCCAAAGACTGTTATGTATAGTTTTTAAAACTTCTAAATTTTTAAAATCTGTTATTCACTCATTATATTTTTCAAAAATATGTTTTAAGCTTATGTAAATTATCTCCTCTTTTAAAATCTATTTTAACAATATTTGTAAGGTGCCCTGAGGTCTCTTGATATTGGGTGGGGTGTAAATGTTTTCACAAATAATAACTAAAAATTATAATTTTAATGATCAGAAAGCATTCAAGAAAACCTCGTATATGATTTATTTGTCTATTAATGTAGCATTGTTAGATTTGCTCACTTTAGATAGGTTTCAGTATCTGAGTTTTGATCATGTTGATTTTTTTTAAATAGTCCACTCAACTCATGCTTGGTAGTGGACACTTCCAGAAATTAATATTCAAGAATACTATTAACCAACAGTAACCAAACCCTTCAACAACAAATTTCAAGTAAAAATGTCTAAAATTACTTACAAGCAGTTAGAAAACCTGTTGATCTGTTTTCAATTTTTAATTTAATTTGTTAGAGAGAAGAGAAAGCTCATTGTGAAGTCGAAGGCTTTTATGGCCCACATCCATAGTTTTTTGTGGGTTTTTCAGACTATGTGGCCGTGTTCTAGAAGAGTTTATTCCTGATGTTTCCTCAGCATCTCACAGATGCTGGCGAAACATCAGGAATAAACTCTTCTAGAACATGGCCACATAGGAGTTTATCAGACAAGGGAAATTGGAATTATAATCCAGTGGTAATCCAAATGCAATCATGGGTTTAACGTTATTGCATGATAGGCTACCACACGCAATTTCGGACAATGGGAAGTCAGTCCGAACGCAATCATGGGGTTTCATGTTATTGCATAAGAGGTGATCACATGCAATTTCGGGCAATGGCAAACTATTTTCGGGCAATGGGAAGCCAGTTTGAACGCAATTCAAATTCACGTAAATTCGCTGAACTAGCGAATTCACGTGAATGCGTTCTGCCCCCACTTTCCTTTCATTCGAAATTAAGAGAAATTTCTCCTGTGTGATAAACTCCATAGCCCAAAAAACCCACAAAAAACTAAAGCTCATTTCCTTAGAAACACTTTGCCTTAGGAGTACAGTGGTGCCTCGGGTTACGAAATTAATTCGTAACGCGGCCGCTTTCGTAACCCG
>NC_056523.1:270404796-270424253 GCF_019175285.1 Sceloporus undulatus
TTGGAAGTATAATCCAATGGCAATCCGAACACAATCATGGGTTTAACGTTATTGCGTGATAGACTACCACACACAATTTTGGACAATGGGAAGTCAGTCCGAACGCAATCATGGGGTTTCACGTTATTGCATAAGAGGTGATCACATGCAATTTCAGGCAATGGCAAGCTATTTTCGGGCAATGGGAAGCCAGTTTGAACGCAATTCAAATTCACGTAAATTCGCTGAACTAGCGAATTCACGTGAATGCGTTCTGCCCTCACTTTCCTTTCATTCGAAATTAAGAGAAATTCCTCCTGTGTGATAAACTCCATAGCCCAAAAAAACCACAAAAAACTAAAGCTCATTTCCTTAGAAACACTTTGCCTTAGGAGTAATTACCAAAAAGTAAAATGTTTAGAAATTTCGCAGATGATACTTGTTAAGTATTTTACTGGGGGGTACATTTTTTAAAAAAAAAAAATTGTACTCCTCACCTTCACTAACCTGAATCTTTTCAAATTCAGGTAACAAGCATGTTCATGGAAATGACTTATCAGCGTCTACAGGTACCTGCAATTTCCGATTGCCTGCGTTCCCTTTTTGTAGATATTGTAGTTGATATGGGAGGTAGGCAGCATTTCAATTTTTATTTTATTTTTGTGACTGAGTTATTGTTTCATGCAAGGATCAGTAATTTTTCCAAGAATGTTCTGGTGTAAGAGAGCTTTGTTCTAATTTTCTAAAAATAACACAGTTTAAAATGTTACTTGTCATTATGCATGTTGTTTAAACTCGCTTCATCCTTTGGAACACTTTGTGTGTTCTTATTTTAAATAGACATCATATGAGATAAGTCCTACTCACATCAACAGAGCTTCTGTAATTCATATATATAGAACTTTTGTTCAAGAGAGTCTAGTAGTATAATAAATTCCCATATCTATGAAAAATCTGAAAATATCACAAAGTAGAAACGTATTTTCAGAACACACAGGCTTGCAACAAAAATGGCAGCCATGTCTTCAGCCTGTCTGCTTGTCCATCAAACATCCCTGTCTACTGGTGTTTGTGAAGACATGTATCGTAATTATTGCAGGATTCTAGGGGAGGTGAACTAGATGTTACAGAGGTAATGTGAGAAGTTAGCCAGAGGACTGTGTTTCATTTAGTTCCATTTTTACTCTGGGAAAAGAAAGGGCTATGAAGATTTCCAGGGTAAACCTGTGCACTTAGATCTGTCTTTTCCACTCCCTTAACTGTCACATCAGTTAAGGAAAGGAAAGCCCTGCTCATTTCTTAACAACACTGTGTGACTCACAATTATTTCTAATCCCATTTCACTTGATAGGAGTTATATTGCTAATACTTCGATTTCTGATAGAAATGTAAAAGGTCTGAACAGTTTGACATTTGAGGATGAGGGAATTGTTCAGTGTCTTTGGCGAAAAGGTATTCCAAAGGAGACTTTGGCGGAAGATTGAGAGGCTTCAAAGGTAAAGTTTTGTAGGAAAACATTAAGAGACTTGGGGCCTGTACAGACGGGCACTTTGCACTGGCCTGGGCCCAAACTAGGGTTGCGTGGGGGCTGAGCGTTTACAGGCTCAGTAACCCTACCGTGCACTCTGGCTGCCATCATGGTGCACTCCCATCCATACGGGGTGCACCATGATGACGTCCGTGTAGTGCAGCGCCAAGATAGCGCCATGCGGACATCATCATGGCATGCAAGTGCACTAATGGCGCCCCGTGCGTGGCCTGAAAAAAAACCAATGGGGAGTGGGTTCTTTTTAAGCCTCCTGGAGGCTGCGGCATTTGGTTGCCGCGGTCTCCATCCAGGGCAGAATGGAGTGGCATCTCGCCTCCCCTTTCTGCCAATCTGTCCAGCCCTATTGTAGCCACCACTCTTGATCAGAATCTCAGCAAGTGTCCTTGAGTTGCAAGCAGACTGTGTTAATCACACTAAATTCCCATGGAAATCACTGGAGCATAAACTAGTTGTGGTACCTTTTCTTACTGATTTCAGTGGGATAGGTTTATGATTGATTTATTCTGGAGCTAACCACTTGAAAATATTAGCATAACTCTCATAACCCCATCCCACCCCCAAGTAGAATCAGTAGCTAGAAAAAGTATCTTCAGAAATTTTGAGTTGAGTTTCATAAACTTTGCAAAGTGGCAGGTTTGCAGAAACTCATACAAGTGCTTTGTTTCTTGACATAGAGGGTATGTGCATTTTCGGTTATTCATCCGTTTATTTCACTTGGTGTTGAGATAAAGAAAGGACCTGAATATTAAACTGTAGAAAGAACATACTACCAGGATGCAAGAGCAGTTTATTTGAGTAACTGAACTATGAAGTAACTGAAAAGTATCGTGTAACATTTGAAAGCAGTTTTTTTAGTATCAAACTTGAAAAGATTACTGAATTTGCAAAACTTGTCCAATGAGATACCAATACTGTGATTACATTCTTAGATCCAAGATACTGAATTATCTGTCACAATATTGGCCTAACCCGGGGGGGAGGGGGGGCAGTTGGTTGCAGAACTATGTCCATCAGCAGATTCGAGAAGAAAGTGATCTCCCCTCCCCCGTATACCACCCCAAAAACAGTACTCCTGAGCCAGAAATCATTCAGGGATGTTTTCATAATGGAACCATGGGCTCCAGGTAAGAGAGGGGAAAAATTCTATAGTGCTATCACTATAGTTTACTGTGTGTGATTGGATTTAGATTAATTTTTTTAAAAAAAAAGTGTTCCCAATTCCTTTAAAAACATTCCACCCACCATTCTGAAAAATAAATTTAGTTGAGAATCAATTTTCTTAATTTTCTCCAGATTTAATATTTTAGTATTAGACTGTGACAGTGTCTTCCTTTTACTTTTTCTACATCTTTCCCAGGGTCCTTTCACAAGAGGGTATGATAGCTTCATCAGAGAGCTTTTATGATATTATAAATTGAATGAATATGTCAGGAAATGGATGCACAGGCTGATTCAGAGGCTATAATTAGATTTACAAATGAAACCTGATAAGATCCTGAGTGTGATCCTTTAAACCCTTTTACTTTATTGGCAAACGCTTTATGAGGATTGTTCTAGAGACAGCCTGTTTGCCTGTGATATTCTATTTCAGCATCTAGAGAGTTCAATCATAATCCATCCTTTTAGGTCCATTTTTGTTGTTCTCTCTCAATCTCAATCTCTCTCTGTTTGTAGGGCAGTCTATTTCATTTTCTGTGAGTGCATAACATTACATTATAACATTTGTTTTTAAAAATATATTAAAACTGTTGATGGCAAATGAAACTATTGAAGGGTTGCAGTATTTTTAAAAAGCAACAGTGCTTTTTTAATAGTGAACTGCAAAAGCTGCAGTGTTAGAGATGGTTGGAAAAGTGTATCAATTTGGTCTTATAGGTTTGAAACATCCAGGTAGCTTTCTCTATAACAAATACTGAAATCACCTCAAAAGAGAAAGTAGGTACATGTGCTGTATAACTAAGTTGAATTCCTAGTACAGTACTCATTTTTCTTTCCTTTTTTTAGTTTTTTCCGAGATGTAGAGGAGAATAATGGGACAGTCCCCATGGACCAAAAAGCCTGTGTTCCTCCTGGCATAACATTATTCTGTTTGGGCGATGCAGGCCAACTTCCCAGGGCCAAGATTGGGCCAGATCCTGGCAGACCAGACAAGGATCTTTTGGATCCACCCTTTACCTGGGATAAACAGCCCTTAGTGCAATTCAGTTTGAACACCAGTTTGCCATGGAGTTTCCTGGCTGTTTAAATAGCCCTGGGTACTACATACCTTTCTCCACTGTAACTCCTACTGCGACATCACCACCACCTGTTGCCATGTCTGATGTGGAAATGGGGCACCTGGCCACATGGGTGCAGCCAAATGCCCCATTTCTGCATCAGACATGTCAACGGGCTGTGATGGCACAGAAAGTTATGGAGTGCATGCCAGCAGCAGGTCCCCCGGCCCGTGCGGGGATGGAGATATAAACATGCCGGGCCAGGGACTGACCCAGATGAGCACCCGGGTCAGAATACCATGGGCTTTCCTGTTATTAGAATTGTTTGTGTGTTCCTAGCATCACAGGTATGTTAACATCTCAGAACATCTAGTTGTGCATCTCTTAGTGTTCAGAATATTGTTTTCCTTGTTCACAGTCAGATATTTGTAGCTACTTCCTGTTTTACTTGCTAGTGCAAAGTCTGTGGGGACGGTCTTCCCTTGCAGGTTCATTGTGAGTGATTGGGAATTAACTGTATGTTGTAATATCTCATTGCATTTTTTGCTCCTTATTTGAAAATAATGGGAGCCTATTAGCTAGGAATTTCTGTGCAGTGACATCATTAAAAATTTAGCTGAAAGAAATACAATGCTTTAGGTCCACTCTTTCCTTTAAAATACTGTAGTGTATTTCTCTTTGGTGGGCAGCAAACACTATGTTAAAGATACACTTTGTCACTGGTGGTATGAATACAAAAACTCCTACTTAGAATGAAACATAAATTACCGCTTGGTAGTTTATGGAGTTTAAGTTCTTTCAGGTAGTTACAAGGAGAATGCTGGTTTTGTATTAAGAATATATGATTAACAATGTCTAAAGAGTTTATAGACCTCAGTAGACCTCTAGGGGACACTAGACCCCAGATGACAGTTGTAGCAGTTGTTCATTGAGAACACTGGTGTGCCAAAGATGGAGATAAACGTTTGATAACATGAATAGAGACTGTTAGTTAACAGCTGTAGCAGACTCTGTTGTAGAATGTAAAGGCAGCTGTACAAATAAATGGGGTTAGTAACACATTTATCAAGGGAAATGTTTAATGCTTCTTGGTAGAAAAGGCTTTTGATAGCTTTGCTATACCTTACAAATTACTAAGTGGTGTCTAAGCTAGCCACTAATTTTCTTCTGTTGCCACAATTCTTTTTAATCTGAATATTTTAGTTGTATGTATGCTTGCTGCAGTGCTATAGGATACTGGTATAATTTAATAATTTAATAGCAAAGGGTATGAGATGAGAATTGCTGTACTGAAATCTCAATATAGTACAGCTTTGAACTTGCCAAACCCTTGAGTAGTGCATTGTTCTCTCAGCTTCAGTCCCTTGTCTATAATAGGAAGATATTGGTCTGCCTTGCTCAGGATTACATAGGAATGTGTGTGCAAAGCATTTTAAATACTTCATATGCTCAGTACAAGTGCTAAATATTGTTATGTGTCTTGATCTTTTTTGCCAAACAGGTACATATTTCTGTTGGATATTTATAACGGCTTGCCTTTTACTCAGATGTGAACTAAAAGAAACTAAATAATAGAGTAAATCTTTCTTTGTTAAAATAATGCATAGATTTAGATAATATCATGTTGTATATTTACAGATGAACTGTAAAGTACTTTGTCGATGATTATATATCATTTCAGTATCTTCCCAGAGAAGGGAAATACATTTACGAGCCCTTTCACTACATACTCTACGCTACTATTAAATGTGAAATTTGGCTTCCATTCATCAGTCTTGGCAATCTATTCTCACAGTATAAGGTTAGGTTTGATAAATCAGAACTTAATTGAAAATATGCATCTAGTCTATGTAAAGTGTAATTACCCATTTAGCTGTAGTGGCAAAACTGTCCTGCTTATTTATGCTTTGTGGAAAGGTTCTCTTGACACCATTCATTGAGGTTTATGAATAAAGTCTTTCATTTAGTAATATCATCTGGAATAAATGTATACATGTACACACATGCATGCATCTTTGAAACAGACAGGACCACTGACAAGTTTCTGAATGGGCCACTCACTCAGCCATCTTGTTAATGCCACAAGAGTCTAGCTTTGTCTCTGGCTGAAGGCATGTCATTCACATGTTTTCTTTATCCTTTAAAAAAACATGTGCCTGTTCTCTTATTTCAGGAATTAATATCTTAAGGACTAATAGCACCTGGTTGCTTAGAAAATTAATTAAGTAGATATTTGACAATTTAAATTAATTAATTAGATATTTGATTGTGATATAATATATAATATATACATTACTACCTTGTACATTTTAGTTTACCTGTTTATATGGACCTCTTCATACGTGAACCAGCTCTACTATAAAATGTGCCTTTGATGAACCACAATAGTGCTTTTGTCTCACTTATATCCCCATCCCATAGATGAACCCACCACATGGAACTGCTTTGTCTCAATTCCCTCTCTTTGGAGCCCGATTGTTACAGAAGTTAGAATCATTTTGGTGCCAAGTTAAAACCTGGCTTTTTATTAAAGCCTTCAGGCCAAACTGATTTTATCCAGGCTGTACATGTTTATATTATTCGATATGGTTTTAACTAGTTTTACATAGTCTGTTTTATTTTTTAAAAAACTATTTAATATGTTTTATTATTTTAAATTGATTTTATTGAAAGCTGCCTGAGATCTTCAAATAAAGGGTAGGGTATGAATATTTTAACTAATATATAAGTGAATCCCTCTGTTAATTTTTTCTGGGCCAGTGTTAGCCTCATATGCACCAGATATTCTCATGTAGAGTGTTATAGCAAATATGAACTCCATTGTAGTCTACACAGTAAAGCCTGTTGACCAGTACAGTCCACTTTACTTTTTCCTACATGCACACAATCTGTAGTGGGCCAGCTTTTGTCCTAAAAGAACAGGCCATGAGAGAAGAAGGGTATAGGAAAACTATGACAGAAGAGGGTTTGGCTGTTTGTTAAAAATGGAGCAAAGCGCAAAGAAATAAGGGTACAGTATGTGCCTGAAAAAATATGATAGATCTGTGGATTTTTAATTCACAAGTTCTTAATACTGTTAGTTTATCAAAACCATTGTTGTTCCTGTTCATTTTTCAGTTACAAGTATATGAAGATGAAATAAGGCACTAATAGCCATACTGCCATTAAGGTAGTCAGGCTCAGATTGTTCTCTCTCTTGTTATAGAAAAGGATGTTAGTGGTTTGGCCACTTAATAACGTAGACTCCTGTTATCTGAGGAATGAAGTTTATACTGTAGTAACATTCTTAGTATTTAATGAATATTTATTGCTATAACTCCATAAATGTCATCCATATTAATCTACACTTTCTTCATTTCTGCCACTCCTCCCTCCAACAGACAATCTACAGTATATCCATAGTTTTTTGTGGGGTTTTTGGGCTATGTGGCCATGTTCTAGAAGAGTTTCTTTCTGATGTTTTGCCAGCATCTGTGGCTGGCATCTTCAGAGAATGCTTGCCTGGAAAGGAGTTGGGTTTATATATACTGTGTGATCTGTTGCTAAATCCAGTCCTGAAGACTCAACAAATGCAAATGAGAAATCTCCCATGGTCAGGGGTTTCCCAGCAGACAATGAGCACTAATCAAGCAGACACTAATCCTCTTTTGCATAGCCTCCCACCCTGAGGCCTGCTGTTAGCAACAGAAGAAGACACATGCAAATCACTCCTGGCTTCCCAGGTCACACAGTATATATATACCCAACTCCTTTCCAGGCAAGCATCCTCTGAAGATGCCAGTCACAGATGCTGGCAAAATGTCAGGAAGAAACTCTTCTAGAACATGACCACATAGCCCGAAAACCCCACAAAAAACTATGGATGCCAGCCATGAAAGCCTTCGACTCCACAATCTATACAGTATGCACTTTTCTACAGCTGTCAAGCTTCACCCAACTGTTTCAAATAAAATCTAAGAAAATAATATTGACCTTATGTGTAAGAGATGTTACTTTTCATGCATATTTTTAGACTGCTTTGGCACATCTGGAATCTCTTGCAATTGACGTTGAACAAGCTCATCCACCTGCTAGTAAAGAAAGCATAGAATGTCTCCCACAAATTATTATAACAGATGATCACAATGGTAAGGATAAATACCACATTTATTTATTTTGTTCAAATATAATTTTAGAACATTATGACATCCTGTAGTGTCATATGCACATGTAAGTTTCCCTTAGACCTGTTTATATCCTTTTAGGGCTCCGCAAATATTGTTATTTTCCTCCTTCCCCCACAGTCACCAAAACTGCAGACTTAAGGCCGGTACAGACCAGAAAAAGAGTTGGCTTCCCAGCAGTATGGGGCCGTGACGTTCAGACAGCAGCATGCCCCCACGCCACCGGGAAGCCACACAGTTGACCAAACATGCAGTGGTTTCACAGCCTTTCTGCAGCACAGCATTTACACATGCTGCACCGCAAAATCCCAGCTTTCTACCACTTATTTTTATGGCAGGGAAATGCCGGATCGGGGCCACAGCACATGGTTGCTATGGCCCAATCCAGCAATCAAAGGGATGGCATCACGCTGCCCCTTTATGGAGGTCTGTTTCTGCTCTTACTCTATAGCCCCTAAAGCCAATTCATGTCTCAAGGGGAGAAGACAGAACCAGAGAAGACATGAAAGATTTACAGCAGCTCTGAGGACACGGGTGGATCTCAGTGCTGATGTATTCATTTTATATCTGGATAATTCTTCTCACACCCACAAGTCACAGAATGGGGCTTTGGAGATACAGAGGTTGGCATATGTCTCAGCTTGGCATAGAGCCACATAAATAAAAAGATCCACATGTGGACCTACTTCATTATGCTGAGCCATAAAGAATTGCAACCTATGATTGCGCATTCTGTGTTTTGCCACCATTAATGTGAATCTGATTTGGCCTGCAATTGAAACAAGGCCAATTACAGTTTTATTTTTAGCTTTATTTTTGATAGTATTAATTATGCCATGTTGATCTTTAAAGCTTTTACAACTTTTAGAACTGCATACTGATCCATCTCTTTCTTTTTCAAAGCTGTAGGTCAGGAACAATGCTGTGCTATTTGCTGCAGTGAGTATATCAAAGAAGAAATTGTAACAGAGCTTCCATGTCACCACTTTTTTCATAAGCCTTGTATAACACTTTGGTTACAAAAGGTGTGTATTTATTTTACTGTGTTATTTTAAACTCAATTTTATGATTACTTGTTTCTGTGAAACATTGACACAAGCAGCTTATCACATGCTTTCAATTGTTCTTTATGAAGGTGGTAAATAAACAGAAACACTTCCTCTTGAAATAGTAGCAGCCTGTTCCCAGTATTTCCTATGGAGATATATTTAATTATTTTCATGGCCTTTTATTTTGAAAGTATACCCAGAAATTCTATAGGATTAGAGTTTGCACTGTTCCTTCAGTTTTTTAGAACTTTAACTTAAACACTCCGCTAATTGACTGGCATTCTGTTGAGCAGTTACAAATATATATTCAAGACATAACTTTTCTGTGTTCATGTTTACAGTTGTGGGATGATTGCACATGCCCCCCAACCTACCTTAATGGCCAGCAGCTGCAATGAGTGATGGAGCTCTGTTCTGCTGACGATTGAGGTTTCGCTGGTAGAATGGGGCTGGAAACGTCATCCTGCTGCACCCCAGTTGCCATCAGAACAGAGCTCTATTACTCAGTGTTCATGCTGGCTGTCAAGGTAGGTTTGGAGAATCAAATCAGGTGATAATACATAATTAAAGGACCGTTGTTTTAAACAATTTAAACTTTTTAACTGGATTTTTGTTCTTTGAATAAGCAATTCAAACAAATGTATCTCTTTTTTATGTTTTTAATTGTATTGTTCTTTTAATGTTGTAAGCTGCTCTGGGGCCCAGTTCTGGGACGGGTGGGGGGTGGGATCAGGATATAAATAAATAGTGTGCTCGTGTTACACATGGGCGCGACATACACGGCTTTCAGCATACGCTGAAAGCCATGCCAGAAAAAGCCCTCATGTGCTCCTGAAGAAATAATGGGGCTCCAGCATATGCAGGATTTCCCTTACGTGGGGGGGGGGGGGTGTTTGTTGTCCAGAATAGATCCCCCATGTAAGTATAATTATAATACATAATTACACATCCGTAACTATGTGCCTCCGTGGACTATGTTAAACTGGATCAGTTTGAGTTGGTGAGTACCGAGGATGTGGACAAGATCCTTGGAAGTGTTCGGAAAACAACCTGCTCTCTTGATCCCTGTCCCTCGTGGTTAGCGGCCCAGGGGGGACCGGTGGTAACATCATTGTTACACCGGATAATTAATACATCTTTGAGAGATGGGCTATTTCCATCGGATCTTAAATTGGCCATAGTAAAACCGATCCTAAAAAAGCCCTCCCTCGACCCCCCTGGTACATAATAATTATCGGCCAGTCTCGCTGCTACCATTTCTGGGAAAGGTGATCAAGAGGGCGGTTGCTATCCAGCTTCAGACGGTCTTGGATGAAACGGATTATCTGGACCCATTTCAAACTGGCTTCCGGGCGGGTTACGGGGTTGAGACAGCCATGGTCGCCTTGGTCGATGATCTCCGTCTGAGCATTGACAGGGGAAGCGTGTCCCTGCTGGTGCTCTTGGACATCTCAGCGGCTTTCGATACCATAGACCATGGTATCCTTCTGGGACGCCTGGCAGAGGTGGGAATCGGGGGCACTGCTCTCCAGTGGTTCCGGTCCTACCTCTCTGGGAGGTCCCAGATGGTGCAGCTGGGAGACGTGTGCTCCGATGAGAGGCCCCTTAAAACCGGGGTCCCTTAAGGGGCCATTCTGTCTCCCATGCTATTTAACATTTACATGAAACCGCTGGGAGAGATCATCCGGAGACATGGGGCGCGGGGTTATCAGTACGCTGATGACACCCAAATTATTTTCTCTATGTCTCCGACTGATGCAGTGACTGGGGATGGCGTCTCTCCTCTCGTGGCCTGTCTAGAGTCGGTAATGGGCTGGATGAGGGAAAACCGACTCAAGCTGAATCCAGAGAAAACGGAGGTACTAGTGATAGGTTCTCCTGGTCCAGGAATGGTGGTGATTCCACCTGTCCTGAACGGGGTCACGCTCCCTGTGAAGGACTCCGTGCGCAGTCTGGGGGTGCTTCTTGACTCGTCGCTTCACCTGACTGCTCAGGTGAATGCGACGGTCAAGAGCACCTGTTATCAGCTTCGGCTGATCCGCCAGCTGCGCCCATACCTGGCCCAGAGGGACCTAGAAACTGTTGTACATGCTCTGGTAACTTCGAGACTGGATTTCTGCAATGTACTGTACTCTACATGGGGCAACCCTTATACCAAACTCGGAAGCTGCAAATGGTGCAGAATATGGCAGCCCGGCTGGTCACTGGTGCTCCCAGGACCAGCCATATAACACCGGTTTTAAAAGATCTCCATTGGCTGCCCATTCGCTTCCGAGCTCAATACTGTAAAGCCCTAAATGGCTTGGGCCCAGGATACCTAAAGGACCACCTCTCCCCATACATTCCGCCTCGCACCCTCAGAACGTCTGGGCAGCAGCTACTGAAGGTGCCTGGGGCCAGGTTAGTCTCCACATCTCGGAGGACGTTTTCTATAGCTGCCCCAGCCCTTTGGAACGCGCTGCCCACAGAGCTCCGCTCGTCCACTACCCTGGCCCAATTTAGGAAGGATCTTAAAACCTTCCTATTCCAACAGGCATTCCCCGAATAAATATCCTGTGGGCCTCCCTCCTCTTTCGTGGCCATGAGGCTGGGCTATGGGGCTTTTTACTGTTGGTTTGTTTTAATGTGTATTTTATTTTATGTGTATTATTGATTGTATTTTAACTTGTTGTAAGCCGCCCTGATCGGAGGAAGGGCGGCATATAAATAAAAATTTTATTATTTTTTATTTATTTAACTACATCTGTGATCTAGAATCCCAGCCATTAATTCCTGCTGAAGCTTAATCTACAGCGTAGTTTTTACAGCATTCCCTTTCTAATCAGCAAGGAGCAGATAGAAACTCAGTGTGCTGTGTTAGCAGCATTTCCTTCAGAGAACTAGGAGACTGATCAAGAGCTCTGTGTTTTTTCCATTGTTGATTTGGTGCTCTTATTTGCTAGATTTGCACCAGAGTTCTCTCTGAATAACAACAAGCTCTCAAAATTGGTATGTTGGTTCAGTCTACATGGCTTAAGTAAGTGAACGAAATGCTACAAAGCAGACTGAATAATCTCAAATGATAGTATAGAAGATTTGAAATCACTTGCAGAATTCACATCTCTCCTAAAAAGTTTTATTTCAGTGAAATGTGAGCTAAAGGAATTGTTTTAGTAATGTGCTAGGCCTTTTATGCTGGAAAATTTGATTAGATTATCTCTATGGCCATGACATTAAACTTGAAGACTTCAGAAACCCCTGCTATGCCAACAAGTGAAAAGCTAATGTGCTGGGGGAAGGCGAGTAAAGTGCTACATACAAATCAGGTTTCCTGCAGAACTACTTAAATTTATCTTTCTGAAATATATTCTGATTCATGTACTGTGTAGGTTTTCTATGAACTTTAAACAGATTCTATTTGACAGAGACCTTAAATCTTCAGTGACACGTTTTGCCACCAAGTGTGATTTAAGAGTGATGTCCCAATACCTCCAACAAAGACAATCTCCACTTTGCTTGTACTAGAAAAATCCTTCTGTAGTTGACATGGCCACTTTGAAGTAGGCAACATGACCATTGTGATTGGTGTTAACATAATTGGCTCCTTAGTTTACTTGTTCGTCTACAAAAAGGTCTTCAGTCTAAATGTATTTGAAGCCTGCCTCTCGGCATTCTTGAGACAGTCACCTGCATTGCAATTAATTGGTGGTCTTTTCTCTCATCTAGTCAGGAACGTGTCCCGTTTGCCGTCATGTGCTTGCAACTGTGCTTCCAGAGCCTGACACTCCCACAGTCACCTTCTTGCCTGATCATGATTCTTCTCCTTCAGTCCAAAGTACTTCAGGGACACAATAAAATGAACACCTAAAAAAGAGAGTCTGGGCCATCACATTTTGCTGTAAATTTCTCCTGTTTAATTACAATGTGAAATTGCTTTGTATGTACGTATATATAAATATATATAAATATAAAACACTTATATATTAGTTTAGAAAGAATGTATGAACTTTCTAAATGGCTTAGGTTTACAGTAAGAGTTAAAATTATCAGAATGAAAGGTGTAAAAGATTGAACTAATTTTCTGCAGTAAAACATATTGCTGACTAATGTTAACTAATGTCTAATGCTTATGTCTGAGGGAATGATAATAAATATGGCACTTGTGCTCAAGTTAATACAACTGCAGTGCAGTTGCAGCTTACAAAAGTTATGCATATATCCTGTTTTACATTATATAATATTTGAGGCTTGGGTTGTCTCCTTTTGTTTAAAATTAGTGCCACAGTTTCTTTGTACATAGCTCTTTCATATTTGCATCAAATGTGAAGATGTTCTGTGATCACTGCAGTAGTATACTTTGGTTTCACTTGAAATAAATAGCATAATCATAAATTTCCTTGTGATTTAATAATAATTTTGTGTGTATCTGTAAGGGAAATATTGCTCTATGTTCTCAAGTTTCTTTATTTAATTCACAAATCTGTGTCCACCGATGCCTTTTATAAGGGCTCAGGGAACAGCAACTGTACTGTAGATAGCCTGTAGGAACTAAGCAACTTGACATACTAAGAGAAAGTAAGAGTATTTCATTAAATATCAGTTGCTGGTTTTTGGATAGATATGCTTTGGTTTAGATTTGTGAAGAATGAAGGTTGTACGAAAAGGGTCATACTGTGCGCAAATCTTCTGAAATAGTATGGAAAGAAATTCAATACTATGTCACAAGGTTTACATAACAGCACAATGTCTCAACAAATTAATCTTCAATTAATTCTCCCACCTTCATGTTTTTTTATAACTGTGCAAACACTGGAGTGAGCTAAGTGGCTGAAATCCTATTTGCTTGTTAATTCTGTTCCCTTTTATATGTTTTAAAAGGCAAATAAGATCATTTTGGTGTGTTACAGACCACCCAAAACGGGCGGTCTTGTGCCACTGCCGGTTGCTGCGTCCAGGAACCGCAGCAGCCAAACCATGCAGTTCCCGGGTGCAGCAACAAAGAAGCACCAAAATGGCGCTTCTTCCTGCACCCCAGAAGAGGCGCTGCAAGGCACAAGGCGCACACTCGCGGCACCACTTCCGGTGTGCGTCCGCAACGTCAAAATGGTGGTGCCCATCTGTGTGCGGAGGCGCCATTTTGATGTAGTTACGTGCGAGGGGCAAGGCGTGTCAGGAGGCGCCGCCCCTCATGCATAACGACAGTGCCCCATAGTACTCGGGATTGGGGATTTTATGTAGATCTTTAGCAACAAAAAGAAGAATGTGTGTGTATTACAGGTGGTACTGTAAAATAATAAGCAAACATATTGAGCATGTTGCCCAGTTCTTATCAATTTACCATGATAAATTGATCCATGAAGATGAAGAATCTATGAATGGCTACATTTCCTCCCTTTTAACTGTTGTCAGAGTTTATTCATCACTTGTACTTGCGAGAATAGATTTTGCAGCAAGGCTTTTAGCACAGTAAGGATTTGTGGGAATAAAGGGTGGGAAGAGAATAATTCAGTGCTTTACCAACAAGGCCATCAGCTCACAATTTCTGGAACAGAAGGGAGCCAACAGCTGGGGTCTGTTCAAAAGTCATGCAGGACTAATTATTAAAACTCCTTTAGCATTGTTGCAGTTCTCCTATCTTCCACTCCTACAGCCTCCTGCATTGCCAAAGCCATAGCCTTGCCCTTTTGTTAGACCTAAAGAAAAGAAAATGTTCTCATGTTGCCTAGCTACCAAAAGGTGCTTTCATTCCATCGTTATACAGAACCAAGTAAAAATAACTTGAGTGAAAATCTGGCAAGAAAGGCATCCTTTATCCTGCTAGCAACTCATATGAATGCTTTATTTGGAGAGGTTGGGTTAATTTTTTTTCTTGATGATTTAAACCAGACCATGATGGTGAAATGGGTTTTCATCTCAGTTGACTTTTTTTTTTGCCAAAGTGTCAGCACAAATGAAATCATTGATTTTAAATAAAGTTTCTGATTTCGACATTCATGGAACACTTATGAATAGTACAAGTCGCAGCTAGGTTACTTTTGTACAGCTTTCAACCTAGGAGCACCTTCTGCATTGTAGAAGTGTATCTGCATATAGACACAAGATAAATTTCTGTTTAGAACCCTTTTCTCATGGAAGAAAGTTAAATCAAAATCAATCCCTTGAAAGCTATAACCACAATTCTACTCATACACTTTTTGAAGCAAACCTACTGGATGATGTGATGGAAATTAAATATCTACAATATGGCTGTTTGGTATTTATAAACATGGGATGATAAATCACTTGAAAGGGAAGAGTAGCACAAGATTAAGTTCAGTGGGAGTGGTGAGATGGAAGATAGCATCTCCAGGATCCTACTGCCTATGATTTTTTTCTAGTCTGTGTGTCTTATAGCAAATCCCCAAATGATAAATGCAGTATGCAATTTACAGGTCACTTATTTAAAAACTGTTTTCCTCCCATGGATCAAGCAAAGTCAGTCACAGTATCTCTACAAATAAAATGCAATACATCAGTACCATATATTGACTCTCATCAATCATGATAGGACTAGACCAGTTTGCACATGGCAATAGCTTTAGCTTCCTGATGACCCTCTTCTACTACTTGGTTGTCATCCTGCAAGTACCATGGTAGTTACTGATGTTAGAAGCAAAAAACACTAGGACTTTGGCTGCCAAGGATTTGAAACCTTTGGCAACCAAAATAAAACCTACAGCTACTGCAACCAACATCCTCTTGCTAGGGAAAAGCCTAGAGCTATGTGGGGAATAAAACAATGTCATTTCCATTTTGTATCTTATTTGTAAAACATAATTATGCTAAGGCTGCTATTGAAAGTTGTGCTAAAGGATGAAAGTACTCAATATCTGAAATATTGGGAATGTTGTGCAATATATGTGCATATAAGAAGAACAGATAAGTTTTTTAATGATGAAAGAAAATGATGCCTAGAATTCATGTCTTCAGGAAACAGAACTGAGCAACTTCTCAACATCCATATGAAGCAAGGGGCTGCTGTTACGTCACTCCATAGGTGAACTAGCAAAGTGACCACTGCACATTGGGACTGATGCACAACATGACCAGCATGCATTGGGACATTCTTGCCATTGTCCTGTTACACGTATTTGTAATTTGGTAACAGTTCCTTAATGTCCCTGCTACATTGCTAAATAAATAATGTGAAATTGAGAATTCCAGCCAACATACATAAAAGAAGGCAAGCTCACAATGAATTAGTAAGTATAAAGGAAAATGAAATAAGAAATGGGATTCCAATTTGGCTCTGGCAGATACAAATGTGAGCTTGAACCCTAAATTAAGTGAATAGAAAAAAATTCACAGAAGGAAAGTTTCCCATCCTCTCCTCTTCACTAAACTCTGGGGGTGTCAGTGGGCCTCCTAAACAATGTGCAGTGGAGCAGAAGGGTCTATTGGGAGAGGAAGAGATAGAAAACATTCCTTCCATGAAATCCTTTCTTTATCTAAGGACCCAAGTCATGGTCTCCACAAGGCAATGTCTTTTGGGTGGGCTATTCTTCCAGGACCAGTAAGTTTTGATGGAAAGGGGGGAGGCAGCAGAACCCAGGGCTCCCACTCCAAAAAGCAACACTGTTACCATCCTACCATGGAGAGAAAGTAAGCTCATGATAAGGCCTTTATGGTCCAATACTCTGCTCCAGCCCATGGGAATGCCTCAATCCTATTCTGTTCAGTACAGAGTAAGACTTCTGTAGTGTTATAGGACAGTGGAAAACAGTCCTAGGTTGAACCTTGATTACAGGTTCCACAGAATATGTTTCCTGTCCAATCTAAATCAGTGTAGTAGACTGCAGAGCTATTGTGAGGAATGCTTGGAGTCGCAGTCCAATAACGTCCAGAGGGTTTTATGATTCAGATCCCTGGTGTAAGTAACATTGAACTAGATGGACCAAGAGTGTTCCCAGATGGATGGTTGCCCTTGACATGAATGTCTAGTTGTAACCGACTGTAGGGGGCGGTGCTCATCTCTATTACTAAGCCAAAGACCCAGCGTTGTGCAAAGACAATTCCTTGGTCAAATGGCCAGCATGACTGAATGGAATACTGTTACTTTCCCACCGAAGCAGTACCTAATTATCTACTTGCATTTGCATGCTTTCGAACTGCTAGGTTGGCAAAAAGCTAGGATTACTGACATCCCATTAGCTTACCCCATCATGCAGCACTCGGGCTTTGAATTGCCAACCTTCTGACCTTATGGTCATCAGAATAGCATCTTAACCACTAAGCCACCCAGTCAAAAGACATTGTGCAGCTATTACATTTTAGAATGTTTCTAGATGGAAGGGCTCCTCATGCTGGCAATAAGAGCGCACCTTATAACTATTCCATCCTTTTCTCCTTTATAGTTTTTCTGCAGTTGAGGAAGAAGGTGGAAGGAGTGATGGAAAAGCAAAGGCGGGTTTGTCTAAGTGGAGAATGTTGTTGTTGGAAACCAATTCCATGAAATAAGCAGGGCAGTAAAAACTATACAAAAAGCAATTTTAATTGAGTTTGTGATGTTTAAGGGGAAAAGTTGGAGCATGAAGTAGACATTGAAAGAATGCATTAGCCTATTCCAGTTATATTGAGCCTAGAAAAACTTAAGAAAATCCCCTTAGAGTTGTCTCTTTTGAGAAGACCTTGCTTTTGTTAGCAGTCCTTTTCTTGTTCACTTTTCACAGTTTATTCACCTCAACCTTCAGACCTTCAGCCCAGCTTTTCTTTGTTTTGATACTGTTGAAGTTCAAGTTGGAGAGCAGCCATTGCTCAGTGGTTGACCAGTCAATTAGACATTGCCCTCCCTTCCTAGCTGCCACAGTTTTATCCACCTAAGGCACTGTTTCAGCATGAGAATGAGAGATAATATGAAGGGCCATGTTCAAAAACCCCTTTGAGAAATAGCCCCAAATAAATGTATGTTGAAAATGTGTTGGGGGTACTTTTTCACACTGTATATTAACCAGATGGCAGTTTTTATCCTTACCGTTCTCTCCAAGCAGGAAGTTTGGTATGTTTTATCTTATCAATTACAATATCACTGTAGGAAAATAAACATTTTAAATCGTGTCATAGATTTAGGGGCATCACAATATT
This sequence comes from Sceloporus undulatus, assembly GCF_019175285.1. Lineage (NCBI taxonomy): Eukaryota > Metazoa > Chordata > Lepidosauria > Squamata > Phrynosomatidae > Sceloporus > Sceloporus undulatus. The sequence goes on from NC_056523.1 coordinate 270,422,852, forward strand.
AAATGGTTCTTTTTAAAATATGAAATAGATCCAATTTCAGATGGCTTCCAACAGCAAAATGTTCCAGAATACTGACTGAATTGCCCCCAAGAAATTTACATCTAAACCTGAAATGGAGAAAGTAATTAAAACAACAACAACAACAACCAGGATCCGTCAAACAGCATGGCTGTGTTATGAATGACAGAAGGATTTCAGGAACTGTTCCCAGTAAACTACCATTTCTGTGCTCTGATATTCTATAAACACACATAATTTTCAATCCAAGAATCCCCTGTCTAGTGCCTCTTTGGAATGAGTGATGAAGAGATAGATTAGGTGCTTGCCTGAAAACCATCATCCAGCTCTCCCTTGTAATATAAGAGAAGTATTTTATGGCAAGAATTCTACTGCTGGCATTCTGAATGAATTTATTACAGCACATGGCCAGCACCAAAATATAGCCCAAAAATGGTATAAAGATATAATATGTAAAAACAACAAGACAGTGGCTCATTATGGCCAAACTCTAAAGCATTCTTACTTCATCTGTATTAAAAAGTTTTTACAACAGATAATTGCAGCTGCAAAGAACTTGGCAACTTTTATAGTTACCAGTTCCTTGTGGTCTGAAAGAAGATAATGTACATAACATTGCTCTTTTCTGGCTGGCATTCTGGTCTTTTGAAATTAGAGCTATGTTCCCCACCACCATCACTACCTCCATTTGGTTTAGAGCTCAGTTCAGGCTTTTGGTCCTGGGCTCAGTTGGCTCCAGAACAACCTGGACCCACCCAGTTTGATATTGATCCCAAATACCAATCAAGATATAGAAATCTTGGATCATCACATGGAAAGAAAAATGGCTATAACTGTTTTGGGTCTCTCTCTCTCTCACACACACACACCTATTTGAAGACATAGTAGACCATAAGGAAAGGATTAACCCAGCTACATTTAAAACAGGTAAGTTCATTGGTTTGAGGTAGGCATCTGTAAAGTAGTGTAAAATCAAGCTCTTCTTGAAAACTTGACTATTCAGTCTTGGCAATTCATGCCAGACTTCACCTAGCACTGTCTCCCTCAAAGAGGATCCCCAAACCCTGCAGTTAAAGAACTGCACCAAAGAAGAGCAAAGTCAATAGTGCTCCACAGGCATGCAGGCAACAATATTTTGCAGAGGCAAGAAGGTGGACAGGAAGAGAGGCACAGCATCAATTACCTAAAGCTGTTAAAATTCACTAATGATCAGAGCTAATTATATGACTGTTTACTTGAGAAAAAGGTACAATTGCTTACTAAGTGATGAGGTTAAATAATAGAGGATAAGAACACAACACAAATGTGGACACCAGTACAAAGCCTTGCCACAAACCCAGATGCCAACTCTGCCCACAAATCTATTGAGGAAATGTCATCATAG
>NC_056523.1:270424263-270447836 GCF_019175285.1 Sceloporus undulatus
GCCATAAGGAGGGAGTTTCACGTGCTTATCTTCCAATATGATTTATGTCATACTAAGCAATGTACTTCAGCCCCCTACACTGGACAAACAGGCCAGTCCCTGCGCCAGAGGATAAATGGACATAAATCAGACATGAAGAATGAGAATACACAAAAATAGGTTGCAGAACACTTCAGTCTCCCTGGGCATTTCATCTCAGACCTCAGAATAGTGGTCCTTGAACAAAAGAACTCTAAATGAAGATTGGAAAAAGAAATAGCGGAATTGAAATGTATCCACAGACTACAGTCCATCAGCAATGAGTTGAACAGAGATAATGGTTTTCTTGCACACTACACACTTCAACACTATCTAGCCCCCATCCTCCAGTTCATCACATCTTCATATCTGTTTCCCACACTACAGTCCAACACTCATTCATGTGGTTATCCACTCACCATGGCTTTACGCAACAGCCTTCCTCCTGTCTTTGTCCCCCAGTGACCATAGTTGAAACTGGACTTGTCACCTCAACTTCATACTCACAAGGTTTTGAATTTCAACTGACTTTCTCACACACAACCAACTTATATAGGTCTGGACTCTCCACTCCAAAAGTGCATCTGAGGAAGTACACTCAAGTCTACGAAACAAGCTTGTTTCTTTCAATTAGTCTCAAAGGTGCAACAAGATCAATTTGCATAGGATAAGGAAGGGGGGGGTGATGGGAGAATACTTTAATAGCAGTCCAAATAAAGAGAGACCCCTGATCCCTCTTAAATCATTTGGAAATCTGGGTAAATGTTTGAAATTTCCATCTCATGTCCCTATATTCTCCACCCAATTTCTTTTATAGTGTCATGCCTAAGAAACTAGAGAAGCATGCTGCTGTCATCAACGAATTCCCCTGCTTGGTGCTTTTTAGCCTTTTAAGGTGAATGAGCAGACTATAATGCACTGGCAATTAATTACCTACTCTTTTGTTACCTAAAGGTAGATAGTCCTCGCACACCTGTTCCAGTGTTCTGCTACCACCTGTAAATAGAGCAAAAAATGAAGAGATGAGGGAGATAATCAAATATATAATTTCAGTGACTTCATACAATCCCCATTATCACTTTCAGTAGTGATATAGTTTTCAATGAGCAAAGCCTAGCTTACCTCCTCCCCCTCCATATCATTCCAGCTCCATGTTTTCCTTATGTTATCATGCTGGAGGCGTATCAAAAATAAGCTTTTTCTTATTTCCATTTTTATTCTGGATCTTTGGATCCATCCAGATTTTTTCGTACTATTCTACTTGGGAACTGAATTTTGCCAAACCGATTCAATTCACAGCTGATAGAAATTAGTCCACATCAGCTTGATTCACTTCAGGATTCTAATTGCACAGCTCTAACTGAAACTGAAATAGTTATCTGTGGCTATTTTTAAATTGGTAGTATTGTTAAAAAAATGCTTTGTATTTGAGCTAATATTTTTAGATCATATATTCTACTATCATTTAACTCATTCATAAACTTTAAAACTGTTACACTGATATTTATAGCTGCTACTTCTCAGTTGTAAAATATATAAGACAATAACCCCAGTCCAGCATTTGTCCTTGAAAGTGTCAAAGTGCAGGTATTCGTGTTCATGTGGATGTCCACATTTTATGCACATTTTATACATTAGGCGTTTGGGTCCCACTAAGGGAGAAAAGTGAAATATAAATTAAATGAAACAGCAATGGCATTTAAATTTCTATATCACTTAATAGTGAACTCAGCACTCTCTAAGAATAGAATATACCTTTGGGTTAGATACACTCTCCATGACCTTAGTGAAGATTAATGCCTGCAAGTCAGTCATGAAATTCCATTGCTTGGCATATATTAACATAGAGTTGCATGCAATGTGGCAACCAACACAAGTAGCTATTGTACTGCATTATGGAAATGAATCTCTGCATGGATAAAAAAATGTGGACAAATGTTTCTTTGGGAAGTCATTTCGATACAAATCTTGAACAGCCACTTTAAAGTCCACACTTTGTTTTGAGACTTGTGGCAAAACGGCACTTGGGACATCTGAAATATTGCATCCATAACAGAAACTTGTGCCTAATATAGCTTTCTTCTTTGTTTGCTTAAGGTTACGTGCTTAGCACCCACTGTTTTATTAAAGGAAAATAGATGGAGTTCCTAGAATGTTTCAGTGACAACACTGACTAATAATGCCTAGAAGCTGGTGGCTGCTTTGACAGTTCTGAAATTAGAAGGCCCAGTGCTTGTTTTGGTTTGGGATGTGTTTTTTTAATCCAGTGCACAAGCATTTCATCTCAGAAACTGAAGGACAGTAGTCAACTGTGACCTGTTAATGTAGAGATGATTTCTATAAAAGTAAAGATAAGCTTCATTATTTAGGATTAGGATAGTTCAATGAATACAAGTAGAATAATAAACTCATGTTACATTTCTGAAGAATTCCATGACCTGCTAGAGCAAAATGTGAAAACTGATGTGTAGATACATTTTAATCAATCTCTCCTAAAAATGTATTCTCTGAACTGCTGATATGATTATATTAGCGGTTAGGAAATATCAGTTTAAGAAGTGCAAGTGTAATGAGCTGGATCAGATTAAGGCCAGAATCCTTTGTTTCTGGAAGAGAAAAGTGGCAGAGAAAGAAGGCAGGCAAAATCTACCAGCTTTGAGCCTTGCTTTCTTCACAACTGGACCCATGACCTTTCTCCTCCTGTTGCTACTGCCTGTATTGGCATAGATATGCCACTGCAGTGCACTGACAGGATTCTGGCCAAAGAGTTCATCTTAAAGGAGCAGTCTTGTCAATGAAAAAAAAAAAAAACCCAGATGTGAAGGCAAAGGCTTTCATAGCCATCGTCCATAGTTTTTTTCTGAATTTTTCAGACTATGTGGCCATGTTCTAGAAGAGTTTATTCCAAATATACAATGGACAATGGAGCACTCTAGAGGATTCCAAAAGAAAATCAGCATGTGAAAAGCATTCACTGCATAGATAATGAAAAGCTATGGCTTGCTCTTAGAGGAGTTGGAGTGCTACTGCATCTGATTGTCTTGATGGATAACCTGTGCTCAGGCCAAGAGGCTGCAGTCAGAACTGAATACAGAGAAACAGATAGGTTTCCAATCAGCAAAGGAGTCAGGCAAGGATGCATTTTGTCATCCTATTTATTCAGCACGTATGCAGAAAATATCATAAGCAGAGCAGGCTTAGACTCAGAAGCAGGAGGAGTGAAGAACAGAGGAAGAAACATTAACAACTTAAGATATGCAGGTAACACCATACTACTAGCAGAAAACAACAAAGACCTGGAACAATTACTAAAGAAAGTCAAAGAAGAAAGTGCTAAGGTAGAGAGCAGAAGAAGAAACAGGCTACTTCAAATGCCAATATAGTCAAAGGAAATGCAAAATTGTTCACTTCAGTGGCTGGCATGTTAACCAGTGCTTGAATTGTGGGGAAAGCTAGGATGATCTTTAAGGAAAATAATATTCAGTATTAAGTCTGAACATTAAGAAAACAAAAATAATGACCCCAGAAGAGCTACATGAATTCATCCTAGATAACGACAAACTAGAAATAGTCAAAGAATTCCCATACACTGATAAGTTATCAAATACTGATCACATTGGAGAAGAAATCAGAAGAAGGCTAGAACTGGGAAGGACATATATGAAAGAACTAGACAAGATCTTAAAATGCAAAGACATAACAAAGAACTTTGTGGAACAAGCTTCCTGCACAGCTTCGTTCCTCTGCATCGTTACTTTCTTTTAAAAAAGATCTAAAAACTCACTTATTTCGGCTGGCATTCCCACCTTAGTAATTTGTTTTTTGCCCCAACTATCTTAAAGTTGTTCTATTCTTGCCCTGATATTTTGATTGTTTGTTTCCTGTCCCTACTCCTCTATCGATGTTTTAATTTTTATATGTAATATTTTAACTTGTAATTTACTGTCTTTTACCTGTAAGCCGCCTTGATCACATTGTGGAAAGGCGGGGTATAAATAAAGATTATTATTATTATTATTATTAAAGTTAGAATTGTCCAAACCATTGTATTTCCTATCACTATATAGAGATGTGAGAGCTGGACAGTAAAGAAAGCAGGCAGAAAGAAAATCAACTCCTTTGTGATGTGAGGCTGGAGAAGAGTGCTGGTCCAAATGTCAGGACCTCTGATGTTTTGCTGCTATAGTGTCTCATGCAAATGAGCCATTAACAGAAAAGTACAAGGAAAGTATAAGGAATGTTTGTCCCTCTCTCTGTAAAAAATGAACTTGGCCTTGGAGATAAACTTGCAAAAGAAAGAGCAAACATTTCCTATAGAAGTCTCAAGTCAAGCTGACTTTGTCTTTTCACCTTCCTCTCTGCCACTTCTTGCCATGTGTCTGTTAATCAGCTAAAAGCAGACAGCTAATTAACTCAACAACTTTAACTGATTAGCATCCTTATTGAAAATATCAGCTCTTTAAAAACATGATGGCTTCAGTACCTAGCATTAAAGAGTCGTCTTAACAAATGCTTTTCAGCACTAGTTAGATGTAATTTGTAGTAATGTGAGCAGCACAAATCAAGAGGGATGGGGAAAGCAAATTGTTTTAGTGATAACAAACAGAAGTCAACCCTCTGGTGCTTTAGCACAAAAAGCCAAAACTGTGTTTAACAGCAGAAACTTTATTATGTAGAAGAGCTGAGAGAGCAGAAGAAGAAATAGGCTACTTCAAATGCCAATATAGTCAAAGGAAATGCAAAATTGTTCACTTCGGTGGCTGGCATGTTAACCAGTGCTTGAATTGTGAGGAAAGCTAGGATGACCTTTAATGAAAATATAAAAGTCTCAGGTGGCTTTCTCCATATCCTAACCTGGCAATGGTGAACCTTTTAGAGGCTGAGTTCCCAACCTGCAACCCAAAACCCACTCATGGCCCTAAATAAACTGTTTATTTCTGCCTCCTGACCTTAATTCCAAAACAAAGCTGCAGATGCTCCAGCTTCACAGTTGAAAAATGTTTGTCAGAAAACTCAACAATCACAATTTTGAAAAATCAAAATCATTTTTATCATCTTTTTCTGTGGTGGAATTAGATCATGGCCTACATCCAGCTGCTAGTCTCTGCTAGTGTAGACACACTAAATTGATGGGATTTATGTACGTATGTCTTGATTAACCATGCAGCACCTGGTTCAATGGGTCTGCTCTAAGTGGGACAGATTAACCTTTTCTGCTCAGTTGTAGAAAACAGTTTCATATGAATATTGTAATTGATCATGTTACTTAAGACATGCAGGCCAAAAACTTAGGGAGAGGGTTGTTCTAAGAATCGAAACTGAAGAAACAGAGGATTAATGTAGCCAGAAGCACTCTCAAGAACACCACTGTCATTGTCAAGAACATCACTTGAATGATGAAATTGGCAAATATCACAATAACTGGAGTGTTACAGATAAATGACAATGACTAGGAATCTGCTGGAGGTTTCTCTGAGACAATGAGATGAGAGACATTCCACATTTTCTGGCAGATGATATGATCTATGTGTCTGGGAGAGAAATAAAGGACAGCTTGCCATTTCAATATCCACACTAGGATAATGCCTTTATTAGGTCAAAACAGAAAGCAAAAAGTAAGCAAATCTTAAATTATCCTGAATGCAAAAGTTTATGTGCTGTTTTTGATTTCTAGCATGGCTTGATAGATAATAACACATGTGCTCTAATATAGGCTTTGGGTTTTATTTTCATGGCTGACATGACATTTTTTTCAAACTGTTCTATTGGTGTTTTTATTTGTTGGGTTGGTTTTTACTGCTTTCATTTTTTTCTCTTGATACCAAATATACGAGAGAGCCAGAAAGCTATAGTAGTTTGAGCACCAATGAGCAACTCTGGAGACCAGAGTTCAAATACCCACTTGGCCATAGAAACTCAGTGACCTTGGGCAAGTCACACTCTCTCAGCCTCAGCCTCAGAGCCACCACCACCCCGAAAAAAATCTTGTCAAGAAAACTCTGTGATAGAGTTGCCTTAGGCTCATAATAAGTTGGAAATGTCTTGAAGACACTCAACAACAACAACCAAATACATCTGAGGAAGTAGACCAAGTCCATGAAAGCTTAAATTCTACATCTTCTTTTACACAGTTAATCTCAAAGATGCTACAAGATAACTTTGCATACAAATGTAGAGTTGTTGTTTTAATTATTTTCTTGTTTTAGTTACTTTTGTACCTTGTCCCAGTAGCCATATGAATGCAGGTTAGTTTACAAACTTTTAAACAAACTATCAAACAAACAAACAAATAAATAATAGATGATAGGGTGCTTTCTGTGAAGAGCAGTTGGAAGGTTTCTAGTACTCTTCTTTTGTTTCTTTCTTCTTTTCCCCCCATTCATTTTTAGCCTTGGATTTCTGTGGTGGCTGTATAGGGAACTATCCTGAGAATGTCTGTTCCAGCTTCTTCCAGCCTTGTCTTTTGTGATATTCATATCTCCGCTTGGTCCTTCTTGAATAGGATTAAGTGAGTTTATACTTCCTGAGGTTTGTTTCTCAACTGAGCATCTACACCAGCTTCTCTGCACCATGGTTCAAACACAAAAATGAGATAGGACTTTTCTCTCTTTCAATACGTTACATCAGGGGTAGGCACAGTGTGTCACTTGAAGCCTCCACCAGTCCCTTATATATCTTCAAAATCCAAAATTATTTTAAAAGTTTCAACATCGTTACCAGATAGGTTTTGCTCCCATATTACACTGAAAGCCCTGCAAATGTGTGAAGTGTGCAAATGTGTTCAAATCCCCATAGCTGTCATTGTACACAATTGAGCAGATGCACAAAGGAAGCATCATCCACTGCCACTACGTTGGTAGAGACAAATGCATTGGCAAAATCAGTAGAATTAATGTTATAAGTGAGAATTCACAAAGAGAGCAAAAAATGAGTCACCCAGTTTTTTAAATGACCTGAATAAAGATAGTGCCATCCCTCAAGCTGGAAGAAAGGGAATAATCACCCCACAAGATTGAGTGAAGTTATTATCTATATAAACTACAAATCTCCAATATGGGATGGAATTGTGCTTTTTTAGCAAGTATATTCTGAAGGCATTAATGCTGGAACATTTTGATACATGAATCAGGCAGTTAGCAGTTGTTAAGTAAATGGAATCATGTGTGAGTGTGAAAAAGCACAGACATTTATGATTTATGTTCTATGGAAGTACATTCAGATTGCACTCTTTTTCACACCAGAATTAGTGGTTTACATACTCACTAGCAAGTTCTATTAAACATATTTCCCCCTCCAAGTACTGATACCACCACAAAGAGTGTAAAATTGTACAAAAAGCTGGCAAGCTCACTAAAAATGGTGCAGTGGCAACTAGCCAATATTTGAAAAACTGAACAAAATGAGTGGGTGTTAATTCAAGCAAAACATCTACTAAATGCAATGAACTGAATTATTATAAGAAATATTTTTCTAAAAGAGTATTGTTCGATGTTCCTCATATTAGCATAATTTAATTTTAAAAATTCAGCCATTTAATTAATGCTATACAATTGCATTTGGCGCTACCCAATTTATTATATTCCTTCTAGCAGCAATTATTGTTATTTTTTTAAAAAATTAAAATCCACTGTTGTCAGGCCCTTGCATAATGATCCAACTCTTCATGTTGCTACACCAACTGTTTCTCATTCCCTTTTTCATGACCCCTTATTAAGACAATAATTGAATGTGTTTCAGGAACACTTAAGCAGCAAACCTGGTAAGCAATCTTTTCCAGAAAATCAACAGAGGAAATCAAAGTGTGAGAAAACCTTTAGGTGGCCTTCCTTACTAATGATCATCACATGTTGGTGCAGGATTTGGCAAGTGTACATTACTTTTCAATGTTTCTATTTGCACCTAGGAAAAATGTTCCCGAAGATAATGATGGCTAATTATGTATAAGCTCCATGGGACCATTGTGCTACTGAGCTCCTCTTTCTTCCACTTCTTTTTAAATGTGTGTGAGACAATTTTGAGTTCAAGCGCTAAAAGCTTGGAGATTTTAGCCTTCCTCTGCAGTGATGGGGAAAAAAATACAGTCTGACCTAGCAGTTTCCTGGTCCACAGTAACCCTGAAACAACCCTGTAGTGGCTCAGTTAATGCCATACACAGAGATACATCAAGGTGCCATAAGTATAACTGGCCACACATTTCTCCTTGGTGAACTAACAGTGGTGTAAGAGCATGGTCTACACCTCTGTCCCTTCACATTATTTTCAGCTGCACCACCACATCTGCTCAGCTTTCCCTCCCCTTCTCAACATACATCTCCCTATCAACCAATAGCCTTTATTGTTTGCCTGGCAATCTAGTGGATCCAATCTGGTTGGATGCCTCCCCATCCAATCCCCTTTACCCCTTCAAACCTCAGTGAGTGAGTGAGAAACCTTTAAATGTACACAAACACAAATAAGATGGAGAAAGAAAAAATCATTTTATTTATGAAAATGTTCAGCCATGGGATCAGGGTGAAGGGGTAGATTTGGCTATCCCTCTTTCTCCCCCCTGCCCTAGTGAGTGTGTAGATGAGTGAATGATCCAGCCAGCACATCAGCTTCCTCTTTCTTCCCACCTCCAGTCCCCCCATCAGCCTTGTGTCTCCACTTCTTTTTACTGCCATGAATGTAGGTATGCAGATCTCTGCAAAAATGTGTGAGCAAGTGAGTGAATGGGGGGGATCAGAGGGAGGGGAAGAGGGAGCATGCATGCTGGCTGGCTCATTCGTTCACTTGCTCACACATGTGGAAATCTACATACACACATTGTGGGGGAGCTCTCTCCTCAAACACACACTGCAGCTTTGGATCTTTGCCCTCCACAGAGATCCCACCCTTTATACAAATCTCCCATCCACCTGTCCCATACCAGGAAAAGGAACCGGGCTCCAGTTTCACTGGGCTGCTGCTTTGCTCATTTTTCCCTCATATCTTCAAGATGAGACTAGGGTGGTTGTTTGCTCTGGAAAGTAGGGGGGATTTCTTGCATTGAAAAGGGGACATTCCAGGTTTCTCTTGTCTTGGGTGTGCCCAGTGATGTTTTTCTGTATACAATGAAGTAAAAACAAAAACAAAACATGGCAACATACACCATACTTGCTGAAACCAAGAAGTCCTGCCCACCAAAAGCCTCTGTACCACATTCTCTGTGAATCATCCTGAACATTATATGAATGGATTGTAGTGATGATGGTGTGAATAAGTTTTTATCTGGCAGTGTAGACATGTGCTGAGAACTCCTATTCTTCACATGTGATCCCAGTCTGGTGCATCTACATGCTGCAGAGAGTTAGATTATATTTGGGGATTTGCAGTGGGAAACAACTTGTATTTGTATAAAAAGATGGCAATTTGAATGTGAGTGAGAGACTCAAGGTGCTTCCAAATGGAGAGTTCCTTATGCCACCAGTCAAAAGACATGGTGTGGCTATTCAATTTTTCTCTCCATAATGGTTTTTCATGGAAAAGGGAAAAGATGGAGGAATCACGGGAGTGTTACAAGATGAAAATGATACTAACTATGACTTCTTAAAATTCTGTGGATAAAGTGAGGCAATTGCACTAATTTGAAAGCACTTAAAGAAAAGCCCACAGATGTCCAGGGGGCACAGTTAGAATATATGATGCTGTTGCAGTTGAATCTTATGTTACCTTAGAACAGTGTTTCCAGATGTTTTGGACTTCAGCTCCTAGAATTCCTTACTCTTTGTCTAAGCTAGCTAGTGCCTCTGAGAGTTGAAGTCCAAAACACCCGGAGGAACACAGTTTAGGAAATATTGCTTTAGGGAATAAAAAGCTTTAGTTGGCATAAGCTTTCATGGACTCCAGCCCATTTCGTCCAAAAAAGAAAATAGTTTGGGCAGGAACACCAGATTTTGTAGAATTGTTTAAGTTAGGGGTAGGCTAGATATGGCCCCACCTTCCTTTTCTTCAGCCCTCAAGCGCCCTCAAATCCCTTCCAAAGCCCTGGGATCTTCTTCTAAAGACTTAAATATTTCTTCAGGTGGAAAAAAAACATATACAAAAAGTCAATCACTGTTTTTGGAGGATGTTTTTTTTACCAACAATCATCTTATCCAAAAACCCCAACTGGTGAAAAGATGGCTGAAAAATCCTGAAGCCAAAATTGGAAGTAGACTTATTACTTCCAGCTGCTATTTTAAGCCGATGTGATGCTAAAAATGTGGTGTTCTCACCTGCTGTGGTTTTGCTTGGGTGAAAATTGGCCCACACACCTGTCATAGTTGATTACCTCTGATTTGAGATGTGCTTCCAGTTATGATCAAACATATATTATGTTTGAAGTGTTAATGTTTTTAACTTTTGAAATTAATAGCATTTTATATGATATCTAGTTTAATTGTGTTTTAACTTTTTATTAGTTTTTTTTAGCTTTATCTTATTTTACCTGCCTTGGGTCCCATGCCAAGGAAAAGGTGGGATATTAAATACATACATACATACATACATACATACATACTTTGAAGTGAAGCCATGCATTCTAACTGAGCCTGCACTGACTTCCTTCTGATACAAAACCTCTGTACTCCTGGAATGTATCACGACTCAGAAAAGTGGGATGAGTATGAGTCAATAATTGCTAAAGTGTCAACTTTACTTGTGTTTGTGAAATACCGTATATATTTGTCTATAAGTCAAAAAATTTAAGCCCAAAAATGGGCTTCAAAATCCTAGGTAAAATATATACGGGTCAATATGGTAATACTTCTCTGTGAGCCTTGGGAAAGCTGCGGAGAAGGGAGAGAGAAGAGAAATTGGAGGTCTGTGTCCTCCATGGGAGAAGGGTGGGATATAAATAAATAATCCAATCACAAGATTTTCTTGGCAAGATTTGTCCAGAGGGTATCTGCCATGGCCTGCCATCTGAGAGAGCACTTGACTTGCCCAAAGTCATCAGTGGGTTCCCATGGCTGAGCAGGGATTTGAACCCTATTCTAGTCTAATCTATGAAACTACTAGACCATAAAGACTCCCACATGTCTTATACAACATACCTAATTTTCTCTGTTCCAGCATTCCTTGCAATTTAGACGCATGAACCTCTAATTCAGACCCACTAAAATGCTGCTGCAGTGGCACATTTTTTTCTTAGAGGAATGTGACAAAGATAAATAGTTACACATTTAAGGTGCACAACTATTATGCTAAGTAAGGTGTGTTTACCATAAATCTTGCGAAACATGGTTAGGTGTATAAGGGATAGGAGTCCATCCATCATTCTGTTTCACCACAAGTCCGTAATCAAATGTTGATGCCTCAGCAGCCTATATGAGATCTTTTCAGCTATGTACTATGCAATAGGTTTAGGAGATTTCTAGGCACAGGAAGTAACAACCCTGTAATCATGGAGCCTAATGGTGTGTTGTGTTGAGACATATTAGTTACATGATTTTTCAGCCTGTCAAGAACCCCTAACTTCATGCCTATACCAATTGTGCAACTTTGGCTGGTCTAGTGAGAGCAATAAGACAAAAGCCTTAATTTCCTATTTCAGTAACATTTGAGGAGGGCAGCTCTCTGTAACCCAAATATAAACTGGAAATTAATTACCAGCTCACCATTGCCTCAGCTGTTCTTTGATTTGTTTTCATCCAGTGCAAATGCCCTTTTTCTCTACTCATCTCATTTATTAATGTAGCAGCAGCAACAACAGTAGCAGTGGTAATCTTAATAAATGAGATGACTGAAGGAAAGGGCCACTTGTTTTTAATAACCAAAAATCATTGTATAGCACTATAGCTACTAGCAATAGTGTTGTACTTACAACTATAATTTACAGCCCTGCGATCTGTGAAGAAAAACACTTTTCTGAGCCCTTCAGTTCAACTCTTATTAGGTTCGATCCAGATTTAGTCATGCTTAGAATGAACCCATTAAAATCAATTACTTACTAATTTAAGTCCCGATTGATTTCAGCACATCTACTATACACATGTCTAAATCTGGATTAAATCCACTGTATGAATAAATTTCTAAGACAGAGATGGGGAAAGCACAGCTCTACAGCAATCCTGGGACACTCTCAACCTCCTGTCAAATGCAAAACCCAAAGTGTCCTCCCTCCCTTTTTTTTTAACAGAAAGAAATATTTGCCATCTAAGGACTATTTGGAGCAATTTATTTTCACAAGGCATACCACCCTCACAAGCTAGTTTAGACTGTGTAGGGCTTTTTCTGAAATCATAAGTCAGTACTGGCTGTTGGCTCCATGTTAGTGGGCTGGTGATTCTATTAGATTTACTGCCCCACTGACAAAGGAGCCACCTGCCACCACAGCCAGAATAGCAATGCAAGTACATTTCTACACCACTTATCAGTGCACTTAAGCACTCCCTAAGCGGTTTACAAATTATAAGCTAATTGCCCCCAATAAGCTGGGTACTCATTTTAGCAACCTCGGGAGGATGCAAGACAGAGTCAACCCTGAGCCTCTGGCTGGTATTAAACTCACAACCTTATGGTTTGTGAGTGAGTGGCTGCAGTACAGGCATTTAACCACTGCACCACCAGGGCTCTTCAGTTCTGGGTACTTCTGGGTTGTAAAAATGGCTTCTTTGGGCCTAAACAGGACAGGAAACCTGCCAAAATTATCCATGCCCCATGGTTCCTTGAAAGCAAGGAAATTTTTCAGTAAAAATTGAGGTGGGGGAAGCACAACCCAACCAGGTCTGGTAGGTCGTGTGCACACCCTTTAGATCTGGGGTAGTTGCTCATCCCTGCCCTCTGGCAAAGGTTGGAAAACTGTGAAAAAGCCAGATATTCCCATTTGATCTTTTATTTCCCAATTGTATTGCCCATCATGCCTGCCCCACTGACTGTGCTGCTTGGTGCTAATGGGGTCTAATAATGGAAATTATCACATCTGCAAATCCTCTTGGGATAGACATGGAAAGGAAAAGTCAAATCTGGGTGTTATTGCACACAGCCAAGGTCAGGCAAGTGCAACCCGTCTGTAGCCCAGACCCCAGCCATGCTTATCCAGCTATTTTTCAAAAAGGGCAGTTTTTTAAAGGCAGCTGGATAAATGTGGCTGGAGTACTGACTGCAGACGGGTTACACTTGCATGGCCGTGGCTGTGTGTGATAACACCCAGATTTGACTTTTCAACCCTGTGATTTGCAGGTGTGATAATCCCTAATATCTCAAGGTCCACATCAGATGCTTCCTTTCCCTTCTATCGGATTTTATTTCCATGTTTCATCCTGGAAATTTAAACTTGATGGCTGGAATCCTGTACGGGATGTATATATGCATAAGTATTGTAATTACAGTGCTACAAAATGAATCCTGGTTCAGTGCCCCCAATCTCCACTTACCGGGAAGCAGCCACTGTGATCAATGAGTGTCTATTCCCCTGTTCATTAGGAAACAGCTGTATGATGTTCCAACCCTCTCCTGTGAGCAATCTCTGGTGCAACCAGACATAGAACCCCTGTTGCAATTCCTTCTTGCATCAAAGATTTTGGAGATCAGGTGTGGGAGGCAGTCACTTCTTCCCAATCAACAGGGGAAGCGATCTCTGTCAATCACAATGGCTGCTTTCCAGTAAGTGGAGACTGGGGGACTTTCACGGACCCTGCATAACAGCTAAATCAGAGGCTACCATGAATAAATAACTGTCATACGTGTGCAACTTCAGGTTATATATTTATAACTTCTATAAAGAATTCTGGACAGTATTTTCCCCTGCCCTGCCCCATCTTTCCCACTTATTTCAATATCTACTGGTTAGTTCCAACACCGTTGTTCAGTAGTGTTATAATGACTGTACTATTGGAAATATTCATTGACACAATTTGTTTTTGGAATCATATGTTGCATCACCAGCAACAGAAGTTGTCTTTATACTTATTTTTTATATTATGATTTTTGCAAAAGAATCACCTAACTTTTATAAATGTTCATGTAAGACTTTGTAAAAGAAAACATGACTTTTATCTATCAGTAGTCCTATAGATGACTAATCTGAGACTGTTGAACTTTGGAAATATCATGAAAAGACATGACCCACTAGAAAAGACCAGAATGATTGGTAAGGTAGAAGGTAGTAGGAAAAGAGGAAGACTACATTCCAGTTGGATAGACTTAATCAAGGAAGCCATGGCCTGAGCCTGTGAAGATATGAGCAGGGCTGTTGATGACAGAGTGACTTGGAGGTCTCTCATTCATGGGGTCACTATACGTCACAGTTGACTTGAGGAAGTTAACAGCAATAAATCCTACAATGATTTGTTGTTGTTGTTGCTGCTGTGTGCCTTCAGGTCATTTCTAACTTATGACAACCCTAACGCTAACCTATCATGAGGTTTTCTGGGTAGGATTTGTTCAGAGGCCTGTGCCTTTCACAGAGGCTGAGAGAGTGTGACTTGATCAGGTTAAATGATGGGTTTCCATGGTTGAGCAGATATTTGAATCCTGGTCTTCAGAGTCATAGTCCAGTATTCAAATGACTATACTACACTTGCCCTCAACCCTATAATGATTGCGTTTAAATTTTTTTTAAAAATCTCTATATCAAAATAGCTAATCTTGATATGGAGTCTGGTAAAGTTTTATATGGGCAACTGAAGTTATAGCATCTGTTCACATTGCTGCCAGTTAATGTACAATGTGAAACCAGCCATGCATGCAGACAATGTATGAGAGAACAGTGAAATGACAACATTAAGACAGGAAGGCGGCAGAAACAGATGGTGCATACATTTAAACATGTTCTCTTGTCAAGCTTGATAGAGCAAGTGCTGTTGATATGCTTTAATTTGTTAAACTAGTTTGATACAACTGTACAGAGAGCTTCAGAAAATGGAGAGGACTGTGGAAGTGATGGTGGGTCTGGTTCAATATCACCTAGGAAATTTGTTAAGGAATTTTTCCTCATCCATTAACTACATTCCTTGCAGCGTAAAATCAGATTAACTAGATCTTTCGAAGTTCATATCACTGATGAGCAGCAACTGGATCAAAGGCTGCCTCACTTTTAAATGGTTCCAGAACAAGTATATCACTGCACAGATGTAATATTTCCATTAGCCCCAGCCAGAAAAGACAATGGGCAGAAGAGGTAGCTGTCATCCATCAACAGCTGAAGGGTTGTAGGTTCCCCAGTCCAGTTCTAAATCCAGGTTCCAGCCAATACATATTTTCCTGTCCCTTGTGTTATTTCATTCTCCATTTAGAGAAGAATTTACTTTGTTGTACGCTAGAAGCTGATTAAGTAAGTAAGGGCACATAGACAGATGGGAGAGAGATGCTAAGATTCTGTTTAATACTTGTGGGGTCTTAATATCTAACTGCATAGTTACACGGAGGTTGGCATTTCATTAAAGTTCTCACCACCCTAAATTTGGCATTAGACATTCCTTGCAGAGCATACAAAGGTGACATATGGCAACTGAGACAATTGGTCTATCTTAATCCAGTATTGTCTGTGGCCAGTGGCTTTCCAAAGCTTTAATCATAGCCAGGTCTTCCCAGAACAGCTGATCCTTTTAATTGGAGTCTAAACCTGAGCTCATGTGAATTCAGCGCATACATCCTGCTGATCATAACAGCATTGGCACATGCAATTATCTGGTTACTGTTGCTTCTCCTGCTCCCTCCTAAATCATTTGAATAAGTGGACTCAGCATTGTCTGTGTAATGCAAACTCAATCCCAGATAGAGCTTCTAAGGGGAGTTGGAATTAGTCAACATTTGGCAAGTGCTGATGGTCTTGCTTCAGATGACATGTCTGACAACTCTGTGAAACTGAATCCTGAATAAATTTTCTGGCTTGTCTGAGTTACAGCCAGTCCACACTTTTTATTTGAAACAAATGTGGCATAAGGCAGCAAAACACAGCTGTATGTTTGGACAAAGCAACAAAAACATTAAAAGAGTGCCAAACATCCAGCTTATGTAGCAAACACCACAGCACTTCCACCAGCAAAATTCTGCCTGCAATCTGCTGTGAACTAGTGCTGCAGAACAAACCCAATGCCAAATATACTGTGAAACCAACCAAAGCCTCCAGCCAAGTGAAGCTTAGCAGCTGGCAAGCAGCAGGAATCAGAGTTCGAAGGCCTGTGCAGACTAGCATACAAGGGCTACAGGCCACCTCCCTGTAATCCATGTGCATTAGTTACACCAAATGGCCAGAGAAATATGGGATGTCACCTTACTTAAATTAAAAACAGCCAGGACCACATCACCTAGAGAAGGATTACCTATCTCCATCTGCCCAGTAGGCCTCTCAACCCCAACCACCCAACAGCTGTTTCTTGAAACTGGGAAATCATCAAAAGTAATTTGATGTGAAATAGGGATTGTGTAGGGCCATAGCCCTACACAATCCCATCTGTTGCCTAAATGAGCTTACTGGATGACACTTAGTGAAGTGAGACATTTGCAATTGTTGCTTGTTTCATATTTATGACACTCATTATCAGTGCTCTGAAAAGTAACTTTTCCAACTCTGGTCATTGCTCTGCTTCTTTTTACAAGCACACATAAATATTAGTACCTTTTCACTAATAATGCACTGGTAGTTCTATTTACTTTCCTTTGACACAGGTATGGTTTACTCACCTATCATTTGTTTTGAGGGGTGTATTATGCAAATATATCTTTGTCCCCTTTTCCAACCTCAACCATAATTATTCAGTATTGTAATGAAAATGGGATCAAGGAGAAATGATATCTAGGATAGAAACTAAAGCATATCTGGAGTGTTTTGATGTACCTGAAATATGCAGAAAATATGAGGCCAGAAGTGTGATGGAGAGTCTTTTAATGCCATTCCAACTTAGCCTTGTAGGTTCAACACAGTCAACCCCTCCCAGATCTTCCCCAAATCTGCAGGCTAGTTCTCCTATACCAGGGAGATATACCACCCAAATCCCTTGTGTGGCCTGTGCTGCTTCCACATCACTGAAATTCAGCAACAGCAAAACTTATAAACTGGGTTTTTGTTTATCTGTCCTTTGTTTGTTTTTATTTGTTTGTTTTGTTTTGTTTTGCTTTGCTTTGCTGAAAGCAAGACATGTTTGCCTTGTCATATGTTATAACTTCAGTTTTTGTTGAATTGGATGTGGTTTTATTCTTCTACTTCCAGCACTAAAGTACAATAGTATGCAGTGGCATGCTCTCCAACTGTCCCAGTTTTACAGGGACAGTTCTGATAATCTTGATTAATCTCGCTCCACCTCCCACTTTCTCACTTTGTCTTCAGTCGACTTCAGTTCCTACAAACTGAGTACAAGGGGCAAAAGTAGTTTATGCTGAATTAACTGAGCAGTGAGGAAAAGAGAAGAAGAGAGGAAAGAGTTTTGCCCTGACCAGTTAGCTCAGGAAAAAATAAACTGCTACATCTTCTCATAGCTTGTGTCTTTTTTCTCATTAGTAACATTAGCCATCATGACCACACTCTGATGTTGCTTGACCACACATCTCAATTTTTATCTGTGAAGTGTTTGAGGTTATACAGTGGTAGCAGTGGGGGAGACAGAAGGAACTGTCCACCAGACTAACTGAAGTTTCTGCCCCTGTCCTAGGCTTCCTCTCTTATTCCCAACCATGTTGCTTTTCCCTTTTTTCATATATGCCTTCTTTTGCCCATGTTGTGGCAAACATGTTCCATATGAACCAAACAAGCAAGACAGACAGTTGGATAGACAGATACAGATACATTTTAAAAGATGATATTCCAAGAACACCCCCCCCCAAAGGCAACCATTTTGCCACTCCAGTTAGTTTTGTGTGTGTGTGTTTTAAATTATCATTTTTAATCTCCAATAGGATGGCTCTCATGCTGTTGGGATAACACAGCACACCAAAGGACAGGTTGAGGATGTGTGGCTTGCAAAGTCAGACTGAGACAAGGCCATGTGGGCCTCCTCTCAAGTCTTGTCTTGCCTTTCACAAGATTTCTGACATCAATACCAGGAAAGATTCTGGAGCAGATCATTAAACAGAGAGTCTGTGAACAACTAGAAGGCAATGCCATAATCACAAAAAGTCAACACGGGTTTCAGAGAAACAAGTCATGCCAGACAAATCTGATCTCTTTCTTTGATAAAATTACCAGCTTGGTAGATGAAGGGAATGCTGTGGATATAGTATATCTTGATTTCACTAAGGCCTTTGACAAGGTTTCCCATGATATTCTTGCAAACAAGCTTGTAAAATGTGGGCTAGACAAAATAACTGTTAAATGGATCTGTAATTGGTTGACCGGCCGAACCCAAAGGGTGCTCAACAATGGCTCTTTTTCAGCCTGGAGAGAAGTGACCAGTGGGGTCCTACAGGGCTCTGTCCTGGGCCCAGTGTTATTCAACATCTTTATCAATGAGCTGGATGACAGAATTGGGACATACTTATCAAATTTGCAGATGACACCAAATTAGGAGGAATAGCTAATACTCCAGAGGACAGGATCAACATTCAAAAGGATCTGAATAGACTAGAAAGCTCGGCCAAAGGTAACAAAATGAAATTCAACACAGAGAAATGTAAGGTACTGCACTTAGGGCAGAAAAATGAAAAGCACAGATATAGGATGGGAGACACATTGCTGAATGAAAGTACATGTGAAAGGGATCTAGGAGTCCAAGTAGACGATAAGTTGAACATGAGTCAACAGTGCGATGTGGCAGCTAAAAAGACCAATGCAATTTTAGGCTGCATCAATAAAAGTATAGTGTCTAGATCAAGAGAAGTAATTGTGCCATTGTATTCTGCTCTGGTCAGGCCCCACCTGGAATATTGTGTCCAGTTCTGGGCACCACAATTCAAAAAGGACATTGAGAAACTGGAGCGTGTTCAAAGGAGGGCGACTAAAATGGTGAAAGGTCTGGAAACCTTGCCCTATGACGAGCGACTCAGACAGCTGGGGATGTTTAGCCTGGAGAAGAGAAGGTTAAGAGGTGATATGATAGCCCTGTTTAAATATGTGAAAGGATGTCATATTGGGGAGGGAGCAAGCTTGTTTTCTGCTGCTCCAGAGAACAGGACACGGAACAATGGATGCAAGCTACAGGAAAAGAGATTCCATCTCAACATTAGGAAGAACTTCCTGACAGTAAGGGCTGTTCGACAGTGGAACACACTCCCTCAGAGTGTGGTGGAATCTCCCTCCTTGGAGTTCTTTAAACAGAGGCTGGATGGCCATCTGTTGGGGATGCTTTGATTTGGATTTCCTGCATGGCAGGGGGTTGGACTGGATGGCCCTTGCGGTCTCTTCCAACTCTATGATTCTATGATTCTTCCTTAAATCTTGTAACACTCCACAGCTGGTAATGATTGAGGAAGCCATGTTATTCATTTCTGCATATGGAGCTACCATGATCTCCGGCTTGGTGTAGGGAGATCCACTGCCCATCCCTATCCATCATAACCTCCCTCCCACAGGATTGCAGTCAGGGGCAGAGGAGGATTTTCAACTTCATCTTAAGCATGTTGACTTAGAAACAAGTATCCCTATATTCAATGTGGCTGATTTCTTAGTAAACAGGCATACAGAACCATAATTGCATAAAGTAGAATCCTTTGTATGTCCATTCAAAAGTAAGTCTCTCTGTGTTCACTGGTGTCTGTTTCCTAGTAAGTATTGATATTCACCTATGCACACTCTCCTGGTAATAAACTCAAAAACACAGTGGGACACAACTATTGAGTAAAAATCCATTGGACCAGGCTATGAGTTTACAGTGCTAAGTACACTTACCAGGGATTGACTCTTATTCAGTTCAATTGCACATCCTATTAAATTTGTTTAAGACTATGCTGAAAGGCTGCCCATGCCTATTTGAGATTAAGTCTCCTTTGGTGCATTAAGATTGCTTCCAGGTCTTGGACTGTATTTATTTCCGGGTAAGTTCCATTCATCTTAGTGAGACTTAACTTCTGAGTAAACATTCTTTGCCTTGGGCTCTTAAAGTATTTCTAATGTAGGGCACTAACAAAATGAAATGGCAAATAAGCTTTCTGATATTGTTGGGAAAAACACTCCTAGTAACAGATGGCATTAAGTAAATATTCATCCTTATGTACATGCATACAAGAGACTATACCCAAAAGTTCCCAAACAATGTAAGAGAAGAGGAAATGGGGAAATTTTATATCTAGGACATTTATTTTAACAGCATCTAGAGTCTGTAGGACATTATGACAAACCACTCTTAAGCTGAAACTGGCTTAGAGGAGCTGTGAACATTGTTCCAATTGATTTCCATTATGTCTGGGAGCCTTTCTGTGATAACAGAAAAAGCAGCTGTAATAGGTATTTGCTTGGTCATAAAAAAAGCAAGTATTGACCTTGAAGATGGACTAGCAGATATAAATTCCTTCACATATAACCATGTGCAGTAAACCTTTTCTTTTCCCAACATAAGTGGACATTGGAATTTACTCTGGCCGATACCTTTTCTTTTTTCTTTTTTCCTTTTGGCCCTGTTTTGGTTGCTATTATTGTAGCCAGGTTTGGGATATTTACAAAGGAAAGGTGGAATCATGCATCACTCCATTGCTTCCTGACTTTTGTTATTAGCTTAAAGGCATATTGAATCTTGCAGATGGACTAAGCTTTCTAGGACTAATAACATCCATTGTTGGGCATGAAACCAAGGAAGAGTTTATAATCTGTGGGTATGAAGACATTTATATACATTTGGACTTTTCCTTTCTTTTTTATTTGCATCTCTTTCATCATCATCATCCATCTCTTTCAAATGTAACACAGTATTTTCTGTAGATTTATAGGCAAATACCTCTGGAAATTTGAGGGCAGCACAATTTTCACACCTGACTATAGGTTCTTTTAAGATGAGGTTGTCCAGCATGGCACGGTGGTTTGAATGGTGGGCTATGACTCTGGAGATTTCCAGCTCAGAGTTCGATTCCCAGCTCAACCATGAAACCCACTGGGTGACCTTGGGCAAGTCACATGCTCTCAACCTCAGGGGGAGGCAATGGCAAAAATTCATCTGAACATATCTTGCCATGACAGGTTCACCTTAGGGCCACCGTAAGTTGGAAATGACTTGGAAGCACACAACAGCAACAACAATCAGAACAGTGGTAGGAAAGCACAGCAGAGATGCAAGGCTAGTTCCACAAAAGATTTTTAGTGTTAAATAGCACTGTTTTGTTCAGAACAGTTTACAGGAGTTACAAAAGTAGATTTTTGTGGGTTTTTTGGGCTATGTGGCCATGTCCTAGCAGAGTTTCTTTCTGACATTTCGCCAGCATCTGTGGCTAGCATCATGGATGCCGGCCATGAAAGCCTTCGAAGTTACAAAAGTCCTCCATAGTTTTCTAATTATTTCTTACCAAAGAAAAACAATTCAGAAACAAGTGGAGTAGTATCATAATTCCTTTTAATGGTGAGTGGCAGGAGTCTTCTGTCTGCTGCTCCTACCACTCCAAATTGAAGATGACATCTTTGGGGATCCGCTTATTCCCTCCAAATGTTATGAATGAGCCAGGATGGTTGCACAATATAAACTACATACCACTAATTGCAATCTATTCAGGGGACGTATTTCTCGCCAGTACCTAATCAAATGACTGGTAGCCACAGAAGAGAACATCAAGATGTACAAGAGCCAGGGACGTAGCCAAGGGGGGGGGGTCGGGACCCCCCCCTTCCATTAGAAAAAAATGAATTGTGTGCTGCTGTCGCTGCCGCACCCCCACCCCAATTATAAGGTGGCACTTAGTCTGGGAACCCCCCCCCTTCCTAAAACGTCCCTGCAACAGCATGTAATGGAATGTTGTTTTTGTTATTAACCATCTTCAGGTTGATCTCAACTCATGGCGACCCTGTAGATGAGACATCTTTAAAATGTAATGTAATGGGATACATCTCATTTTTAAGTGGCAGCATGCAAAAAGGAATGTAATCATTACAAAGTTATGTTAGCCTGCACAAATAGCAAAATCAAAGACTAGAATGGCTGCAGGATTCTTTGCTAGGGAAGAGTTTAGAAAACTTACTTTTTGGGGATGCACAGTCCTCAGAATTTACCTCCCAGCATGGCCATGTTGGCTAGGCCCACTAGAGGATTCAGAGTTGTGATCCAAAAAAACTAACTTTTCCAAGCCCTGAGATGTAATTGGTTCTAACAGTCAGCTTTCTTCCTATAAGAGATGATATTCAGAATGCCTCTTTATGGGCATTTCCCCAAAGATGATCAACAGATAAAGCCGATGAGAGAGTTCAAAGAACTGAAATTTCTTTTCTGCCCAGAAGTAATGTACTTATCCTCTACCCTTCCCACTATCTGAACATTAGAGAGGAGTGAAAAAAAGAGTGTGAAAGCATTTGCTAGCAGGAAAATGTCAAGCACAGGGCGGGGGTGGAAGGACTCCTCACATAAGCAACATTACCATTTCTTCCTGATCCGAGGCAGTTGAAAACACTTTTATGGCATTTTAGAAAAGATGATTGCGTACACAACTACAGCCCACTCTTTCACACTGTGGGAGTCACAGAAGTGTAAATAATTTATCTATCTTTCTCGAAGTATAAAATCTAATTGTAGTTGTCCTACCAAACACATGCTTCCACTTTTATTATCATTATCTGTTATAATGAGAGTCACATCACATATATAGCCCAAATGCTATATTTTTGCTTGCAAAGTATACTTTTGTTTTTATACTGCATAGGGTCAAAAAAGAACTTGTACAGATTTAGGACAAATATTTTGTCTTTCATTGCTTGAGTGCATTGTAATTTCTGCTGAATGTCTGGCATTTTCTTCTGCCTATTATTAAGCATGTAGTCAGACTAATAAATTGTTTCTGCATTTTTAATAAGCACTCATACAGGCCATTGGGTTAAATTCACCATGTTAGAATAACACAGATTATTCAAATCTGTTATGAAAGCAAATGGCAGCCAATTAGACATCACCAAAAAAGAAGTGCATTACCAAAACAAAAACAAAAACAAAAAAAAGGGGGGGGGAGTTACTATAACATTTCCATTTGCTAATTTATGTTGTAGCAGCACATCTACAAATAATTATTGTAATTTCCAAAGGAGTGGCAAAACTACAGAAAATTTGGAGTGCTGATGAAATTGTGGCTTACTTTCCAGTCAACTTAGACCTTACAGGGAATTGCTTATTTCCTGCAGTTAGCATGTCTTCCCTTCCACAATGGAACTTTCCTAGGAGATATGTGCCTCTGGAATCAGACTTGCAAATTAAAACTTTATTTACTGGCTGATTACCAGTCACAAATAAGCAAGCTCATTTGTAAGATACAGAAGGGAAGAAAAGCCAATGCTAGGACAAACAAAGGTCCTAGGACAAACTGATGTCAAGAGAAGCAGGGAAGGAACCATACTTCTAAATACATGCTAAGGGTGTTATCTAGTTTGTTCATTTTGTTCTGCTTGAATAGTTAAAATTGTATTAACATGTTTTAAATAGCTGGACTGTTTAGATTGTGTTAAAGTGATTATATGGCTTATACACTGCCCTGAGATCAGTTGACAGAGGATGAGTTTA
>NC_056523.1:270447846-270483175 GCF_019175285.1 Sceloporus undulatus
GAAGGAAGGAAGGAAGGAAGGAAGGAAGGAAGGAAGGAAGGAAGGAAGGAAGACTATACAAGTAAACTGTGTACCTCCTTAGTCCATTGTTTTGGTTATTTCATACCCCTCTCCCCCTTAAAAAAAATCCCTCCTCGCCCTTCTTAGTGTTCTTGATTTTGCAATTGGAACTAGTCTGGCCACTCCATTCTACTGAGAATGTCATCTTCTTTTTTAAAGGCTGTCTTCTTTTCATGAAATAATGAATATTTACTAGAATTTATATCTATATAAAAAAGACTCTTCTGTTAAAAAAGAGGCACATAGTCATACTAGCAATTATCTACAGACTGTCACCTCAGAGTACTGATATGTTAAAACAACCAGAGGAATTTATCAAGTAAGTTTTCTTCTTGTTCGAATTTGTTCTCCAATATTGGAGATTACCACACAGGAGAAATGTGGCTGCTTCTCTAGTTATGGATTGCATTAAGACTTATTTACAAGATTCTTCTCTTTCAGGTCATAAAAATTATGTTACTGTTTTTATTTCTACACATTTTATGAGCAACTCCTCCAACTCAGTAGAGAAATCATCAAAGTGAATCTTGTTAAACATGAAGAGTAGAAGTAACGGAGAATATAAGCCTACCAGCACTCAGCCAGGTCTTTCCATACGCACTCTTTTAAAATCTTTGAAAGCTCCATTTGTGCTGGTTAGTTAGGGTTTGCATAGAGCAGCAAACATACATTGCAAATTCAGGAAGTGAGGGATGCATGCAGAAGCACTGCTGTACATGCAGTGTAAAAAACTCATTATCATACAGCCAACATAATCAGCAGACAGTTGTGGAAGCAGAAGTGTGCAAATCACAATGTTGCACAATGGACACATTTAACAGAGAATAGTGGGAGCAGAGTTGAGCAAAACACAACATTGTGCAATGGATATAACCAGTCAACAGCACTGCACATGTCTATGGGCACAGAACACAATACTCAATGCATGCAGTGCAATGCAAATGCATATAATACCACAATAGCCAGCAGAACAATAGATGTACTGCATATACGGCATCAGTCATCCAACTAATTGGTGGGGTTTGAACACATTCTACATTTTCCAATAACCAAAGCCCCCATCCCCAAACTCATAGTTTTGCTGTGACACTCACCCCCAAATATCCATTCCATGACTGGTGGTGAGTGCGCAGAAGTGTCTGGCTATGTCCTTGTAGCCAAAAACAGAATGCTTACATCATTGGCTGAGACTGTCAAAGGACCCCAGCAGATCTCAGTGGAAGATGCCATCAGTCATAGAATGCAAGGCAAGGGAGCGACCTCAGCAAAATTGTGAATTCTTGGGATGATGAGTGGGGAACTGTAGTTGAGTTCAGTGCAAAATTCTTATGCTATGCTGTACAATGTGGGATCTCAACCAATGTTTGAAAAAATTTATTTTATTTTGACTTAAAACGTTAAAAACAGAAGTAAAACATGAAGAATCACCATCAAAGAACAAAATGACGAGATCACTAA
The DNA here is from genome assembly GCF_019175285.1 of Sceloporus undulatus. Classification (NCBI taxonomy): domain Eukaryota; kingdom Metazoa; phylum Chordata; class Lepidosauria; order Squamata; family Phrynosomatidae; genus Sceloporus; species Sceloporus undulatus. The sequence goes on from NC_056523.1 coordinate 270,449,365, forward strand.
ATAAATCAGAAAAGTCACCAACACTGATGCTTAGGATATCATGCTTGTGAGAGAGCTAGCCTACCATATAGCTCACAAACTAAAATCCGGAAAGTAAACAGCAGCCTATTTTGTCCACTTTCTGTGCAGGTTAATATCTGATTAATACTCAGTACCCCTGATGTGTTTGAAAACGATCCCGCTTTTGTGGGATTTGTCCACTTTCTGTGTAGGTTAATTTTGGATTAATGCTCGATGTGTCTTCTGCACAGGATTTGGCTAATTCCCTCCCAAGTGATAAACTCCTGTCTTTTACATAGCTCTGCTTTTACAATCAACTTCACAGCCCTACCCATGTATTTCCCTGAAAAAACTCAACACTCTTGGAAACCGGGAAAAAACTCACACCAGAATACATTACAGAGGGATAACAGAACACTCATATGCCCCGCAACAAAATAGAGATAACAACACATAACCCACAGACTCTCAGCTATGGCCTACCTCTTGCAATGTGAATATAAAAATAATGGATTTGATATACAAACTAAGAGCAAAATTCTGTAAAATTATATCCCAACAGTTTTGTATTATCATTCTATTTCTAAGATGTCAAGATCTTCTAAGAATTTTCAGAAGAAGCATTCTTACATGAGATGAAGGAGCATTGAACTAAACTTGGGAGAGTCTCCTCCAGAACAGTTCAGAGAGTCTGGCATCCTGACTCAGTTCAGACCAATGCTCAATAGGAGTGGTTGATCCTTTTGACTAGCTGGTTGTGTGTCTGATTGCACTACATTTAGGATTCCCAAAGGAACAAGTATCCCCCATCCCTCCCATAAACACCTATGACCCATCCTGAACTCAACAGATGCTGTAGGTTTCTTATGCTCACTTTCAAAGTGTTTTACAGATTGCCTTTTCAGGGTCATCATCACTGTATTGGCAAAGATACTGGGGATAGGATTACTAGGTCTCTCCTGTTCTACAGCATTTCTTTTCTCTGTGTTAATTCTTACAGTAAATTAAATCACGAAGAAATTTTCAATTCCTGTCCACCATGCACATCTTATAAAATCTTAATGAAGAAGCCAGTCAGACTCAATTGTCTGGGTGTTTTTATAATTAATTTCTTCAGGCACAAAAATTTGCATATGTTGCTTAAGATACAGAATGAGTCCTGCTGAAATTTTTTTTCAATTTTTAATCAGTCATTTTCAATCTGTTTCTGATTCATCAGTTCTGATCACTATGAGTATCATGATTATTCTCTGAATTCTTGTATTCAAATTGACTCCTTTTACAGTTAAGTTTCCTAATGAAATAAATAAGAATTTTAAAATTTATTTTTAATGCCCATATTTAAAATGGGGTGACACATACATCCATATCCTGTATACAAACAGACATAATTGGAAAATATAGTCCTCTTCTAAAGGAAAACAAAAACCTGAAAATCATGTACATTACTGTAAGGCAACAGCAACTAATGCTAGCAAAATATCACTTCCAAACCTGCATTTTTCATTGGAGATGGCAGTGATTGAACCTGGGACCTTCTTGGTGCAAATAATGTCCTCAGTCATTACCAGTGAGTTATGATTCCTTTTCATTACTACTAACTGGGGGAAAAACAACCATAATTAAGATGAGACTTGTTTACAGCAGTATTCTCTCTTACAGCAGCAAGTGATGGACTTTTAAATGTATCCACATGATACATTTTGGCAAGATTTGTTCACAAGGGGGTTGCCCTTGTTTTCTTCTGAGACCGATAGAGTATGACTTGTCCATCGTCATCCAGTGGGTTTACATGGCTAAGTGAGAATTTGAATCCTTGTCTCCTGGATTTCAACACTCAAACCACTACAAGATGGTGGCCCTTTGGTGTCAATCTTTAGTGTCTTAGATTGTCTTAAATCCATTTGCTAGTCCCAGCTAGAATAGAGCCATTGGCCCGTTACAGACAAGCATATAGTACGCGCAGAGCAGAGCGCGTACTAGGATTAGGAAGGGGTGTGACTTCTTCACGCCCCTAACCCTAGTACGCGCTCTGCACGTACAAAATGGTGGCACCCTATACAGAAGGGGGCCGCCATGTTGACATCGCGGATGCATAGCGTCCGGACGTCGCACCGCGGAAATGATGTGGCGAGTGCGCCATTGGCTCCTTGCTGCATCATTTCCATGGCGCAAGAAGAAGCACCATTTTGGCACTTCTTCTTAGCGGCGGCAGGAAGCCTTGCAATTTGGCCACTGGGGCTTCTCGCTGCCGCTAATGATGGCGCAGGCAGGCTGCCGCTTTCCAGCGGTCTGTAACGCGCTATAAAATCAGAAGAAACTAAGTAAGTGTCAGTTTACCAAATTCCCACTGAATTAATGGCACTACTGTAACTGGGATTTGAATTAGAATTTAGACTGTTGTCAGCTCACAACACAATACTGTTTAGTTTAGAGAGTTCATACCCTGGTGGCACAGTGGTTAAATGCCTGTACTGCAGCCATTCACTCAAAACCACAAGGCCAGCAAAAGGGTCCAAGCTCGACTCAGGCTTGCATCCTTCCGAGGTCGCTAAAATGAGTACCCAGACTGTTGGGGGCAAATTAGCTTACTTGCTAATTAGCTTACTTGCTATTCACCACTATGATCTTTGGAATAGCGGTATATAAATAAAACAAATTATTATTATTATTATTATTATTATTATTATTATTTGTTTGGGAAACATGGTGGGATTGAATTTAACAACCAATAGAGAGGAGAAATCTATCTATCTATCTATCTATCTATCTATCTATCTATCTATCTATCTATCTACCTACCTACCTACCTACCTACCTACCTACCTTCAGTGGACCCTTGTTATATGCTGGGGTTTGGTTCCAAGATCCCCCATGAATAACAAAATCCATGGATGCTCACGTCCCATTAAATATAATGACATAGCAAAATGGTGTCCCTTATAAAAACATGGAAAATCAAGGTTTGATATTTTAAATTTATACTTTTTTTTAACATTTTCAAACCATAGATGCTTGAATCTGTGTATAAAAAATCTGTGTATAAGAAGGACCAACTGTGTCTGTCTGTCTGTCTGTCTAATTTGTCTCCTCTATATCTTGAGTTGGTTGTTAAATCCAAACCCATCATGTTTGCCAGCCAAAAGCATATATATCTCAATCAATCAATCTGTGATGGAGAACAGCACTTTCATAAATAATTATGTTTTTTTTCCTCTTCCTTCTTCTCTCTCTTCAAAACAGGCGTTTGTATTTGATCAGGTAATTTCTCCCCCTTAATACTTTCTGGAGTTAGTCTGATTATGAAAGGAGAGCCTTATCTCTTCTCTAGCCAATTCTTTCAGCAACCCTTGCTTTGAAGGGTTGTATGTCACCATGAAAAATATCCTAGAGCCACATCAGCACTCTAAGTGCTGGGTGACACATTTCATGAAAAGATTTTCATTTGCACATATGTTTTTGACATGCACCAGAAAGCTATATAATGAGAAAGCCTGGTCTTCTAAGACGACAGCTGTCCTTAGATCCCAATCTTGTTTCTTCCACAGACTCTTTGTTCGTTGTCAGCTTCAGCTTTCTGTCAGCAAAATGAGAAAATTAATGGAAGTAATTAGTGTTTATTGGAAGATGTGAGGCAAAGCTATGTATTTTTTTTTTAAAAAAAATAACTTTAAAAAGCTACTCTTTGGACCACAGTTCCCAGAATCCTTCTGCCAGCATGGCCTCTTTTTCCAGCTCCATTTTTTTTTACTGCTTTTTGTTAATTTCCAAAGTGCTTTACAACCTATTTCTGTAGGATATTATTGAAATGATACTGTGATGTCAAACTGCAACTAACTTGTAGTATAACCTCCAGTTATACTCAGATTAGTACTTAAAAATGGCTGAGTCAAGCTTATCTGTAGTCAGTGTGTGATCCATTGTTCTAAAGAACATCAGACTCATCCAGGTTGCCATCACTCTACAGTTAACTTTTAGTATTTAAATTTACCTTTTCTTCTCTTTCTCTCTGTCTGAAAAAAAGAAGAAGAAACACCTTTTGGAAGGGCTTGGAGGTATGCAGCTTTATAAACAGAAGTGTATGTGCTTGCATGCGCGCGTGTGTGTGTGCATGCACTTTCAAACCACTGGTTGATTTATGGCAACCCCATGAATTTCATAGCATTTTCTTAGGCAAGAAATACTGAAGAGGTGGTTTGGTCAGTTCTTTTCTCTGACATATAACCTACAGCACCCTATGTTCATTGTCGCTCTTCCATCCAAGTACTAACAAGGACTGACTTTGCTTGGTCTCCAAGATCAGAAAGGATCTGATGCCATTAGAATATTTAGGCCCTGAATGGCTAGTTGATGCCCACCGAATATATTTCTCTGTTTTTCACTACCCTTTTGGCTACTTCCGATTAACAAGCAGTACAGTCGCAACTACTTTGGCAAGTTGTTGTACAGTTTTCCTAGTAATGGAGATCTGTTGGTTTCTCTGACTCATGAGGAATGCCCTCAGCTTTTGTCTGACATTAATCACAGACAGTTGTAGAATAGTAAAAGAGCCTTCATTTCTGCATTTAAATCACACACAGAGACATGTGTCTCAAATGTTAAATTGAATGCATGCATCCCCCCCCTGCCCCCCCCTTTTTGGTACAGCAGTTCAGGAACTTGCTGCATGAAATGCCTCAATTGCTTGTTTCCTTGCTGTTCTTTTAAAATTGCCTTTGTCAGCTTATCCTAAGATGCGGATGATTTTGTCATTAATCAGAACCAATGATCTGTTGAAATGAAGGATTGGCCTGCTAGTCTGCTAAAAAGAAGATATTCAGAGCTGCAAAGCCACCCTCAATCATTCCATGGCAATCTGGAATGACTAACAGCACCTCAGTTTCTGGTACAGTTTATCTTCAATCATGGTAGCAATGAACTGATCGCAGGTGTGATACTGATTGGGACACCAGAAAAGCAAAATTGCCTCACACACGACAGCTATTTTAAATTTGCCTTCAGGAACTGCTCAGAGGTGCCACGCTCAACCATACCAATATTTCTTGCAATCACATTGGAAGTGGAAAATGCTTTTCACTTTTTTCCTATATAGAGGTGACCTTGTATCCTAGAATCGTAGAATCAAATAGTTGGGAGGTATCTCAAGAGCAAGCTAGTCCAACCCCTGCTGTGCAGGAATACACAACTAAAGCACTCCTAACAGATGGCAGTTGAATCCCTATTTAAAGACTTCCAAAGAAGAAGAGACCACCAAACTCCAGGGCAGTCTATTGCACTGTCAAATGGTTCTTTAATGAAGTTCTTCCTAATGTTAAGATGGGATCTCTTCTCTTGTCATTTGGATCATTTGGATCATTTGGTTTGTATCTTAGTCCTAGCAGCAGAAAACAAGTTTGTACCATCATCAGCATGACACCCCTTAATCCTGGAGTCATATGTTTATCTTGAATTCCTCATTCAGTAATCCACTGTTCATCAGTTTCTGACTCTTCAAGTCCAGGTCCTCCTACAGCTAGATGCTTAAAAACAAGTGTTAGTCCCAACAACATCAGATCCAGTGACTCAATGGAACTCACATATATGTTGATTTTTGAGGTTCCCATTGATTCAATGGTGCAAATTCTGCTTGCAAATAAAAATAATTGGATTTAAAACAGAATTAGCTGCTGGTTATTCTTGTTTTCCACTATTAAAGCAGCCAACCAGCATCCCGGCTGTTGGTCTTCTGCCCAGATTTGGATGCATCCTTGGATTATTCATTAAAGCTTCTAGTTCTTGCAGACCAGGACAATTCGTTCCATTCCTCCCTTCATAGAATTCGTAGAGTTGGAAGCGACCACAAGGGCCATCTAATCCAATACTCTTACATGCAGGAAGACACAATCAAAGCACTCTTGCCACATGGCCACCCAGCTGCTACTTAAAAACCTCCAAAGAAGGAGTCTCCACCCCCCTCCACTGTCAAATAGCTATTGTTGTCAGGAGGTTCTTGCGGTGTTTAGGTAGAATCTCTTTTTCTGTGATTTGAATCCATTGCACTAGAGCTTGCTCCTTACTCAATATGACATCCCTTCAAATACTTAAACATGGCTATCTTGTCACCTCTTAACCTTCTCTTCCCTAGGCTAAACATATACAGCTCCCTAAACCATTACCTGTAGGGCGTAGTTTCCAGATTTATTCCCATTTGGTTGCCCTCCTCTGGACAGACTTCAGGAGTGGCATCACTAGGGTTGGCGTCATCTGGTGCGGTAACTCATGGTGTCAGCCCCCCCTCCCGAAATCGACTTCCTCCCATATCATACCATATGGAATCTTTAGTAATGTTTTTTGTACTAATTTACCTATAAATCATAATTCCCATATATCACAGAATGTCATAGTAATAATTGTGACATAAACAACTCATAAAATTAAATTTATACCTTTAAATTAGGATATCATACACACAGAATGTTTATGTATGCATAGTTTCATGTGATTAAAGTGAAAATTTGATAAAATGTAATATTTTAAAGAAAATTTTAATTTTTAAAAAACATTTTTTTAAAATTTTAAATAAAAATAAAAAATTCAAATTTTATTTTAAAAAACTAGGTGCCTCTCCTTTCTCTTCCTACTGAGCCTCACCACATCCACACCATCTCTTCAGCATTTTAAAGAGATACAGGTGAATGCCACAACCCATTTCTGCCAAAATAGCTGAAGCATCTAAAACATTAATTCAACAAAATAGCTAAAGCATAGATGTTTTAGCTATTTTATTGAATTAGCAATAATATCAGTGTTTTATTGATTATATTTTATATCTGTACTGTGTTAATTTGTTGATGTAATCCCTCCTCGATCCGCAGGGAGAGGTGGGTAAATACAAGTACAAATTATTATTATTATTATTATTATTATTATTATTATTATTATTAAAATGCAGATGTCTGAAAGGCAGTGGTGTCACCCCCTTAAGGTGTCACCTGATGCAGTCAGAACCCCTCACACTTCCCTAATGACGCCACTTCACTCCAACTTGTCAACATTCTTCATTACTTAGTTTTATACATCTCATCTGCTGAAAAATGTATATCGCTGTTACCAGCCACATCCACACTGACATCAAAAATAAATATGTCACTATTGTTATCAGTGGGCTGGGACACTTCTGAATTTCTTTGTCCATAAACCTATTGTGACCTGGCTGAGCGCCTAGCACTTCAAATCTTCTTGAAGATACAGAGGAGAGGAAATCACTACATTTTTCTCCCTCTTATATCCTGCCCCAAAAGTAGTCGTCTTCAACCTAATGGCCTCTAGATATGGTAGCCTATAGCATCCATTATCCCCAGACAAATATTAATTGTGGTCCAACAGATCTGAATGGCACCAAGTTGGGGGAAACTGTCCTAAATTATATGAAATCTTATGTAACATCCAAGGTGAAAATTAATGTTTGAAAGCAGCAATTAGATTATTGATGAAGGAAGGTCTGGGCTAATCAAGGAATTGATTCTCTTTTTTTGTCAGTCACTAGTGGCTTTCTTGCCATCTTTAACAAATGCAAAGTCAATTAACCTTCCTTTAATCACAATCTTGGTCCTTTGCAATGTATTGTCAGATCTTTGATCAAAATATGCATCAAGTATTTCCCTTCTCCAATTACCTGCACTCATTTTGGAAAATATTTTCCTTCATTTGTTCAAAACGTCTTGCCAGTGATGATAATATTACTTCCTTCTACTTGAAGACATCATAGCAAGATGTGTTGTGTCATTTGCACTGAGAAGCTGAAAAGAGGGTGACAAATGTTTGCTGGGTCAAACTAGGCGTTAAGAATAATACATACATTAAGATCTGCCACAGAGGAATTTTCTAAGGGCAAGAAATCAGCAGTCAGACTTCCTTATTAAATGTTAAGATTAATTAAAACTAAATTAACCTTCCAATGACCAGGCACAAAACAAAGCAGCATAAATACAAGACACATCAGTGCATAAAATCACGTACTATGACAAAGAGATGCCTCTCATCATTTGGGGAAAGGTGTCTTTTAAAAATGTTCTGAATATACTAGCTGGCATTCTGTTAAGACTTCAAGGCACACAAAACACACAGAGGACAAAATTATTATTATTATTATTATTATTATTATCATCATCATCATCATCATTATTACTATTATTATTATTTTGATGTTGGTGTTGGTATTGATGTTTATTATGTTTATTATGCTAATTTATATCCCACCTTCCTCCCAGTACAGGGACTCAAGGCAGCTTAACAGACTTAAGACATCCTAAGTAATAGCCATTCATCTTTACAGTCATGGCACCATTGCAGCAACTGCAAATGCCCCACAACTTTAACTTTAGAAGGCAGACAGCTGCATCAGTTGAAGGGGTTCTGAGGTGCTGGGCATCCAGCCCCATCCTGCCCATGAGACATAGTTCAAAAAGCAGTTGAGATTGTCGCTACTTTTCACACCACTGGTTTCTCACCAAACTACAGATCCTAGGATTCTCTAGGATACAGTCATGGCAGTAAAAGTGGTGTCAAACTGCTTTAATTCTGCAGTATGGATTCACCCACAGCTGCAGTGATGGACCTCCACCGTCATGACTATGACAATTCAGAATCTCAGCCAAAATGTAGCTTGACCCTGAGAAGTCTTGCATGAATAAATTATATAATTTATATATATAGTCTGTTTCATCAGTTTAGATAAACATGTTTGTATCCAAATCAAGTTACTTTCATGTCTCTCGGTATTAGTTATATACATTATGAATCAATATTCATTTCAGGCTAAGTGTAATTGAAAAGAGCAAGGGAGGTTAAGAAGGACAAGGAATGATTTATAGATGAAACACAAAACTTGGCACTATTCTTCAGAGTCTTTTTGTGGTAACCTTTCCCTCCCATCAAGTCAAATATAACTTTAGAATGTATGATCTTGGAAGTGACAGCTGAATGGGACAGTTGAAACAGTTTTGCTTTTTAGATGCTTGTGAAATAACATAAAATGGCATAGGGAAGTTCAAAGAAATGTAGCTTTAGTTGAAGAAAAAGTCACGTTTCATTGAGGAAGAACAATGGCCCTATATATATATTTCTTATTTCATGCATGATATCAGAAAAAACAGAGTACTAAATATGAGGAAGGATAAATAATATGATTTGTTTAAAAACCAGATTGGTAAATCAAAAGGAAGAAGAATACTAAACTGATCTTGAATCAATAAACAACAGTAAACAATGATGTATGTCTCATTTCAATTCTGTAATCCTCTTCTTTAAAATAAACATGGAAATACTGTTACCTGAGACATTGTAGCAATGACAATAACGATTTAGGATCATAATGTCTAAATAAAAACTCCAATTTTCTCATTCAGCTTCACATCTGCTCTTAAGTGTCTCTGTTGACTCCTTTCATGTTGATAAACTATTGTCCAAGGGCATTCAGCAATGGTATTGGTAGTGGTATATTGTTTTATTGAGTGTATTTTATATGACATTGTAGTTTTAATCTTGTAATTGTTGTTTTTATTGTTGTAATCTCACCTCGATCTGCAGGGAGAGGTGGGAAATCATCATCATCATCATCATCATCATCATCATCATCATCATCATCATCATCATCATCCTTGTAAGGTCCCAGAGAGTGATGTCACTGATGTGCATTCGGCGCAGTAGTTCCCAAACTGTGCCCTTTAAGAGATTTTGGACTTCAGATCCCAGAGGCTTCAGCTATGTTGGCCAATAGCCTGGGATTCTGGGAGCTGAAGTCCAAAATCTCTTAAAGAGCACAGTTTGGGGACCACTGGGCTATAGCGATGGAGCTGGATGGTTCTCTGCTGAAGCCCTTACCCCCACTTTCCACAAGCCAGTAACTAGCAATGTTGGCGGGAATGTCATTACCTAAAAGGTGTCTTTAGTAGGGATGAGGGAGGAAAGGTACCATAGTTCCAATGGATAGAATTTTACGTTAAACCTTCCTGATGAAAGACCTGCAAAATATGAAAGCAACAAGACTTCTGTTCCATATTCAACCTGGTAATCCTATCCTTCCTGTTTCAGTTAGTCTACTGTTTGCTGATCCTCCATTTTGTGGTCTGCAGTTCTCCCTCTCCCTTTCCCTCTCTGTTCTCCGTGTCTGAAGGGGACAACCTTGCTTCATTTCTCTGCTAAACTTTGTGGGTGTGGAGTGTAGAACAGGTGGTTGCTCACCTTCTGCTCATTACTCACCTACTACTCTCTCACACATTCTGCAACATTTATTGCATCCTGTATTTTTACTTTCCTTTTGGGGGAAACAATTTGTGCAGTTTGAATATCTGCTTGAACAAAATGTTTCATCCACAGACTTCAATGGGAACTGGGATCCTATGTGATCAGTGTTCCAACTCTGGCAGAGATTTATGTGTAGATGATGGCGATGGGGAAAAAAACTTTGTGAGCTCAGGCCAATAATGTAGCTCACCATCCCTTTCAAAGCATAAATGATGGGCTTTGAATATTCCTCTCAAGGGACATACTCTTTATCCATTTATCTTCATCTTTAATACCTCCACCCAGAAATCTCTCTGTACCAACATATGCTTCAGTTTTCAGTCTCTGCAGCTATTCATTTTATCAATCAAGCATATGGTGAAATATCAGATGTTGTCCTTCACAGTGAGGAGTATGGCAGAGTGTTGCTTACTCTTGGGTTTGGGACAGTTTTCAATTCTCAGAGCTAATTTATACATTGCTTGACTGAATCTCCCTGTCTTCTTCCCACACTCCTCATGCAGCATCTGTGGCACAGGCCAGTCACATGGATGGCACCCACTCAAAGGCTAGCAGCAGCAGCATTTACTTTATAATGTCAGAATAATCTGACCCACGCTTGACACGTAGCTTGGGAAAAGCTCTCTGGAGCTGATTCACCATTTTCACTATGTCAAGATGGTGTCTGATTCTGATGTTACAAATATTAACATCTTGCCTCTTTTCTCCCACCCCAACCCTACCTAATCTCAAAAGATATGAAAAGGGAACAGGTGTTTTAGAATGAACTCAGATAACATTGTACGATAACAATTTCCTCTCCTCTTACAATGTTTCAGAAGCAATTCAGTCCCAGGAGTTCTTAGTTCACCCTCACCACAGACGCACTAATCTTAATTGCTGCCACTTTTCATCTCAGCTTTTCCTTATCATGGTATTTGATTCAGGAAAATAATATTCTGTTTAATCAATAAATCTTACCCATCCACTTAAATGTTTAAAAATAACAAGAGGTTTCAAAAAGAAAGGTACAAGAAAATAGCTATGAAAATTTTATCAACTTATAATGAGATATAAATAAGTTGTGTGTGCCTGCCTAACTAACAGAGCTTGGAAATATTCCTTTTTGGATTGCAATTCCCCAAATTCCCTAGTCAGCATGGCCATTAACTGGATTTTGGGAGCTGTAGTAAAAAAAAGAGGAAATCTTCCAAGCCACTAGAAATACCACTAAAGATGTTCTAGTGTAATTCAAAGACATAGCTATGTTAGTATGAAAAACCAGTATGCAAAAGGATTATGTAGTTTCAAAGGTGCTACAAGATCTCTTTGCATACTGACATTCTAGTATGTTAGCAACCTTTGCGCTAAGAATAGTGGGCTCTGGGAATTATACTGGCATGTGGTTGACAGAAATAAGTGCTTTAGCAACTTAACCTGGACAGGGACGCTTGTGGTTAGCATGTAAAAAACAGATTTAAAAAGTAACAAACCAGGTTCTTAGTCAAGCTTCTGGGGTTGCTTGGACAAAGACAAGCAATACAAGTGGGACTTGCAACAAAATGTTGCAGTGGGGAATGTTCCTTTACAGGGTTAGCCACAAACCATGACCTTTTCCATGATACTCCATTTTGTCTCCTCTTGCTATCTAATTTTTTCTTACCTCGCTCAAGGCAGAATTCCTTGCCCTGCTGAATGTGCCCATTCCTCATTTAATTGTTTTATTTCATTTTCCCCGCCAACTTAAAAGCTTTCTTACCCCAGCAAATATTGTACTTCTGCTTGTGTGCTTCTTTCTGTTGATATTTCCATCTTGTTTGTGAAGGATGCCATTTTGGCTTCATGAGGATTGACACTCAACTCAAGACAATGGAGTCATTGTACAGAGAAGACACCTTGCCTACAAGAGGCAGCCAAAGCTACAATACAGTCCTCAACTGCAATGTCACTTGGTTTCTCCATGTCCTTTTGGCCCTGACATCCATGTTCTGACATCCACAAAAAAGAAGTAAAGACCCATAAAGCTTTATGTGTGCAGCTGTCCGCAGGATCACAAACTCTGCTTTTGTGGCCTTTATGCATGGGCTTCCCTTTGCAGTCTTCCACATTCAAAATACAGAATCTAGCAATTGTGGAACTGGAAGGAACAGTAAGGATCATCTAGTCAAAGCCCTTGCCAGTACAGGAGCCAACAGCTGAAGCCCCCTGGACAGATGGTCAACCAACTTCTGTTGAATCAACTTCCAACAAAGGAAATTCCACCACCTTCTGAAATAGTTCATTCCACTGATGAACACCTCTTATTGCCAGGAAGTTGTTCATAATATTAATTAATAACCACCTCTTTTATAACTATAATTGAGTTGCATCCAACCCTCCTGAGCAGCAGAAAACAAGCTCACTCAAACTTCCAAGTGAAAATTCTTGAGATATTTGATATTACTTTTCTTTTCTTCTCCACTCTAAAGGTTCCCAGCTTTCTCAACCATTCTTAGTTGGTTTTATTTTCCAAACTGCATACGATTTTGGTTTCTTTTCTCTAGGCACATTCCAGCTTTTCACTATTGTCCATAAATTACATTGGACCCTTGGTATCTGCTGGGGTTGCAGGACCACACCATGGATACCAAAATCCATGCCTTAAGTCACATTATATTGTATCCCCTATATAAAATAGCAAAATCAAGGTTTGCTTTTTGGATTTTTTTTTTAAGTTTTCAAGCCATGGATAGTTGAATCCATGGATACAGAATCCATGGATATGGAGGGCTAACTGTATGTTTCTTACAAATGGACACAGTACTCCAAATGCAGTCTGGACAAAGCAATAAAGTGGTACTATTGTGTCCTTTATATATCTTTTAATGCTCACTAGAACTGCCTTAGCGTTTTCTTCCTTTTTGCCACTACATCACATTCATGTTTAGCTTGAGGTCTGTTAAGATCCCAGATCATTTCACATGTATTGATGTAAAGCCAGGTGTCCCCATCCTGCATTTCTGCATCTAATTTTCCTTGCCTTGGTGTACAATCTTACATTTATCCTTTTGACATTCATTTACGATTTTAGCTGAGTTCTCTAATCTGTTATGGTCATCTTGAATCATGATTCTGTCTTTTGAGGTATTAACCCTTTCACCTGGTGCCACCTGCAGATTTGATTAGCATCCCCTTCATTCCTTCATCCAAATTGTTTATAAGAATGTTAAAGAATTAAAAGGTCAGCAATGAATCTAAGGATGGCAAGAATGACTGTTGATCATTCTTTCAGTTTGGTCCATTAACAAGCTACAAATTCACCCATTGGTAGCATTGTCTAGCCTCCGCAAAATTGATCACCAAATATTATAGGGGACCTTCCTGAAATCAAGATACACTACACCAACAGCTTACTCTAATGTACCAAACTTTTCATTCATTCCCAGCATAGATATGCACACACAGAAGGAGAGGGAGACTCAGAACGGAGTCTGGCATGCCTTGCTTTTGTGAAACTCATTGTGGCTCTTACGAAACACAGTACTGTACTGTATTATTTTGTAAGCGCCCAAATGTCTTCTAAAAATATTTCATCATGTTGATAAGCTTGGAAATTCCTCAGGTCCTCTTTTTGAAAATGAGAATCCATAGGGATCTTCCCTGTATGCAAGAATTCTCAAAAGTTATATACAGAGGCTCTGAGATTAGAGATGCAAGTTCTTTATAACTTGCCCTGGCCCTGGATACTTCAATTTATTTAAGGTACTTAGGTGTTCTTCTACCATCTCTTTATCTATCTACAGCCCCTTAATGCATCATTTCTTGTATTTTCACCAGGCTGAACAATGTTTTCCTCTTAACATTTTCCTTTCTTCATCACGAAGCAGACTTACTCCTTACTTGTTCTTCCTTTTGTTCTGAATGGAGCTGGGAGAAAAACATCTGCTGCAGTGAATCAGGGAAGCTCCATTATCTAGCAGAACTACCTTAAGGCAGAAAGAGATAGCAAATCAGCTTGCAGATGTTAGGGAATGGAAAGGAGCCACAAGGTTTTAAATGACAGAGTGATGTTGGCCTTGCAGCCTGCTGTGCATCTTGTAAACTATTTGCCCTCAAGTGCAGTGCCAATCCAATCCAGTTAACTACTGTATGTGGAAAGGAGGAGCAGATAAATCTTGTCCATCACTTCAGGAAGAACCCATTTATTGGGCTGCTATTGGGGGAGTGCAATCCTATGGAGCCTTCTTCATTTTTGTATAAAACATACCCCCACTTCCATGCCAGCATTCTCTGAAGATGCCAGCCACAGATGCTGGTGAAATGTCAGGAATAAACTCTTCCAGAAGATGGCCACATAGCCTGAAAAAAACCACAAAAACCCACAAAAAAACTATGGATGCTGGCTGTGAAAGCCAAAGACTTTAACATATTTCCATTTGCTATCCAAAGTGTTATTAATGAGAGCCCACTCCAATGTTCAGGGTTTCTATTGGTCATTGGCAGCCAATTGCTTCAGTAGTAAATTCAATTTTAGTTTGAACTTTAAAGGAATTATCCAAAGTGCAGATTCTACTGGGGGTTAGGGGTCAATATCCCTTTACAACTGATATAAACATAATTACACTCTGTGTGTGTGTGTGTGTGATATAAACGTAATTACAGTTTTAAAAACAATGTGTAAAGTGAGATTCAGAGCCAGCGTGGTGAAGTGGTGTGAGCATTGGATTACAGTTCTGGAGATCAGGGTTCAAGTCCCTGCTTGGCCATGGAAACCCACTGGGTAACCTTGAGTGAGTTACATACTTTCAGTCCCAGAAAACCCCATGATAGGTTCACTTTAGGATTGCCATAAGAACCTGAAGGCACACAAGAACAACAAAGATTGTAGCTGCACTGCAGAAATAATCCAGTTCGACACCATTTTAACTGCCATGGCTCAATGCTATGGAATCCTGGGAACTGCAATTTGTTGGGGCACCAGAGCTCTCTGACAGAGAAGGTCAAATATCTCACAGAACTACAAATCCCAGAATTCAATCACATCAACCCATGGCAGTTAAAGTGTCAAACTGGATTGTTTCTGCAGTGCAGATGCAGCCAAAGTGTGATTCTCAACAATAGCACCAAACTGGATGCAGGGGCAACAGCATGGTATGAAGAAACAAGCTGCAGTTTCTGTAGTGTTTCCCTTCCTCCTAGAGTGACTGAAATTCCCCTTTCTTGGCTAGAGGCAAGCTTCAGGATCTTTGCTCAGATGCCAAAATACTCAACCCAGGCTGCGTCTCATGGGCTTGTTCTCTTCTTCTTCCAGTCTCTGTCTTCCAGATTTTTCTTCTTTTTTCCATCCTTTTCTTCCACTGGAGGAGCAGCCCTCCTTTTCAAACCACATATACAGAAGGTGATGGGGAATATTTCATCATATTGCTATGTTCTATTGGCCTGATTTATTGCATATTTAAAAGTTACTGGAAATGTGTTTTTAAAAAAGAAGAAGAAGAAGAAGCAAAACCAAAACAAAAACATTAGCATTCTTCAGCATTCACAGAGCAAAGATGTCTCATCTTCATACACTATTTGTATCGATAAGGTGTATGCCAACTAGTGTTTGTATGTTTGTTATTAACAGATGGTTTTTCATTTTTTTCCCCTCCAGAGATATTACAACATTCTAAACTACAATTTCCCAATTTTTCTTCTGCCTGTCATCTCTGTGTTGTATAGCTTTTATATTATTTGTTTCAAGTGCAAGATTTATAGCTTAGTACATTGGATTCTTATGGGAAATGGAAGCAAGGACAGAGACATACAGAAAAGGGGTCAATATGAAGAGAGTAGAAGACAGAGAAGTAGAATGGGGTGGGCATAAAGAGGACATAGCATTGCAGTTACAGTACTTAAAACTTCAGTGGAGCATTTACCTATAAGGTTTAGAAATCCAAAGAAAAGGGGCAGGCAAAGTTACCAAGGAAATGCAAGCCCAGCTATTAAAAGAGTTCTAGATGTCCTGCAACTTATATTTTTCTTATATTCCTGTTTTTGTTTTTGTTGTTGTTTTATCTTAACCATTTGCTATACGTTCCCCTCACCTTAATTGGTTAACTTTCCTTTAGAAATTAATCCATTTTACATAGTTTCCTGGTCAGATATTTCTCAGTTAACTAGCCTAGCTTTTGTTTCTTATTCATTAAGTAAACTTTCATTCAACTTTAAAAAATGACGTTCGTTAATGTAATTGTGCACTGCGTCTTTTTTAAACAAACTTTCAAGCATTTGTCTTATCTTTTTTACAACATAAACTCTCTGTAACCTTTTATTATCATATTTCTTCCTTTGTTTTAGCAAAAAATAACATTGTTCCATCTTTCCTTTAAAAAAAATATTTAAAAGGTCCCATTCTTTTTAAACCTGTTCTTCATTCTTTTCTCTCATCCAACATGTCATCTTATCCATCTCTGCCACCTCAAATACTTTATTTAACCATTGTTCTATAGATGGAATTTGTTTTGTCTTCCATAGTTTTGCACAGACAATTCTTGCACAGGATAAAAGATGAAACAATAATTTCCCATATTTCTTATTCAGCTCATCATTTAACATGCCTAACAGGAATGTTTCAGGTGCGAAAACCATTTGGATTTTCAGTTCCAGTGTTATTACCTTATACACCTCTCCCCAATATTGATTTGCCTTCTTGCATGTCCACCACATGTGGTAGTAAGTTCCAATCTTACTATCGCATTTCCAACAATATAGATTATTATTTTTATACATATATGGAATTTTTTGTGGGGACAAATGCCATCTATACATCATTTTGTACGTATTTTCTTTTAGCTCTTGGTTAACTGTGTATTTTGTACCTCTCCAAAGTTTTTCCCAATTCTGATATTCCAAATTTTTCCCTATATTTTGGGCCCAGCGAATCATGCTTTCTCTTATCACTTCTTCCTCCGTATCCCATGTTAATATCATTTTATACTATTTAGTAATCATCTTTTTCTTGCCCTTTTCTATTATTTCCTCCCATTCAGATGTTTGATTATTAATTCCTATTAGCTTTTGATCCATTTTCCATCTTTCTCTTAGCTGTCTATATAGGTACCAAGGACACTCAATTCCCGCTAATTTCAATTCCTCTTGGGATTTTATCTCAATGTTCTCCTTACCAAGTTTTAATAAGTCTGTATATCTGATCCATCTTACTCTGGGAACACTCTCCTTTCCAAAAAAAAAAAGCCTCATGAGGGGAGCATTTTTGAGGAATTTGTTTACATAACCTTGGTTTTAGTTTCTCCCATACTTTCAGTAGGCCCTTGCGGATTGCATGATTCGTACACTCATTATGTATTTTTTTCTTGTTGTAAAACAAATAGCCATGAAGGCCAAATCTCAAATCAAGTTGCAGGAAGTAGATCCTACGTGTTAAATGGTTTTTATGGGAACTGTCAAGAGAGACAATATATGTTAGTAAAGAAATTAGACAACTAAGATACAGAAATCAGAAAAGACGTGTTAGAATATGAAGATATGAAGAAAGAGTAGGAAAATATGTAAACATGTATAGTGACGGGAATGAGTACTTTGTATGTATGTATGTAATTATGTTAAATTTATGTTTTGTTAATGTGAAGTTATGTATGTTTTGTGAAAAACCAACGAAAAGTAATAAAAAAAGAGTTCTAGATGTGTGTGATGTTCTACCTCTCACTCTCTGCAATGCTGGACATTTCATTTGTAGAGCAAAATTCCCATGGGGCAGGGGAGTTATGCATTCATTTTGCCCACCCTACTGCCACTTGTAGCTACAGGATTGGAATGTTGTTGTTGTTGTTGTGTATCTTCAAGTCATTTCCAACTTCTAGCAACTCTGAGGTGAACTTATCATGATGTTTCCTGGGGCTGAGAGTATGTGACTTGTCCAAGGTCACTCAGTGGGTTTCCATGGCCAAGCCGGTAATCAAACCCAGATTTCCAGAGTCAAAGTCCAGCACTCAAACCACTATATCATGCTGGCTCTTCACTGGCATACACCACACTGACAAACCAACACCTTAAGCCTTCAGCAGTTGTAGATAACCTCATCAGCATTTAGAATACAATCGTATTTCAAGTATTGTCAAGTATTTCTCTCTTTGATTATACTTCTGAGAAAGCCTGGCTTTGACTTTATTGTTATTAAGAAAAATTGGATTATCTTATTGTTGCCCTCTTTCTGAAGACTGAGTACAAGGATTGTATTGAATTTTGAAAGAATTGTCACTAATGCATAATTAATACACACTGATTTAATTTGACAGCTTTGACTTTTTCTTGCCCCTGATGAGTCAAAATTTACATTTTTATTAGAAAAGTACAGACATCATTCAGAGACAAAAAAACAACTGCAGAGATCTTCACTTGATTTGTGTCTGTTTGTTCAGGAGCCCATTCCGCCAGACAGAAGATGCCTCCTTCCAATTCCTTTTTAAAAGGAGGTAAAATTGCTGTCAGATGGGTCAGAATGTGAAGGAGCTTTATAGACCTTCAGAGCTTTTCTGATTCATGAGGATATTACATGATGAAAAAGAGGCATGAGGACATTTGAACTGGTCCAAGGGCAGAATATATGACAAAAATACTGAGCTCTTATAGAGTATACTTGTGAGAGTCATCTAAGGATCATGGTGTAAGCACAGTTATTTCAGAAAAGAGTCTGGGATTGCTGCATGCTTTTATAAAACATATTTGCATATGTTTTTTTCCTTGGACTGGTTAATTTGTATACCACATTTCCCCAAAGGACCCCAGAGTGGCTAACAACATACTTAAAATTACTGCTCTTTTAAAAATATGTATTTATTGTTAGCACTAGTATAATACATCATAGTTCCCAGAGCAGTCTACTAAATTAATAACCAGAAATGTACAGTGACCATTTTCTCAAAATAAAGTTTCCAATGATGCCTCATCATTGGAAACTTCATTGACCCCTTGCCTGAGTGTCCCAAGTGCAATTTGATGGAGGGCTACTAATGAAGGCTTCTCAGGGATAAAACCTTGGGTGCCAACATTATTTAAAGAAATCCCCAGGATTAGTGGTCTGTTTTTATAGTATCTTTGGGTCTGAGGGTTTTAAAGCTTTAGACTTGTTGCACCTAAGTTGATTGTTTTATCTCTTCTGTGTGGTTTTTGTGCATTTGGGGCCTTCAAGTTGTTTCCAACTTAAGGTGACCCTAAGGCAATCCTTAGAGCCAGCGTGGTTTAGAGGTTTGAGCATTAGTCTAAAACTCTGGACACCAGGATTCAATCTCCACCTAGGCCATGAAACCCACCGCCCATCTGCCTCCTGGCATTATCGCATGGTTTTTGTCCCCAAAACTGCCATCCAGGTACAGCCTTGCTCCAATACTAGTCCCTGAACTTGCTTGGGCAGCTATTTTTCAAAGTTAGGAGCTTTCCGACTTTGAAAAATGGCCACCAAAGAGAGTTCAGGGAAGTATTGGAGCCAGGCTGTACCTGGATGGTGGTTTTGGGGACAAAAGTCATGTGATAACACCAGGGGGCAGCCCAAATTTGGCTTGAATTCAGGAGCGGTAAGTTGCTTTATTTTGCTATGTGCTAAGCTCCTAAGGCAATCTCAGTACCACGTTCCTTGCTCCTTCCCAGCTCACACTGCTAGTGTAGGTTGCAGCATCTACATCTTAGCCACCAAGCAAATTGTGATGCGCCATTGGATTGTAGGTATGAACAATATATATTCTCCCCTCCTCAAGAATTGAGGAACTGAAGAAATGAGAAAGCTGGCAGCTTGCTGCACCTTGCTTCTTATAAAAAGTAGACTGTGTTCTGTGCTAGGATTTATGTAGCAGCAGCCTTTAGCTAATGAATAACTACGTGGTTTCCAGGAAAAAAAACACCAAACCATTCCAAGAAAACCTTTATTGTCTGTAAATCTCTTCTCCTCCTTGACAGACCCTCCTCCTTCTCTCTTTCACACATGCACACACACACAATTTGTGTCCATCACAAAACCATTGCTTCTTGATTTAATTTTAAGAGCATGTCACATCAACCTCAGGTGTTTTTTCCCTGCTTGGCTTTTTGTATGCATCATCAGTTTTTACACACAACAAAAGAATAAGACTTCTAAATGCATGACTATAAAACACAAATTGGCCTTCCCTGGAAAATAATCTGAATCATAAAAGGAAAGGTACAAATAATTGTCTGATGACTGCAAACTGAATGTCACTGAATGTATAAATGACACGATGCTCTTTTCAGTCCTAGATTATGGAGCTCAGTAGAAAACATATCAAGATCCATCTTGTGCCCTGTGATACACCGCAGTTGTACATCTTGGGAAAAGAACACATTCAGGGGTTTATAACAAAGGAAAGGGAGGGGGAAAGAAAAACAATCCAGGCAATTTTTTTTTTAAAGGAATCAAAACGGAGAGCTGTTCCAGGCTATGGAATCTATTTTAAGAAACCAGCTTTGCTTGTACAAATAGAAACTTGTCTGTGAATATTGCAAAGGCACCTTGGGATTTTCTCACACATCCTCATGTGAAAGCTGGATGTTAATAAATTGTTAAGTAATTAGAGAACAGAAGAACAACAAGCATGGTGGAAGCCTCAAAACTGGCTGATGAAAACTAATAAGATACGGTTATGCATCTTCCTTCAAATGATTTCTTAAGTACCACTTAATCCCATGATGCCTTTGGCTGAAAGCCGTAGTCTTTGTTTCCTTTTGAAAAAAAGTTATGCCAAATATTTCCTTTTTAAACTGCTCTACAGTGGGAAAACTCCCACCCCAAACATCTAAATTGTTCAAATAGTTATTTCTTATTTTTTATATTTAAAAATTCATCCCTCCAATTCAACTGGTATTGGCTATGTAATGAGGTAACTAAGGACAAATAACCATTTCTCAGTGAGGGCAACAATCCCTGAATTACACATCTTTGGGTCCTTTCACAACCATCATCACAAAGATGCTGCAAAGTTATGGTGTTGGGGAGTAAGACATTGCTCTAAATGTTTGTGGGAAATGTTCAGCATTCATTATAATGACATGTACTCTCCTGCGCTCTGCCTTTACTGTAACTGCTGCTAAGGTAGTATTTGTTAGGCACCAGAGGGAAATTGTGTCTAGTAAGTGTCCAGTAAGAATGTCTTGCTAAATAAGATATGAGATATTCTTAAATCAATTAAAATAATTACTTATTGGAGGACCACTGTGGAGTATTAAGCCATCTGCCACATAATGGCAAACAGTTATATACTATACATTAAATTCACATTATGATCCAATAAATGATTCTGCTGGCTATTTTATGTTTTGATAAATGCAGGTTTATCACCATATTTGATGGCAGCATTAATTGCAATGGAATATATTGGAGAAATGTACTTCATGTGTTCTTGCGTGTTTTTAATATCTATATAAATTTTATATCTATAAAGTACATATCTTTTATACCTATCAAGCTAGTTATCTACTACACATTTTAAAAAGAGTTGTTTCTTGCAATTTTTTTTCATAAATAAGTCTTGCTGTGTTTAGAGGTGCTCATTTTCCAAGTGTGTTTTATTTTCTTTGTGCCTACTCACTGTACCCAATTGCAGTTCAATGTCCTTGATGTGATATGTTATTCCAACTAAGACATGGATGTGAACCATGTGGCCTTCCAGATATTGGACTTTATCACACAGGGAAAATCAGGGGAAAGTAGAAGTTTAAACAGACATTACCCAGTGAAAATCGTGTGATTGCAGTGAAGATTTTCACATGCATAGTGATTAAGGAGGACTTATACCAGCAATAAACAGGTAATAACCAGCAACAGATCATTCGCAGGCTTTCCCCTGTTTACCTGTTACCTGGTTTTTGCCAAGGTAAGTCCTCTTTAATTGCAATGCATATGAAAATCTTCACTGTGATCACACGATTTTCACGGGTGAATGCCTGCTTAAACCCCAGCTTTCCCACCATGTGATAACGTCTATTGTTGGACTTCATCTCCCACAACTCTTCATCTTTAGCTGTGCTGGCTAGGACTGCTGGGATTTACAGTCCAGCACATCCTGCAGGGCTGCTTGACTTCCACTTGTGTTAGGGTTGCCAGATGAGGCGCTTCAGATCTAAGGGTGCCCACTGTTTGATGTATTAAAGTATGATGCATTAATCATCAACCATAGCCATGCAGAGCATGTAATTAAAATAATAAAATACAATTCTACCAAATGTAGCAATATTTTTCCAGCTTGAAATTAAGTTTTTGAAGTTCTGCACTGAATCAGCGGCGGAGGAGGGCAGGATCCCAGCTGTTATCGGCTCTGGTTTTAACACCTTTTCAATCACTACTTTAAAGAGCACATGGGAAGTTTTCCAAGCTCTGCTTCCAATAGTAAACAGTCCATAGTAGCCATTCCACTGTTAAAGTAGACCAAGGCCCTCAGAGCAAGGGCTATAGCTCCTGGGGTGTGGTTGTCTGAGCTGTGCGTGTGTGTGTGTGATCATTTCTTTATCTAACATTAGACAGAAATGTGTTCTTGAGCTGAAAAATGAGAATCACACATAAAGGGAGGGAGGCAGGGTAAGCATGGTTTAGATGTACATGATAGCCTTGCTGGGCGTTTGGCACATTATGCTTTAAAACAGAGTTTGGAAATTGTACAGCCCATCAGGTACTGTTAGACTATCTGTTGTTGTTGTTGTTGTATGCCTTCGAGTTGTTTACAACTTATGTCGAACCTCTCATGGCTTTCTTGGCAAGTTTCTTTGGAGGGGGTTTGTCATTGCCATCCTCTGAGGCTGAGAGAATGACTTGCTCAAGATCACCCAGTGGGTTTACATAGCTAAACTGGGATTTGAACTCTGGTCTCCAGAGTCCTAGTTCAATGCTCAAACCATTGCACCATGCTGACTTTCAATGTTAGATTATATCTCCCAGCATTTTACACCACTGTTTATGCTGGGAGTTCCAGTCCAACAAAATCTGAAGGTCCACATGTTTCTCACCCACCCACCCACATTTTAAAGAACTTCCATGGTCTCTATGGCACAGTAGGGAATATTGTGAATGGCTGCAGCAGCTAAACAGTGGAAAAAAAAGGGGAGGGGGTTAAAAAGAGAGATGTAGCATAGCTCTACCTGTAGAACTATTATGCTATGCCGTGCCACAATGGTTTAGAAGAGGCACTCCATCAAACTGGGCTGGCAAATACCCAGTATTGGAAGAATACATTTGCACCCCCTTTCCCACTGCAACCCACTGCTGCAGAGGGTGCTGGGGCAATTCAGCAATTGTACTGTATTTCCTTGCTGCCGCCAAGTTGCTGTCAAAATCTGCTGGCCGTTGAAGAGGCTGCCTGGTGAGGAATGGTGTTGGAGCCCTCCCATAACACAAGAGGTCTGTTGATCATTAGGACAGAGTCAAAAATAAATCTGTCAGGATTCCACCCAGAAAACATTTCTCCTCCTGCTCCATAGTGTCAAAAATCAGTAACTGCCTTTGAACAAAATAATACTGTTTTGACTGGCAGCTGAAGAAGACTTTCAAAGACAAGCCATAGTCTGGTATCTGGCTTTCTCAAAGCCCTAACTGCCACAATGTCTGACATATATATCATTTCTTTTTCGCATCTTGGAAAAGAAAACAACCTATTGTGTGCTTTTAGCATTCTTATAGATGAGAAGAAAATTCTGGATGATGCACATTTGGAGCACTGTTGACCTACCTCTCCAGGCAGGGGGTCGAAAATACAATAGCTCAGGATTTCTTGAAGCTCTTCTTTGGCTGGGAAGCTTAAAGACGACAAATAACAGGGATAGCATTGGTAGTCCTAATGTGTTCCTTAGGATGCAAGACAACAACAACTGCCTTCCTTTTGCCTCAGCCTGTAAGCAACAGAGCTCAGCTGCCTCTTGCTGTTTGGAAACATAATACTGTCTGCAGTTTAGGAACTAGGCAGGGAGACCAATGCTAAAATCAACGTAAGCCTCTTGGCTACAGGAAACCTACTGTCAAGCTACTACCTTGGGGCTGTGAATCTCTGTATGTTGAATTGCAGCTGCCAGACCTGTGGTATACAAAGATGTGATGCCTCCAGGCAAATGCTGCTGCTGTGCATCACTCCCATCGGCCTGAATGTACGCATCTACCCATTTCAAGTCTCTTCTCTGTTATCGTCACGTCTCACATGTGCAACACATTTTGGGGAGTGGGTATCTCTGTCAGTTTGAGAAATGTGGCTGATTTCCTGCATTGCTTTAAACTGCTCATAGTCTGTTCCAATTATCCTCTTTGGTTTTTCCATACATGGGGTAT
Source organism: Sceloporus undulatus (assembly GCF_019175285.1). NCBI lineage: Eukaryota > Metazoa > Chordata > Lepidosauria > Squamata > Phrynosomatidae > Sceloporus > Sceloporus undulatus. The sequence continues at coordinate 270,473,924 of NC_056523.1, forward strand.
AAAAGGCACAAAAGATTCTGGAGAAGAAAGCAAGCAAGCAGCTAATGCTTTAGCACCTGGAGTTGAGGAGATGATTGTCAACAGGAGCTTGAGGCAAGTGCAAAAAAGCCAGTTGCATTTGGGGAAGAAAAGAACCCTAAACTAACTCACTATGAAGCATGTTGTAAAAATAGATAGAAAAAGACCTCTGGAGCCAGGAAGTTGTTTGGACAGAGTGATAACCTGACAGCGGCCTTTAAGAGCAATGCAGAGAAGCAGAAGAATGTTTGAAGGACAGAAGTAGATATGATAAAGGTTTTAATAGCAGGGATAGGTAATTGCCAGGGGTTGGGAGGCTGAATTGGTTCAGTGTGGTGTAATGGTTTGAGTGTTGGACTTCAAGTCTGGGAGAGGGTTTGAATCACTGCTCAGCCATGGAAATCCAGTGGGAGACATTTGGGTAAATCACTCTCTCTCACCCTCAGAGGAAGGCAATGGCAACCCCACTCTGAACAAATCTTGCCAAGAAAACACTGTAACAGTGTCACCCTAGGGTCTCCATAAGTCAGGAATGACTTAGAAGCACATAACAGCAGCAGTGGCGGCGGCGGTGGCCTTCCAGGAGATCCTGGAGGACTGCAACCCCTACCTTACCATGGCTCACTGGGCCTCCTCACCATTAGCTTTTTTAAACTTTCTTTTTAAAAGAAAGGATAGCTTTAATAGGTTTCAATTGGGTTCTGCCATTTTACCAGTAGAAATTCTTAAGGTAGTTTTTGTAACTGGATTTTATCAGTAAGAAAGTGGGAGGACCAACTTCAATAATCATAGCAAGTTGATTTAATCAAATATTCTTGGCCAGTAGAGGCACATAGTAACCTAATTCCAACATTCAAACAAACTTGAACTGACAGAATCTACATAATTATCATGCAAATTCAAATGTATTTATTCAGAATGGTGTTCCAGTAGGGCTTGCTCCCAGGGTCAGGGTGGGAGACATAGGATTACTGCTTTAGAAATTAAATGAACCTACATGATATGACTAAAACATCTGCAGTGAAGAGTAAATGTAGAACAATTTATATATTTCCCAGAATGCATGTAAATGATGGAGTTGGGCTTGCATATATTTATGACATGTGGAATCACATGACCTTATTGGAGGGAGCCATTCTGTTTTATAATGTGAAGAGACTAACATTTCTTCAAGTTTTCCTTAAACTTTCATTATGGCTGGTGCTTACTAACTACTGGATTTGGAGAGGGGGTCATTCTGTTTATCGGTGGCTGAAATAAATGGTTTGACCATTCAAATATAGCCATTTAAAGCCAGACAAAGGAGATTATCACACTGTTCTTCAACAGTGGGATAGAAGCGGGATAACGGATGGATCTTATTGCATCATATAGTGGCCAGGCAGTAGACATCCTGTAGTCAGTCCATGCTTCTGCCACTGCTTTTAATGAATGGGAAAATCCCGTGATTAGCTGTCAATCCTGCAGTTAGAACATTATCCAAGTATGTGCTGTAGATCATTCAGGGGTAATTCAGAGAGAACTTCTGGCAAAACTAGAACTGTCTGCCTGGATATCTGTTCTGCTCCCCTTGCTCAGTCTGGATATCTGTAGAAACTATCACCCTGCAAAGGTCTCCTAGAACCAATCCTTTCATGGAAAATGCCAAAAATAAAATAAAATGTTCTGCAACTTCCTGCTGTTCAAAAAGTGGGAAATGTGTACCAAAAGGGTATAAATGGTTTTTGAAACTAGAGACAGAAAATGAGCCTGTAAAAGAGTATATGATAAGGTAGGGCCAAAATTTGTGACATAATATTCACATGTACATATGGGGGGAAATGTGGTCCAAAGATGTAAAATTTACTTTGTGCAGTAATTTAAAAGAAAACTTGTATAAACTATTATGTATAGATGGTATCTAACCCCCAAAGAGCTGTCCAAATAAATAAATAAATAAATAAATAAATCTTAAAGTAGATTTTGTAATATTACCAGAATTTTTTTCTGCTGGACATTATGAATAAACAAATGGATAGCAAATATGGATTACTTCTTTGATATATGACTTCAGCAGCAAGAATATTGTTTGCTCAAACTTAGAAATAGATTGAAGCAATCTATTTGGTTACTTCACAATGGAAGAATGGATTGTTAAGGTTGCGAGGTTAGGCCAAATGGCTAAATTAGCATGGGTTTAAAAGAGAACCCAATTGAAGACTTCTAGAAAGACTGGAAACCATTTGTGGGTTTTTTTTGGGGGGGGTTAGCAATAAGAAATCTAATGATGTGATAAATTGCAGCTATGATTATTAGTAATTTTAGTAGGATTATTTAGTGGATTTGTAATGTTGGAATAATACATATTTTCCCCTTTTGCCTTTTTGTTTTCATTACAGTCAGGACTGGTGGGTCAGAATCCTATTGTGTATTTAATTGTATGTCTTTTCTTCTTCTTCTTTGTCTTCTTTTCCAGTTCTTTATCTTTGAATGTATATATTACTTTGATTGTAAATTAGATTGTTCATCTTAAACATTAATGAAAAAATCTCAAAAAAGTTGGAAACATGAAACAGCTAGTAATGTGAAAACTGGTCACATTACAATTTATTTATTTATTTATTATTGTGAATCAAATGTTATAATTCAGACACAATTGCTTCTTATCACAAGACTGTGGAACACCTTCCCAATGTGGTACATGCATACGATTAAAGAATCTTAGAAATGTCAGGTAGGGAATATGGTATTTTTGCCTCACCAGTTAGCTGCTATCATGCCATCTGCAGTGCCCACGGGAGCAGAAGATGGGAAAGCAGCAATAATAATAACAACAAGGTCTGTACATCACATGAAACAGTATGTAGCTGACAGCATCAGTGGTGAGATGGTGGAATTTGTCTGCTTTATCTTGCCAATCATGCAGACTGAGCAGACACAGAAAGTACAAATTAGCTCATAATCAGTAACAGTTAGAATTATAAAAATAGCCATGTACTGAAGTCAGGACTCATTATACATTAAAAATTGTGAACACACACAGTAGCTCCAGCTTGGGAACCAGCAGATTTCAACTCTGAATGACATCACTATAATCAACAATTTTTGGTGAAGGCATCTTGAACAAGACAATAAACAGACAAAACAATATGTCCACCAATCACAGACAAATCAAGCCATGTTGTTGTGGAGCTGTCTGACATACTGTATTTAGAAAAAGTAAGGCAGAGCCAGACATGGTCAACTTACGGCATGCATTTATTTTGCTCATGTTTTGAAGCTAAGCAAAACATAGCTATGCTAGATGAATAGACCTTAGCACTGATGTTCTGGCTCAGCTAGAAACATTAATGCAAATATGCTGATTTTACTATAGAACAGGCTCTAGATTTCCCTGCTTAAAGGCTTCCTATAAGCAGTGAGGTGCAAGGATTAACTGATCTTGCAATTAGAGAAGCACTGAGGCCAACCTGTGTAATCTCTGCTTGAGTGAATGTCATGCGTAAATAATACATGTGCCTTTCCCCAGCTCTTCTGTCAACTGCAGCCTGAGAGTCAGAAAAGCATCCAGGACTTTGCTTTCAAGGTTTTCTATCTTTTAAACCAGGACAAAGCAGCAGCTTTCCAGCAGGCTTAACAATAACCAGGGGTATCTATATTTGGACCTTTGGCTTAATTCAAGCAGGGAGCAAGAGGGAGAGAACAAATTAGCACTTCAGAGTCTCTGCCAGCCTGGGTTTTATAAGATCGACTTACCTTCAGGGATTTCACGTAATATCCTTATGACTATCGGAATAATAAGCTGACGGATGTGGTTGAGTTCTCTGTATCATTCTGCACAGCAATGCCAGTTCAGGAAATTCAGTAATTGGCTCCCTTCTTATACAGGACGCTTGTCAGAATGCATTTGTTGTTCCAGGAATCTCATCTAAATAGCTTTATGAAGAGTGAATCCAACTGGATCCAAGGGACAGGAGCCGAGACATAAGTTCAATGGAACTTATTTTCTCTCCTGGAAAGGCTGCCAAATCCATTTCTTTTAAAGTAAAAGTGGAAATGAAACACCTTGACTAGTACAAATTACAATTCAAACTGATTGTTCAAGACTATCAAAAGGATCTTCTATCTCACATTCCAGCTCTTGCAGCCCCGTAAAAAAGGGAAACTATGAGTGACATCCACTTCAGAGGGGCACAAGTGTTTCTAATAGTATTATTTTCTCACAGAATTTTCCTTTTCCAGGCATGATCATGGATTATAACAATAACAATAATCAAAATGCCAGCTTCCAAGGACAGCGCCTGATGAGTGGTACATAGATTTGACTCAAGTACAAGAGAAAGAGTATCATTTTTCTGCTTTTTGCACAAAGATAGAGAAAGCAATCGTAAGAATTAAAAAACGCTGCTGGACTGGACCAACGGTGCACAGTTATGTTGCCCACAATGGACAACCAATGGTACGTCAGAAGCTTAGAAGCAGTGTTTGAATGCAACAGCCAATGGATGTTGGCAGCTCCACTGTCCATGGGATGGGAAATATGCTCCAAATAATAGTTGAAACTTAATGGCTGAGATCTGATTTTGGGGTTGTGAGCAAAAAAACTCCACATGAACCTTGTATTGAATATCAACATAGCATAACTGAATGTGCAACCAAATGCACAACCAAACACACAATCCAAGGAACACTACTGACCATTTCAGCAGGGGCAGATGGATACATATTGACGAAGATTAACCATCAACATGTGCAGTCCAAGCTTTTATGACCTTGAACTGAATGAGAACAGGGTAAAATATCAAAAAATATCCAACAATTTCTCCAAGTGAGAAATGCATGCATAAGCCATCACTAGGATTCCAGCCTAAATGAGCTCTCCATGGGGCTGAACCCTAGCTCCTAAATAGGTTCAACACCTTGGACAATGCCTCTTTAAAAATCCAACTAAAATCTAGATTCCCTGCCCCACTCCCATGGAAACCACCACTGCTATTGCTCTCTCTTCATCACTCCTGAGACCAAGGGGGCCATCATACAAAATCAACTGCACAAATAGGAGTAACTTGGGAGCTCCTTCTACTTGGGAGTTCATAAACTGGCTGTGAAAGACATGCAAATCTATATGAGAGTTGAATTAATTGCAATTCTCCCTTTAATACTATAGCTTACAACATTCAAAAATGCTGCTTATCTTTCTAAAATGTATGAATATCCTGTGTTGGGGGGGGGGGAGGGAGAGAAATATGTTCATTTAATTCCCCCCCCCCCCTCCAAATACACTTTGCATTCTCTCACACATTTTCCTTCTCTCTTTGCAGTTACTGTTACCCAGTAGGTGTTTCAGGCATGCTATTCTTTCTTTTACTTGAAGGGGCTTTCTCAATCTGGTCCTGATGACATCACAAAGCTAAGTAACCAATTAGATTTCACCAGGTGATAACTGAGGACTCATTCATTGTGTTCACTCTGAATTTTAGGAGAAGGGAGAGAGAATACATTCTCAGTAAGAGCAGTAAGGCAGCAAGAGCTAAATTGCTTACCTCACGGATATCATCGGTGCATCCTTCAGGGAAGGACATGTTCCATCTTGTTTAAAGGAAGCGGCGGTTAGGCCGCTCCTGAAAAAACCTTCCCTGGACCCCCTGGATATGAGGAATTATAGGCCGGTGTCATTGCTGCCATTTTTGAGCAAGGTGATCGAGAGGGCGGTTGCCCTTCAGCTCCAAGCTGTCTTGGATGAAGCCGATTATCTAGACCCATTTCAAACTGGCTTTAGGACAGGCTTTGGGGTTGAGACTGCCATGGTTGCCTTGACCGACGATCTGCGTCTGAGCATTGACAGGGGGAGTGTGACCCTGTTGGTGCTCTTAGACCTCTCAGCGGCTTTTGATACTATAGATCACGGCATCCTCTTGGACCGCCTGAAGGGGTTAGGTATTGGGGGCACTGCTTTGCAGTGGTTCCGGTCCTTCCTCTCGGGCAGGTCTCAGAGGGTGCTACTCGGGGACTGTAGCTCCAGTAAGAGGTACCTCACTTGTGGGGTTCCTCAGGGGGCTATTTTGTCCCCGATGTTATTTAACATCTATATGAAGCCGCTGGGTGAGATAATACGGAGTTATGGTGCTGGGTGTTATCAGTACGCTGATGACACCCAAATCTATTTCTCCGTATCTCGTTCGTCGGCCTCGAATTCCGATGGCATCTCTTCTCTCAATGAATGTCTTCAGGCGGTAATGGGCTGGATGAGGAAAAACAGATTGAAACTGAATCCAGACAAGACGGAGGTGCTCATGGTAGCGGCCCCGAAACCAAGAATTGGGTTGCAACCTCCAGTCCTGGATGGGGTCACACTCTCCTCCAGCGACTGTGTTCGCAGTCTGGGGGTGCTCCTTGACTCGTCGCTCCTGATGACAAATCAGGTAAATGCGACGGTCAGGAGTGCCTGTTATCAGCTTCGGCTGATACGCCAGCTGCGCCCTTTTCTGGAAGTAAGGGATCTCGAGACGGTTGTGCACGCGCTGGTAACCTCATGCCTTGACTTCTGTAATGCACTCTACATGGGGCTACCCCTGTGCTTGACTCGGAAATTACAGCTGGTTCAAAACATGGCAGCCAGGCTTGTGTCAGGTACATCTAGGAGGGACCACATTACTCCGGTTTTGAGGTCCCTCCACTGGCTGCCTATCAGCTTCCGGGCCCAGTACAAGGTGTTGGTTATCACCTTTAAAGCCCTAAATGGCTTGGGTCCAAACTATCTTAGAGACCGCCTCCTCCCGTACAATCCTCCCCGCACTCTCCGGTCCTCTGGGAGGAACTTACTGCAGCCTCTAAAATCTAGGCTTGCGGCAACCTCCCAGAGGGCGTTCTCTGCTGTCGCCCCCAAACTCTGGAACGACCTGCCGGATGAGATCCGTCAGATAACATCATTAGACAGCTTTAAAAAAGCGGTCAAGACGGATCTCTTCCGGCAGGCCTTTCCAGATTAACCATCCCGGCCCAGGTTCCCAGGTTCCCTGATTCCCTCATTCCTCCCGTGGCCCCATCTTAGTGATGGTTGAGGATCAACAGAGGGATATCAGGGTTTTTAGTTTTAACTGCTGGTTTTATGCTTGTATTGTGTTTTTAATATGTTATATTGTTTAATACTGTCTTAAGGGGGGGAGGGATAAAGTGTTTTTAATTGTCATATTTTATATTTTACTGTTGTTAACCGCCCGGATTGGTTTGCCAGAGGGCGGTATACAAATAAATATTAATATAATAAAAAAAAAAATATTAATATTAAACCATTTTATTGCCCACCAGGATCATATCTCATATTTTTTCTACTGAGCCATCTGATTGCAACTACACATGGCAAGCTGGGCCAAAATGTGAATGTATTTTCATTTCAATGTATGTTGTGCCACACAGATGCCCATCTGACACAAGATACTGTATATCATGCCACATTACTTTCATATAGTGTTTTGCCTCAAGGAACAACTACTGTACAATCATGTCTGGTTGACTCAGCAACAGAGATGTAGTTCCTTTTCCTCTAACATCCAGCACCTTCAAAGAGGCGCTTAAAGGAAGTGTGAAAACAAAATATTTTGTACATGCCCTCATCTTTTTGTCTTAGCACTAGAGGTTATTTGCTACTGTAATTTCCCATTCTATCTCTTGCTTTAATTTGGTGAAGAGGTGTCATACCAGAAAAGGTTAAGTGGGCTCTCTGAAATCCCATGTTCTTGGATCTGAAACAAAACAATACTTTCATCCTCTCATCTTTCTAACAACCTCTGTCTTAAAAGAAATAATATGAAACAATGTATTCTTCTCTTTCACTCAAATACAACTGTTAGGGAAACACAAGCATACATTAAGAGGTGTTGCACACAAGTCATGTTTCTTTAGATGCAATAATTGTCATTGCTCTCATAAATCTACAGATATTCAAGGATATAAACTATGCACATGATAATCTGTGAAGTCAGGGTTTCTAGTCTACTTTTTCACTGTCATTTTATCACAATGAGGCTGTGAGGGAATGCTTAATTTTTTAAAGGTTTTCACGGGAGTGCCAAGACTGCCATCAGAATAACAGTCTATTTATTTCAAATGTACTCTCTGAACCCTGGATTTTATAATGGGAAATAACATTACCTTTTTCTTGAAGACTCAACACACCTGACCTTTACGATGTTTCTGATGTACAGTTTAATTCCTGACAGTTAAATTTAAGGACAAGGAAACCGTGGCTTACACACTGTGACTGATCAGTAATTCAGCTTTTAGTAGTTAGTAGGGACTGCACAAAGGGGGAGGAAGAAGACCTGAAGGATTAAATAGGTGCACTTAAACTGGCCTTTTTGTGAGCACTAGTAGCAGGTGTGCATTTTAGAGACCATGTAACACTGGTCCTTCAAGAACTATACCAGTTTCCCATTTGTTTCTGAGCTCATTTCGAGGTGCTGGTGTTGACCTACAAAGCCCTAAATGACCTGAGGCCAAGATATCTGAAAGACTGCCTCCTCCCATATGAGCTTGCTAGAAACTTGAGATCTTCAGAGGAGGCCCTGTTGCATCTCCCAACACCTTGTGAAAGTAGGTTGGTGGGCACACATAGCCAGATTTCCTCAGTAGCAGTGCTTTTGAGTTTTGACTGTAAAATGCCCCACCAAAGGAGTTAGGCTGGCCCTGTCTCTCCTAGGCTTCCATTGGGCAGCCAAAACATGGCACTCAGTTTTTTAAATTGCTGTTTTTACTGTTTCATGACTGGAATCCAGAATCATTTTTAGATTGCTTTCAAGAGTTTTGGAGGAGTATTTTCATGTGTTTTTAAAATGTTTTATCTTTACATTGTTTTAATTGGTTTTTATTTGTTCATCGCCTTGGGAGCCCTTGTGGGCTGGGAGGCAATCAATCAATCGATTGATCAACCAATAGGCTTTTCTGCTACAAGGCTCAGAAAAACAAACATCACTGCCAATGAACACCCCAAATAATCCCAATCACAAAGTGAGGACAATGTGACCAGGTGACTCTTGGGGCCACAGTAGGTAAAAAATTAAACGTGTCTTTGGATTGAATGTGCTTGTTGTTGTTTGTTTAAATATACAGGTACCACAGACAGAGAGAATTATTTAGATCACAGCAAATGGTCAGCATCTCTTCAACAAAAAATGAGGTGTTTTTTTAAAAAAACCCAACCGTTAGTCTTAAAAAAGAATCCCTCATTGGGCCCAACGCAAACTTTTTGCCTAGTCC
>NC_056523.1:270483185-270641865 GCF_019175285.1 Sceloporus undulatus
TTCTACCATGTCTTCTTTGTTTATGCTAAGGAAGAAAAATGCCAGGGACTACTCACTCAAAGACATTTGGAGAATCTGTTTGCTCCTCTCATCCAGAGACGCAGCTAGGATTTTAGGAAGGGGGGGGTCCAGACTAAGTGCCACCATTATAATGGGGCTTGAGTGCGGCAGCGCAGCAGCACACACCATTCATTTTTCTAATGGAAGGGGGGGGGTCCGGACCCCCAGATCCCCCCCTTGGCTCCATCCCTGTCTCATCTTTCTTGAAGTCACAGAGACTTGTCAGACTTCATTGTGGTATCTGTCTAAACCTCAGTGGCCCTTACCTGCCACGTGCCCTTGAGAGCCTTCCTAACTAGATCATTTACCCCATGCTTTTTATTTTATTTTATTTAAAAAAACTTCAAAACATGGGCTTCCAGGAAACCTGGAGATTATACCAATTACTGCTCATCTAAATGAATTAGTTATGGAAGGCTGAGCTGCCACCCTACCAAAATAATGCCTTAAGGCAGCATATCCTCTCTTTCACTTCTTTTGTGATTTACCTACTTAAGGAGGAAACAGTTTATTCATTACTTCTGGAGTGTCTTGCTCCATTTACGCTCATTAGCTGCACTATTTTTGAGGGTAGTTTAGGAAATTCCAGTAAATTCTAGAAGTAATGACCCATGTAGGGATGGGTCATGCAAAGAGGGACCCAGCCCTAATCACAAGCTTTGTATGAATACCCTGATGTTGGTTACTCAGATCAAGAGGGCTAAAATGCCCCATAAGAATAATGTTCTCTGTCTGGCATCAATGTAATGGCTTTCTTCATATAATTCCTGAGCCTTTCATTGATGGTTTTCTAGCCAAGGGTCTTCACGGTGACCTGGTTCCTAGAGAACAGTTTCAGTTCATTAGCTAGAGATGACACAGAACTGTTTTCTGCTGGGCTTCTTTATCACTACCACTCAGTATTTCCTAGGAGGACAATCCACAAACATTGATGTGATCCTTCTGGCTTTAATAGCATGACCCACAACAAGTTAAGCAATAAACGACTTGCTTGCTTTATAACTTGCTTCCATCTAACTCAACAGAGGGGTCTTTCCTTTGTGGTTCAGTTTTTTAAACACCCAGTTTTGTTTTGGGTTCCACTTTGGCTGTGTCACCAGTGGGTTTTTAAAATCACTGCTGGCTCTGGAAAACTGGTGTAGGAGGACAAGCAGTCAGTGCAATCCACTGATCATGGATACTAGCTGTTCATGGAAAGAAGTACTTCTTCAAAGAAATGCATTGTAGTGTGCTTCAGAGGTGCTTTATTAGTTGTCAGGGTAAGTCCTCCCATTAGACAGACTGAGGCAGTTGCAGATACTGGAGTAGAAAGAGTTGGCAAGGTATTGTGCTGCATCTGCCATACACCATGGTACACCCCTAAATTTGTCTGCTACTCTCAAGACTGGTGACACAACAGTGCTGAAATAAGACTCAAGTACTGATCCAGTTGGCTCATGGGGCAGGGAGCTTTATAGCTCAGTTAGCAAAATCTCATGGGCCACCAGTTAACTGATCTTAGAAAGGCATCCCTGCATTTCCTCTGTATTTCATGTTTTTGTGCCTTCCAAAGCCATTAGCTCCATTGAAGAGCCCAGGTTGCATGTATGACATAGAAATAATGCAGTTTGACACCCTGGTGGCGCAGTGGTTAAATGCCTGTACTGCAGCCATTCACTCATAAACCACAAGGTTGCGAGTTCAAGACCAGCAAAAGGGCCCAAGCTGTACTCAGGCTTGCATCCTTCCGAGGTCGCTAAAATGAGTACCCAGACTGTTGGGGGCAAATTAGCTTACTTGCTGTTCACCGCTATGATCTTTGGAATAGCGGTATATAAATAAAAAAAAATTAACTGTCATGGCTGCACCCTACAGACTCTTGAGATTTGTACTTTGGCAGAGCAGGCTAAAGACCTTGTAAAATTACAATCCCAATATTTCATAGGATGGTGCTATAGCACTTAAAGTGATGTCAAACGGCATTATTTCTACAGTGTAGGTGCACCTCCAGGGCCACCCTATCATTAAGCAGAGTGAGGGAACTGTTTCTGGCAGCAAGTTTTGGTTGTCATGAAAGGGCAGCAAATTATTAGATATTTACTTTGTTACTATTGCATTTTTACTGCTAGGGATGGGAAGAGCTCATTGTGGGAAGAGCTGCTGTTATCTCATGAAATAAAAACAACTCGGTTTGTTTGGTGTTACTTGGCACCTTGAACTGGGGACAGGAGACTTGATGTTCTCTGCCTCAGGTGGCAATCTGCTGTGAGCCACCCTGATAAGACTCTGCCCTGCTCCTTCTTATCAGCAATGTTTACAGGACAGATACAGTCATTAGCTTGCTTGGATGGCTGACCTCATGGCTCAGCTGTACATTGCCTCCTCCTCATAAGCAGACCATGGCTCTGATCCACATTTTCCTTTGTCAAACCTTTAGCATATAATGCCTGTTCTGTAATTCCCAGCTCCCCACATTTAATCCCTACCTCAGCTGAACTCAGCCTGTTTACTGGAAGCTCCCTGTATCTATTAAAGGTTTTGGTCTCTCTCAAGGACATACACATTTTGGTAAGTTCTAAAACTTTGCAGATGTAGCAAACAATTGCAATGCATTGTGTATAAGGCTTTAACATTCCTTGAAGTTACCTCTCATTATTTCCTAACCCCTCTCCACCTCTTTTCTGTTGCCTCCATGGCTAATTAGCAAGACCTTCATGGCAGATTCGACTGTTCCAGATCTTTGGAAGTTGCAGGGGCTGGAAACTGAGCTACTGGCCCTAAGTACTTTGCAATCTTCCCAGTCTTTACTTAATAGCTCCTTCAAAATGGCCAACTTAGCTCTGTTTTTTAAAATTCCTCTTATCCGAGATAGTCTCAGCAGGATGAATTGCTGCTAAAGCTGCTGTAGACTACTGTACAACAAGTTGGCAGCTTCCATATCAGTGGTAGGGTGCATCCATTCTAGGTTTAATTTAGATTTTAAAGGGGCTATGCCAAGTGTTGAACTTATTGTGGAGACACAGTTCAGCCCCTTGGATAGATGGAGGTTATCACTAGACTCCAGCTCCACATCCATTCCACTTTTAACTCCATGTCAATTGTTAGGGAAGGGGACCAGATAAGCACAGTGCTGGCATGGAGATACTTCACCAGAGGAGTCCTATCCACTTCTGCAGAATTACAAACATTAGTTTCCACATGCAATATCACTATATTGCTTTGAGGATGATACTCACACATTAATATTCAGGATTTTGTCTGCTTCTAAAAAAAGCAAGACACCTGCATAACATCTAACATAAAAACTATGTGGGGGGAAATCATGCCACCAGTCTTACAATTTAAATAAAAAGACACAAAAAGAAAATAGAGAAAGTTGGCAGAGGGAGCAAAGAAGCAAAATGGAGAAAGGAAGCCATCAAAACTCACCAAATTAAAGGCAGCCTGAGAAAACTGACATGTCTGGTAGTGCTTCTTAAAGACTGGGAAAGACTAAAACTGCTCACATATCTGAAGGCAATGAGTTCCAGAGATGTTACCAAAGACAAGACATTGGTAATGTACTGTAAGAACTAACCCTTGGCCAAAATTCACATAACTGTTTATTTTGGAGATAATAGATTGTTTGGCAATATCATGTCCATCTTTTGGACACTGTGGGCTATTTCCATCCCTGAGAAAATTGTGAGTAATTTTGTCTAAGATGTCATCAGGCACCAGCACAAACCTGCCAATAATATTGCTAATAGGGGTTTTACTGCTATCCTTGCTTCAAACTGCTGCAATATAGTTTAGGTCAATTTTCCATTTTCTCAGCTTTAATTTTCTTTTTCTTTTTTCAAAGCAAGTCTCTAGCATCACTGCTGTGCTGAAAATCCTGATAATAGCATGCTTGAGACATCTAGGAAGCTCACAAGATATTGAACTGCACTGAGATTGCATTCCTACAAGAAACCCATTTGATGAAAGAATGCAGACAGTCTGGGTTGGTAAGGTCTCTATTACAAGTTTCTAGATGGTGTCAAGGTGTGGCATTCCTAATCAACAAACATTTTTCTGTTTCCGTATAGTGAGCAATAATAGAGCCAGATCCAATAATAGATCCAGATGGACGGTTTATTATTTTACTTGTAAGATATTTTGAAAAAAACTAGTTGCTTTTATTAATGTTTATGGGCCTAATAGTGATACACCAGAAATGTTTCATAATAGTTTTAGTAACGACATCGACTTAGAATATGATCATCTGCTTGTTGCTGGTGATTTTAATGAAACCTTGGATCCTTTGATAGACAGAAATACAACTCCACCAAGAAAATAATCCATGATGGGAGCTAACTACCAAGAGTATATGAATGAACATGGTTTAATGCATGGAGAATTGTACATGGAGGAGATATGGAATATGCCTTTATTCCTCCAGTGCACCATGATTATGAGACTATATTCTGGTGTATCTAGAATTGCATGTTTCTAATGCTCCTAAACCTTTTCATATCTGGTGTTTTAATGTTTCACTTCTCAATGATGAACAGTTTTGGGCTCAAATGTCAGCAGATCTGATGGAATATTTTAAAATGAATGAAGGCTCTGCGAGTTCATACACTATTGAATTGGGAAACTTGTAAAGGCTACATTTAGGGTAGAATCATCGCTTATTCTTCTTACAAAAAAAACTCTCTGTAAAATAAAATAAAAAGTTATGGAATATACAGCTGAAAGATCTGCTATCTCAATGTGCTGTTTTTCCATCTGAACAGCTTTATCAACTTTATCAAGAATCGCAAAATGTTAAATAAGATTGAATAATATTCTCTCACAACAGATAAAACTGGCTTTGACAAGTTTATGGCAAGCATATTGGGAAAATGGGGAGCATCCAGATAAGATCACCTTAAACATCAACAGTAACACAATGTTATTTCAGGTATCAGAGATGAAAGCAATAATTTATATCCATTGTCCACAGCAATAAATCTACAGTTTTTGATGTTTTATGTGGAGCTTTATAACTTCAAAAATGAAATTCACCAAAAGGATATGCAGGTTTTCTTGTCTCATATTTACCTTCTCCATCTGAGCATCTCAGAGCAACAATTATAGTTATTTATAGCAAATATGAGAAATGAGAAGTCTCCTGGCCCTGATGGGTTTCCAATTGAACAGCATAATGCTTTTTCTACTCTGTTACTACCAAGACTACCCCCAACCTTACAAACGTATCTTAGAATTTGGCTCTCTCATCTTCATTAATTATCAACAGCAAAACCTGGTAAAGATCCTACTCATTGTGCCAACTACTGCCTTATATCTTTACTTAATGTTTATGTCAAAATATTGACAGTTATTTTAGTTAATGGATTACAAAAAGTTATTTCATTTTTGGTAAATCCTGACCAGGTGGGATTTATCTAAAACAAGCAGAGAGCTGATAATATTTCTTAGGTTATGAACCCAATTGCTTTAAACTCAGATGGAACTAATCAGCCAGCTGCTATTTCTTTAGATGCCGAGAAGGCCTTTGATAAAATTTAATGGCCAATTATTTTGCAGTATTTAATAATTTGGATTTCTTAAAATATTTTTGAAAGAAATAAAATTTTATATTCATCACAAGGAGCATGATTTATGACCAATCCTTTTTAAACCATCCTTGTTTTTTATTGGTTTGGAATTTAAAAACCTTATTATTGCAGCTTATTTTTTGTTGTCCATTTCAAAGCCCCAGCCATTGATCCCTGTTTTGATGAAGTTGACTAATATGTTTGGTAAAACTATCTGGGTATTCAGTTAACTAGTCCAAGTCAGAAATACTGCCAGTGGGAAATTCTAGCATATTTAAAGCATGGTACAGTAGTTTTAATAGTGCCTAAATTCTATTACTTATTTGAATATAATTATCCCTGAGGTCTTATCTCAGATAATTAATCTTAATATAATTAAGATGATAAAACAGACTGCACAAGATTTAGAGAGATGGGTGGGTTTAAAGATGAGTCTGTGGAGAAAGGTAAACTTGATTAAAATTGTTGATGTTATTGGTAGAATTCCCTTATTTATACCTTGCAAGTGTTTTCCAGAACTAAACTCATTGTTCAGAAAATTGAGGGGAGGGGACACATCTTATCCTAGAATTTCAGTGAAAAGCATGGAAATTACAATCAAAGAGGGAGGATTTGGCCTTCCATATCTTCTTATATATCATTGGGCATGTCTGTTATCTTGTATTAATTTTTGGACATATCCACTTAAAAGTAATCCATAATGGTCAGTCTTGAAGTTTTCATTTTTGGTGCCTCTATTGAAATGGACAGTACTTGTTTCTTATTTTATACATAAAAGCGGGAGGTGAGGGAGGGCAGCACTTTGGCAACAATTTCAGCATTTAGAACTGTATAGCAAAATTGTCCCGTCAACTGCAATTTGACCCATACACACATGCCAAATTGACTTTATGGGGAAATCCATAAAGATAATTTGTATGGAAGGCATGGGTAAATAATGGGATTGTTACCTTAAATCACACTCTTGGTGTTGATGATGAATTTTTCCCTTTTTCAATTTTGCAAGAACAATTTCAATTATCTCTATCAACTAACTGGCAACATTTACAACTGAAACATTTGTCACAATCCATATTTGGTCTTGCAGTTTTAAAATTTTCAAGATTTCCTTAATATTTGAGATACTGAGGCCAACCGAGTAGCCAAACCTTTCTCTCTCTCTCTAAATTCCTGTTATCTATAAATAAATATATCATGCAAGGTTTACAGCAAGGATGGAAGAGAATTGGAATATCCAGTTCTGACTATTCAGTGGCCATCATCTATGACTGTCTATAATGTCTATAACTAGCATTGCTATAGATTTCTGACTATGTCTTATACAGCAGAAATGGCTCTTTTTGGTATAATGGTCACACAAAATCCATTCACAAAAGAGCTTTCTAAACCAGCAAATCGTTAGAGATGCAATACTGCTAATGCTTCCTTAGCACATGTTTTGGAGCTACATTTTGGGAGGAAGCAATTACATGAGTAAATTTAATAAAATCCCTTGATATTCAGGGACATACATGCTATCTTGAATTATTTATCTGTTTCTTGGAAATTAACAAATGGTCAGTGGAAATGTTTTTTTTCCTGTCTTTTTGACTACTAAAAGATTTGATACTTTGTTAATAGAAAGACAGTTTTTATCCATTTGTGATCCAATGGATAGAAGGTCTAAGAATCCTTACAACATTTGAAAGAATGGTATATAGGTGAAATTTACAAATGGACTGTATATTTGGCCATTTGGTCAGCTTTATAGAAACTTACAACACATGTAGTTATTTTTCCTCCTTTTGTGTTTTTATTTTCTTGCTTTTGTTATCTTGGAACATTATTGCATGTAACTCAGATCCCCTTTTTAGATCTCCTATTAAAATTCAGAAAATAAGAACTGTTGATTTGAGTGTTAAAGTGAGAAGGGGAAGGATTTTTGACTAGCTCATACATTAATTAATTAACAACCTAAAAGCACCCTGCATATGCTCAATGATACTAATTCTTCTGCTAATGTTTCAGATAAACCCTTCTTCAAAGTAAGCAGGAGAAAGTCACAGCTCTTCCCATTTTGCAAACTCTCCATGGTTGTTGTTAATTGCCATCAAGTTAGTTTCAACTTATGGCAAGCCTAGGAATGAGAGACCTCCAAGAGACACTGTCGTCAACAGACCTGCTCGTTTTTTATGTACTTTACATTTCACCCACTGATGTGAATAGAGAAGTTCCTGAGCACCAAATGGACTTCACATCCACAAGTCCTCAACTTTTACCGAAGCGGTTGAACAATTGTCTCCCAATATTCTCCTACTTCGCTTCATCCATTTCTAGTTTCTTCCTTCCAAACTATTGGTTTAAAAAACAAAAAAACATGCAACAACTTCAATCCCTGAAAATCTCTTGGGATTTTATTTAATTGGCAAAACTGACAGCAAGCATTAGAGTCAGAATAAGACTTAAAGTCGAAGAAAACAATGCGAACTAAGACAGTCTCAAAGATTTAAAAGACACAAGGGAGCTATGAAATAGAATGTATAATTCTGGAGACCACATGGACAAAAAAGTGCCTCACGAACAGAACTTTTATCCACAATTTAAATTTCTAAAACAAGAGCTGGTGAGCTGGGCCAAAACTTGAAGTCTTACAGAACATTAAATGTTTTCATTTTTAAAAATATGTTCCTATTTTTTTTCTAGGAGAATATTCTGGCAAAAAAATCTTTCCTTTTTGCAGATCTAGAAGTTTGGTGATCATATGGCCTTTCCCATGAAACCCTTTGATATATTTTCAGCTAAGAAAAGACACCAGTCTCCTAGATTTTCCACATACTAGTTGGAAGTGTAGGCAACAGATCTTTCTCCTGGCTTCAAAACTGCAGCCAGATAGTGCCCAGGATCTTCCTCCCTTCACTGGTCACTGCTTGTTGGGGGTATGCCCTGGTGCCATCAACTGAAGATGGGTGCAAGGACCGAACAGAAAGCCCAGCAGAATGCTGGTAGAGATTTATGCTCTGCTGGACATGCAGGACCTCAGCCTACCTTTAGCCATCATAGTTAACAGATCATTAACTTCTCTTTCTCTTTCTGAGAATCTGCCTAGCCCCCTTTCAAAACTATCTACATCATCATGATCCCCGGACCAGTGCTGATCCCCAAGCCATTGGCTGCTGGTCCTTGGCAAGTTTTCAGGAAAGAAAGAAGCCAATGTGCTGGTCTCTGGCACACTGGAAAAATGTAATTGCTGATCTCCTACATCAAATATCTTGAGAAACACTAAGTTAGATGATGTTATTGTTGGATGGATTTGTAGTTAAGTTTCCAGATTGTACCCAGAAAGAAATGCCACAGGGTTCCATCCTGGAAATTGTTTGCTTCAAAACTTTATCAATGATTTGAATGAAAGATTAAAGAGGCTGGTCATCAGATTTACAGGCTGTACCAAATTGGGAAAGGCTAATAACCCAGAAGACTAAAACAGGTTTTGAGATTGCTTTCACAGATTTAAGAATTGGTCCAAAACATACAAACTGAACAGGGGTAATTTTTATAGGGATAAATGCAAGGTTCTCCAGTTAGGCAGTAAAAATTAAATATACAGATAGAGGATGGGTGATACCTGGCTTAGCAATAGCCAGATTTTCCTGTTTTCTTTCAAGCTTTCCACATCCAGATGCCTTGTTGATTTTGTTTGTACAATCCATGTCTCATCCACATGGCTGGGACATTTACATGTAATGCAGGATCTGCTCCTGAATAAGCACCTTCCATTAAGCTGGGAAGCATTTGTGCAGCATCAACCACTCAGATTAGAAACCAAATGCAAAAATTGAAAAGATGTGAAAGTTATTTAATTTTTTAAAAGATGTATCTCACTTTTTTTTTGGCTCCCATACTGCAATTTCGAAGCCAGTTTTCCAAATCTTAGGAACACAGTAGCTATATTTTATAGTTGATAATTATTTATTTACAGTGAATGGTAGAATTTATTTAAATGACAAAATGGAATACACCGACCATCAAAGAAGAGCTCAGACACGCCCAGTACAAACATTGTACATTTATTGAAAGAATACAGTAAAAAAAGGTCTTATAGACCTGGTTAGTGGTAATTGGTCCAGTCAAAGAGAAAGATCCCATTCAAAATTATCTGCAAATGTACTATGAACACAGAAGATCCCTTCTTATAACAGGCTAGGAAAGTGAAATAAGGTTCAGTTCAAATGTGAATATTTAAAAAATTGGCAAATAAATAAAAGATAAAATGTAGATCTGTTAATATTACAAATGACAGACAACTAAGAAAGTATACATAAGCTATCATTCCGACTCTTGTTAAAAGCTAGGAAAGCCACTCAAAGCTTCCCTTCCTCCCTTTGTTAGCACCTGCACTTTTTGGGAAGATGCAATCCTTTCCAGTGTTATGTATTATCAAATGTGTTTCACAAATATATTATTTTTAAACAACAAAGAGCATAAAAGGTGCTTTACCTGATATTAAACCTGCTGGTGAGTATATTGGCAGTAACTTAAAAAAAAAGAAAAGAAAAGAAAACCACACATCTACACCAGAATATGTGTATGTAAAAAACTGTAAACTATTGCAGTGTCCCCATGCAAAATGTTTAACATTCTTAAACTCTTGTTAGTCAAATACGCCCCAGTGACCATATCCAATTTTGTGCAATGAGCACAAGAAGGAAAAAAAGTAAAAGTAAAATGTAATTGGAAAAATACCTCATCTACAGCTGTCAAATCAACCATGTTTTTCCTGTAGAGAAATGTGATTCTTCTCCCATCACATCATCATGTAATTCCTTAGGCATTAAAAAGAGCAAATATTCATTTTAAAGCACATGGGTGAGTCATACATCTTTGTGGAGTATGTTATGGTGTAAGGCCTGACACAGATGGCATTTGGTGGCATAGAATTATGTTGTAAAAGTGTTTCACGAATCCAGCTCTTCTACAACTGAAGAGCCAACTATATCACAAGAACAGAATCAGGACAACAAAGAGACAGAATTCATTCCCCAGAGATTTTCAACACAGGTAGACTCTAAGGGTGGGTCAGGTTTACTATACATACTTATTATTATTATTATTATTCTGCTGGTCTACAAAACTAAGGAGCCTGTATTTTTCCTTTCCTCTGCATTTTTCTAAAGGCATTTTTTTAAAAAATAATAATTTCCTGTGTTATCCAGGATACACTGGAAAACAACTAATCCGATATGTTTGTGCTGGCTGTTCTTGCATTTCTCTCTTTGAAGAAGAATCTTTCCTCTGTAAATTAATAACACAGCACTGACCTCTTTCCTTTGGCTTAGAAAGTGTTCTTTTCTTATGTACAGTTCTGCTTGGATTCTATTGCTAATGGCACTCCTGGAGGGTTTTTCTGTCTTCCCTTGATGTACATGAAATCCTACTTCTGTCATATGAGGCAGTCTGCATTTTACAATCAGAGCTAAAATTATATCACTGATGCAAACCTGCTAGTAATTATAAGCAGGTTTGTCAACGTGCCACTTTTGATTGCTATGTTTTTCACATGACTTGTACAATTGATCAATTCTTCAATAAAATAGTATTTTATGCATGCATAGAGAAAAGTTATTACAACTCCCAGAATCCTTCAAACAGCATGACCTGTGACCATACTGCCTCAGGGAGTCTGGGAATCAGAGGCTAAAATAAAACATTTTCAAGCTCTGAGCAGGTGCTCTATGCAATCATAAACTGCACTTTTACTTCACTAAACCATGTCATTTCATGGTGGTTCCTAATTTTGAAAATACAATTGCTATTTGACATTCAGGTAAAAATATCTGAAGTTCAAGTTTCCTTCAAAGCAAGGTTGTTGGAGAAGCTTTGTGTCAGTTTCATGAACTTTGTTTGTGGTTTTGTCTAATTTTTCTCTATCATCTTGTCACATCTGTGAAATTTTTTTAAAAAAAATAACCCAATACATTATAGTCCATAGACATTCAAGTCTCCTACTGGCAGATCCTAAAAGAAATTTCCTTTAGTTATGCAATTCCTATGTACAAAGGAATCTTTATGGGCAGCTATGCATTGCCCTAGCATTAGACTGTGCTATTCCCTCTTATGATTTAAGGCCTAGATTATTGATCTATTATATACGGCCTACTCCTCACCTTTGTGCAATGAGGTTGAAGATCCAAGGGAAGGATGTTTTGTTGCTAACTGATGGCAGATTTTGCTTATAATCTTCCATATCGATGGGAACACCCATCATTTAGGGTGCCTAACTGTATGAAAGATGAACCTGAAAAATTCAAGACCTTGAACCTTGATGCACAAAGACTGAAGCAGAACAAGTAGCTTGAAAATCTGATGCCAGTGGCAAATTTTGGTGCATGCATGAAACTTTACTGTATATAATACGCTGAACATTCTAAACTGAAGATGAAAATTTCTGAATACCTCCAAAATGAATATTTCTGCATCCTATTCTCAATTGCTCCACAATGAGTTTTGAGAAAACCAGCTTCTTTGAGCTATCTAGATTTCCAAAATCTTCCTTTCCTGTTTGTAGTTACTGACAAGTGATAAAGAGAAAGAGGGATATAACTTTCAACTGTGTGCACTTGCCCTTCTCTATATTTTTCAGTGTTTCAAGATCTAACGTTCTAACATCTGAGGGAGGAAAGAGTGATATCCGGGCAACAGTTCAACCAGGTTCTGCTTTAGGTTTCAAGAAAGCAGCAGTTGATGGACCTGTAAGACAATCACTAAGCTCAAAAAAGAAAACCCCAAACTATCAGAACAATTATAACACAAAAGGATGACAAACTTTAAAGGGAAAAAAAAAAACACCAGTAGGATTATGTTCTGCATTATATTTCTCAGATGATGATTATTGCCCTCCATAAAATTTTCTGCCAGTTTAATTTAATTTAATTTAATTAATAGATAAGCAAAAGGAAATGCATTTAAGGATTCCTCTTTGCTCATCAATTAATTCATTATATTTCTTTCACCATAGTAGTTAGTAGTGAATCTGATTTTGTTATTCAAGGCTTAGACTTGGGCATTACAGGACCACAAAAAGTCTATTTTCTTATCTAAATTAATAATAATAAAAAACAAGTAAGAACCAAGCTATGTTTTACATTAATTTTGGACTGGCCAGGGTAATTTCCTTAAAAACAATAAAATCACCAGCTTCTGATCTGAATCGAGACCACAGCGCAGGGAAAAGGAAGAACTCCCACAAGCCATTTTCTGACTTAAACATGTTCTATCTTTGCCAAAGCTACTTGCAGCAAAGGTAGGTTTGAGGGGAAATGTTGGTGAGAAAATATTACTGATAAAGGGGGGGGGGGCATAACTAACCTCCTCCTATACATCCCGGGTCACACAGGGTTCTGTCTAGCTGCCTTGAACAAAGCCAGCCTAGTGACACACACCATTTATGAGAGATATTACTTTGGCTCTAACATTGCACTCCTATATGTATATTATAAAATAAAAACAGCACATCTCATTTGTCCGAGACAGAACCACTGCAAATTGTAAAAAAGAAAACTGCATCTCTAGTGAACTTTTCTAAGAGCCTCCAAACTTAACCCCAACTAAAAATGGTGGACTTGAAAGCAATTTTTGGTAATTTCTGTGAGAAAGTAACTGCTACAAAATTTGACCAGCCGATTAAATATAATAGCAAAGGCTGTAGTTATAACTGTTTTCTTTTGGTAATGTATTTGCCTACATTGTGCTGTCAAGGTCACTAGACTATGCAGTAACATTAGATGATAAAAGATGAAAATAAGCAGCACAGTTTAATAAGTAAAGTGATAAAACTGTTTTCTAAACAAATAGGCTGGTGGCTTATCTTCATAACTTTCTATTTACCAAACTGTTCTAGTATTTACTTGAATTTTTTTAGTAAACAAAGAGGTGGTATTTGCTAAATATATGAATTGCTTCACCTTTCAAATGAAGAGCTGTAACACTCAATAAATATTTGCAAAATGGAAAGTTACTAAAAGTTCTGTGTCTCTGTAAACGATTATTCACTGTGGACATGATATCTTCATATGAGTTTGCCACATTGCACATTTTAAATAAGAGGCTTCTAATTTGCAGGATGTCATATTTGCTTGGAATTTAACATTAATTTTTTTAAAAAAATCATAATTCTGAAAAATGAAAAATTATGCAAAGGGACTCAAATCACTGAGTTCAAACTGCCTTTTATATGGCATATTCAAAAGTTTTGGCTTTTAATTATGAAATGAGCACACTGCGGCACGTTGACTTCCTAGACATCTCCAATCTCAGCAATTCCAAACTCAACTGATGTTTACAGCTATGGAAGAAGACAAATGGCAATGTCCTATTTAACAATGCATATTCCCACAAGGTGGGCTGGAGAATTATAACTTTGTTCTGTCACAAAGCCCAGTTTTCAAATAATGCAATGTTTTGACTTTCTGCCATTAATTCACCAGGACACATTGGGCCCATCTCTTCCTCTTGATTATATCTTCGCAGCCAATATTAAATCATGTGTAAATCTGCCTGATATTAATTTAACCTCCTAATATAAACAGCTGAAACTGTTTTCAGTGACAGGAGCACTGTTTTACTAAGTTACATGTTAAGAACACAGTGGTCCATAAAACTGTGTAAAATACAAATACCTTTCAGCTGTCAACTCATCAAACATGCTTCATGAGAACAAATCAACTAAGGTAATGTCCCAAATTGAAACTGATATCTAAAATTCTACTGGTATTCCATGTTTAGAAAAACGCTTTTCAATCTGATCAGCAGTCTGACATGAATTGCAAATTTGAACTGCTTGCATAAATGAAATATAAATAGCAGTTATCCTTTACATCTGTACAAGAAGATCAGGACAGGGTGTCCTGCTCATCAAATTAAGACACAGAACAGTACATTCAAAAGACTTTGAGAAATGGTATACCCTCTCCTATATAAAAATATTAGCCCTTAAAAGAAAAATTAAGAACACAGTGAATAAAAGGAAATACATTCTTGTCCTTACATTTATACATTAGTGTATGCATAGATGAAGATCTACAATTGGGCAAATCTGTGGTGTTTCCCATGTGGTGCTAGCTAGCACTTAGTCCTTGAGCATTTGGAATGCCAGTGAATTAAGGCACACTCTTTTTGGATCCCTTTAGGATCACAGTAATCAAGTAATGTTTCCCATTTGTGATAAATAAACTATTTTAAGATCAGTGTATGCCCATTGCTAAACAAGAAAATTCCAGGGTAAAGTATGTAACACTACATTTTCCTTCCCAACCCTTTTGCTGCTACACTAGATTCTGAATTTATAGACCATTGTTTGTGCATGAGTCAAGAAGGACTTGACTCTCCTGACCCAGATTACTAACAACTCCACATTTGCTGGAGAATGTGTCATCTGATACAACGCTTCACCATTTTACACCAACATTACATTTTATCATCACCTTAATGGCATCAACCTTTCTAGACTACAAGTAGCAAACACCCTGCTTGACTTCATCACTTTACTACCACAAAATCATACAGAAGAACAAATGTGCTGTGGCCTGAGGGGCCAGCTAAACAGGTAACATGTAGTGACATCAAAGACTTCACCAACATCTTGGTGCTACTGTACCAAACAACACAATTTGAAGCCAATTTTGAAGATGCTTGAGCATATACCATAAATTTATGTATGAAGCTCCCACTGGAGCCTCAAAACAGTCTTCTTGTTCTGTTTTGCCCAGAGGCCACATATATGTTGACATCAACTTTTAATTCTGTGTATGAAAACTGTCTATTGAATAAACCTAGCAGAATGTGGGTGCAATTTGAAAATTGGAGTCCTACTGAATGTTTCAAATTTGTAGCATCTTCAGAGTGCCAGATATGTACAGAAGATCACATTTCATTCACATATGTATAATTGGGACATTTCACTCCTTTTGGAAAGAATGCCTACAGAATATATCCCCCTCCCCAGCCGCCTTTTCCTAGCTTCAGCTGCATACAGACAGGAACAACAATTCACAGAGCTCCAAAAGCCAATCACATAATTCACTTCCTCTTCCTTATCAAAAATCAATGCTACTTCATTATATGCCGCTCTCATTTTCAAACAAGTTTTTTTTCCTGACAGCATTTCTGAATGTGAACATTCAAAAACAAGTGTATGCTTCCACAGCTCTTCCCTCTCTGCAGTATTTCCTGACAGATATATCACAGGTTAGGAGTCAGCTTTGGATTTATTCTTCTCCAGTCTATGCAGATAAAAGTTAAGACCACACATAGATTTGTGCATGTTTCGCTGGAGAATTGTGCTTCTTTTCCTTGCTTTAAAACTGGAAATAAATAATGCCTACTATCAGAAATGTTTACTGTCTTGAAATGTCTGCATGCATTCCTCATTCTATAGTTAAGCTTTTATATTATGTTACTTTTAAATGAATAATACACACATAGCCAAGATTCTATTAGATTTTCCTCCCAGAGCACTATATTGTATAGTCTTTTAAATCAAGGTAATCCTGAAAACTCTGCCTTCAGTTTTAAATTCTGTAGGAACTATACTGCCCAAGTTTCAGGTATGACTGCTGTGAGAACCTGGAATCAGAAGCAGAAAAACAGGCCCTAAAACACTGTTAAGAGTTTATCACAGAAACATAAAGAAGTGACAGTTCCTTACATCTACTCATTGTCTATTTGCATAGAACCTAAATGAAACATCACTGCATTTGCAAATAAAGCATTTGGTAAGCACTCTCTCTTTAACATAGGTATCTTTGACATTTTCCAGCCTGGACACATTTGAAGGTTTTTTTTCCCCTAAAAAAAAAAAGGAATCTTAGAAGAATATTGAAAAAAGATGCAGAAATGCAGAATGTTCATGACATAAAATATTAATTTTCTGAAAAGGAAAAGGGTCCTGTAGTTTGAGTCCTGCTACTTTCTCATGATGTCACTTTCTTTTTCAATGCATAGAGCTCTTTGTGAATCTCGCTGAATTTTGGTCTCATTTCAGGATTGTAATCCCAACACCGCTGCATTATTTTATAGATTTCCTCTGGGCACTTCTGAGGAGCTGACATTCGATAGCCTAGTACATGTTTTAGAAAAGAAAGAAGAGGACAACAATTGGAAATGTATGTGAAACAGAATTATATAACCAAATGTCCTTAGAGTTCATGCAGAATATTAAGGTATTGGATTTGAATATGTTTAAAACTCCATATGAACAGCACAGTTGTCCAAAACACACTGCAGAAATAATCCAGTTTGAGACTGCTTTAACTGCTCTTATTCAGTGCTAGGGAATCCTAGGAATTGTAGTTTATTGTGGCACCAGAGCTCTCTGACAGAGAAGGCTAAATGTCTCACAAAACTACAATCCCCCAAATTCCCTAGCATTGAGCCAAGGCAGTTAAACTGGTCTCAAACTGGATTATTTCTGCAGTATGTTTTGGACCAATGTCACACTGTCAGTTGCAGATCATAATTTGTCTAAAATATTGGCTCCATAGTTCTATTTTGTTTTTTACTGTGCCAGATCAACCAACAAAGTATTATATTAATAAACAAAACTAATGTGTTGTTTAAGTGTTAATTCTCATTATTAGTACATTTGTGCCCTCTTAATATAGATTTCATCTTCTGTCTGGACTAGATACAGACTTAATTGTACTCAAGGAAGACCCATGAAATTGAAATCTATGTGACATTAGTTAGTCTTACCCAAAGTTGAGTGAATCTTTCAAAGCTTGATTTATTCCAGATCTTCACTTTGAATATCAGGCCATTTAATTTCTGCACTGGATTTTGATTTTTTTAAAATCTACATTAAAGGTTATATGTATTTTTGCATGTATTTTGTGGGAAATATGCAGTTTTTTGTGTTTAGTGATATGAACATTTTTATGTGTAATTTTGCAAATGTATATTTTGAAATAAAAAAATAAATTTTGTGCATAGAATAGACTATGTGCAAAACTATTCTGTATGTATATATGCATGCACTACTTCAAATACCCATGCTTCTATGATTTTTTTAACTGCATCATAAAACTCAGAAATGCATGAATTTTGATGGCAGATGGCATTCTGGCCTGCCTTAATGTTTGGAAAGTGTTATTTGGCAACTTTATACTGAAATTAGGAAGGGAACACATTTCTCATTCAGCCCTTGTCATGGCTAACATGATTTCAATGGATTTATTCAAGTATGATTTTTCAGAACTATTTCAACTTATTGTATTTATGCTGCAACTGAATTCTTCTGCTTTGTTTGGATGTTTTACTGCTTTAACTTGGAATCAAAGTAATGCAAAGTAAGCACATTTAGGGTTGCAGCTTTAACCACAGTTCTCCTATCCTGACATTTCTTTTGTCTTACCTGTTTTTACCATTTTTAATCAGGTCTCTCTGCAATTTAATTTTGAATTCATTTGAATTCTCTTGCTCATGGCAAATTGTTTTCTTTGCTCAATCAGCCTACAAAACCTTCTCCCTGGTGCTCAAACATGAAATCTTTATTTATTGTAAAACTGAAAGAGGACTTTCCAGGGCCTGGAATAAATAGGCTATATATTCTTTAATTTTAAAGACAGGACATTTCTTTAAAATTTACAGGCATATTTTCGATTATTGCCATGCAGATCTTAAAGAAAAGATGAACAACATGATGGGAAATTCCACCCAGTGTTTTGCTGATGCTAAGACATAGTATTTTAAGAAAAGTAAGAAAGACACAACTGATCTGAATTTCAGGGGTCTGAAACAGCATGATCTATAACCCCGCTGATAAGTAATACTCTGACCACCATTTAAGGGAGATTATAGCACTACATTCTTAAAGTGTTGCCATTCCACTTTAACTGCTCTGACTGCCTCCTGCTGCATTTTGATGTTTGTCATTCAGTGAAGCCTAAAAGCTCTCTGGCTGAATATTCTAAATGCCCTTCCTAAACTGCAAATCCTAGAATGCATCAGGAGGCAGCTAGAGCAGTTATAGTGGAATAGCAACGCTCTTAAGAGTGTAGTGTGATAATTTCCAAGATTTCTTTCTCTTTACCATACCTCTTCAAAAAGAAAATCCTAAAACAGATTTCAGAAGCTTACAATCAGCTGTATTACACAGAACATTCTGTTCTAGTTTTTTGAGCATTTTCACTCATGCTCACACATATAATTAGCGTCATGAAAGCCACATTACCACTGTAAGATCCCAGTTCACTTCTGTATGTAAACCATGAGTTAGCATTTTTCACAGGCTATACATTCCCTTTCCTATCAGACCCTGGACTGCGTACATGACCTGGACTATGCTAATTGATTCTGGATGCCATTTACCTGTCTTAGACAGTGCTGAACACTGTTTGGGACTTGTGGCTTGTATTGTGGGCCCTTGGTATCCACGGGGGAATCCATTCTGGTCCCCCTCCCCACAATATATCAAAATCTGTGGATGCTCAAGTCTCATTGTCCATTAGGGGGTGTGATGGCTGGGTCTCCAATCATCTGGGAACTTCTCCTGAACTACAAAGGGTTAATCTGGGAGGAGGAACATGCTAATGAGAGATGACATCACATGCTAATGAGCTGTGACAGCATAGCTGATGTAAGGTCTAATGGACCAATCAGAGAGTAGAACCGCGAGATTCAAGAACTTTCTATGGGAAATCTTTAAAAAGGACTTGTGCAGCCATGCGATCCTTTGTCTCTCCCTTGATCCTCTCCTGAGGGGGAAACCAGATGCTGTCTCTTTGAGTCTGGGAGACACAGACTCAAGGGAATGCAGGTCGAGAGGCCAGGGGGCCCTCCCTGCATCCAGGAACTCAAAAGGACTACAAATCCCATCTTCTGTGAGTAGTTAGGAATGTGTTAGCTAGTGCGTTTAGGCCTTTTGTTATTTTTTAACAATGGCTTGGGTGAAATGAACTCTTTGCAACTATGCTTTCTAGACCTGCATAGCAAGGTGACTCTGCACGAATGATATCTTTTTATTCTATGCTATTTCTTTAAAATAAACTCCTTTCTTTTAAAAGTATCAGCTGTCTCTCTCTCTTTGCTCCTGTATACGTGCCTGGACTCGGCTATTGAAACTAGATCTCTCTCTCTCTCTATTCCTCACAAGTCCCAGTGTGTGTGGGGAAGGGATAGCTGTGAGCTATTATAAATATAATTAATAATTTATAGTTCATTCACTGGGTGGTGGCAGCGCGGCTTTAGGACCTCCAGGGGTCTCATTCTGCTCAACAGGGAGTGAGAATGGAGATCTAGGAGATCCTAGAGGGAAAAGTGTGACAAGAGGGGACTCCCTGGGAGTAAAGGGCCACGCACAGGGCGCCAAGGGCTCCAGGGAAAGGCCCCCCCAAGTCACCACAGGGGGAATAGGACTGGAGTCCACCCTCCTCCTTCCTAGCTTTCTCTGAGGCTTCTGCCCTGATGGCTTTGGAGGCGGAGTCTGCCACCCAGGTGGCCAGGGCTGGGGCTGAGGCTTGAGTCTCAGAGCCCCTGTCCCCAGGCCCAGCACCTGGGACAGAGCCTCTTGGCTCCCTCCAGCCAACGGGGTTCAAAAGAAGCCAGTGCCAGGGCTGAGGCTTGGCTTTTGGAGCCCAGAGGCTCCATTCCGCATGCTGGGCCTGGGAAGAGGGCTCTGAGACTCAAGCCTCGGCCCTGGATGACTGGGTGGCAGACTCTACTGCCAATGCCAAGCTGAGGTAGAAGCTTCGGAAGAAGCAAGGAAGGAGGGAAGGGAGGAGGGAGGGAAGGGAGGAGGATGGAAAGGGACTTTTGTTCCCAATGGCGGCATGGCTGCATGCACTCTGCCACTGGAGACAATACAGGCTTGCCATCTGCAGATGCTCAAATCTGGGAAAGGCAAATCTGCAGATAAGGAAGGCCCACTATATTTACTAAAGTAGAGTATGTGCTGAACTGTAAGCTACTCTGTGACTGTGCTGCTCATTAGCTGCTGAACTGGTTGCCTGGACTGTTTGGGACAACTCTCTTTTTGAAATTCCTCCTGCCTCTAGGTGGCATGGAGGACAATTTTGTTATGCCCCTTCTATATTTTTAGGCCTAGGAGTAGGCTTTTTTTTTCAAAACTGGAAACAATCAGAAGTCATTTCTAGTTTTGAATACACAGACAGAGAGCCTAAAATAGTTCAGAAGGGCAAAAACACAGCAAAAGTGTCTTCAGGACTTCAGAGGCTTCAAGGGCCTTACTGACTGAAACATCAGGAATAAACTCTTCTAGAACACAGCCTCATAGCCCGAAAAACCCACAAAAAGTTATAGGCCTTAGTGACTATTTGAGGGACAATTACGTTTATAAAACATTCATCCTTGGGATCCTGGAAATGCAGGTTTGGGAGATGTGTGTGATCTATGGGCTGTCCTTTGATCACCTCTGTTGTAAATTAACAAACAACCAAACAGAACCAACCAGGCAGAATGAATGAGTCTTTCACATCCATTTAGGTAAAGTCACTTAAAAATATTTGCAAATGGGGAAATGTCACTCTTCCTGTTAATTCCTAAGATATTTTAAATACTCTCTTCTCCAACTTCTAACCTGACCAACAAAATGTTTGAATGACATATGTTGCATCATACTGCTGGTGACCCTTTCCCTTTGTTTTATATTTTAAATGCTGAAGAAAAAGTCCACGGATATAAAGCAATGAGTCCCATGGCATCTTAAAGACAACAAACTGATCATGGCATATCCTCAAATGAGTCACAGACCTTTTCATTAGATAGTATCTAAATATTTCTACCTTGTTACTGCCAAGATATTGATAATTTGTTTTTGCAAAATTATCAGGCATTGATATTTGTTTCTGCAAAACACAAATCTGATACCAACACAATGCAGTTAAGAAAAATACTTGTCACAATAATGTTGATTTTCCTGTTTATCTATCCCATGTTTGGAAAGTTTGTAGTTAGGCTGTAGATTTCTTTGTGTGGAAAACTTTGCTGTAGTCGGGAAAATCATGGATTCACAAAGGACAAGACAGAATTTCCTAACTTTAAGTGTATTCACCACAGTCACACTGCAATTACCTTTCTCCACTTGTTCCCGTGCCTGCTGATTAGTCATTCCTGGGTATGGACATATACCTAAACTGAAGGTCTCCCAGAGGAAGATTCCGTAACTCCATATATCACTTTCAGAAGTGTATCGACCTATTGATGAAAACAGATGGTGAGGGAATGAGCAGACAATAAAGGAGTCCTGAGAGTAAGTCTTATGTATTTATCAGAAAGCTGTAAAATACAAACCAATGCCAAATGATTCCTATGTTTCCCTAGATGAAATGTTCAAAAAATAATGACATTTCCTACCCAGCTTTGGGATTCAGGAACTCCATATTAGGCAAAGTGGCAGGAAAATATGACAGTTCTATATGACAGAGCCTGGAAGTATGCAAAGGGATCTTATAGCACCTTCAAGACTAACTGAAAGAGAGAAGTTTGTAGCATGAATTTTATAGACTAGAGCATTTTTCCTCAAATGCATGAGGTAGAGTCCAGGAACAGACCTATATAGCAGTTTGTGTGTGAGAATGTCCATGGGATTGCAAAACCTTGTGGGTGTGGAGATGAGGAAACAAGTTCAATTTTAATTATGGTCATCACTGGACAAGGCAGGAAGATGTTGCTTCAAGCCTCATCTCTACGCCCACAAAGTTTTGCATTAACACAGTTAGGTCTTTGAATTCTAGAGCCTGAAAGTGTTAGTGTTAAAACTGATTTGTTAATATTAATTTTGGAAATAAGTCATTAAAATTGCTTATTCTAGTGAGAATTACAATAATTTGCCATATTAATTATTAATAAAGTGATAGTACTATTCATTTTCAATATGAAAATACAGTCATCCCTCCATTTGTGCAGACTTAAAATCTGTGTCCCTCAAATGGAGGGATATAAAATGGGGCGTGTACCCATGGCAAGTGCCTGTGGAGGCGCATCACCATTTAAGCCAATGGGGCTTGAATACTGGTGGATTTCCGTTTTTGTGCGGGAGGGGGGAATCTCGAACAGATCCCCCATGAAAACAGAGGGACAACTGTAATTAAAATTGCTAAAAATGGCAGGTTCTCCACACTGCAACTAATTAAAGTAACATGAAACCTTGTTACTCATTCCATTGTTTTTTTACTATCTAAATGCCTGTTAAAACTGTTAATGGATTTGAATGATAATGAATGAATTGTTAATCTATTATACCTCTGCATTACGAATTTCTGTGTAAGTTAAATATCACAGAGGAGGATTGTCATGAGGAATGGTGGGCAGGTATGGAACTTTGGCAGCACTATAAAAAACTACAACTTTAATAGTCCAAAAAGGGAAGGACAACATGGGAAAAAGCAAAAGATTCAACCTCTGAGAAGGGAGCATGGAATATCACAATTTTACAGAGTCACTCAAAGAGAATAATTTTTAGGCTGTAGAGATTTTTATATCACAATCCAAAAAATATAAATCCCTACATGGCTTGGGCTCGAGTTACTTGAGGGACCGCATCTCCCCATATAATCCACCCTGCACACTCAGAGCATCTGGGAAGAATGTTGGAAATTCCTTCGTCCAAATATGTTTCCATTTCCCAGATGGCCTTTTCAGTGGCGGCCCCCCGGATTTGGAACAGTCTTCCCGAGGAGCTCCGTCTGTTGACCCCCCTAGAAACATTTAAAAAGAGGCTTAAAACCTTTCTCTTTTGTCAAGCCTTCCCCTCTGAAGAATGATGTTGCATATTTCTGTTGCCATCAACTCTCTGCCTTACCCTCTTGAAGGATTGTGTTTAGAGTTTATATATTTTTATGAATGTATTATTGGATTTTATCTATTTTTATGAAATGGTTTGTAATGGTTTTAATAGTCTGTAACCCGCTTTGATCTATGGAAAAGCTGTATACAAATAAAATGTATTATTATTATTTATTAAAAAGAGTTTTTAATTATTTTATTATACAGTGCGCCCGCATTATACATGGCTTTGAGCATATGCTCAACACCATGCAGGAGTGCACGAGGCGCAGTGTCCCATTCACATGAATGGGGCGCGCTCCCATAGCGTGTGCCCATGCACCGCCGCCACACCACTGCGGGCACAAGCCCCATTTGTTTGAATGGGGCTTGAGCATCCACATTTTTTCTCTTACACAAGAGAATGGATCCCCCGCATAAGAGAAGGGCGGACTGTAACATTTTATTGTCACCTTTCAGGCAACCCTTCAAGCTGCTGATGAAATGCCAGGAATAAACTCCTCTAGAACACGGCTTCATAGCCCGAAAAACCCACAAAAAACTTTCCAACATAGTTCATTATATTTTGAACCATTCTTCAAATGCTTATTTTGCAAAAATAATGTTCCATGTGAATAAAATAAATAAAACACAACAGAGCTTGAAAGAATTCAGAGTGTGGTATTCTATAATTTAAAAATAGCTTAAAACAGGGCACTAGAACTACACCAGTAACATTTACTTATCAAAGGAATCTACATAGGCAACTTAAATTTTATGTAAACTGCAATTCAAAGGT
Source organism: Sceloporus undulatus (assembly GCF_019175285.1). Lineage (NCBI taxonomy): Eukaryota > Metazoa > Chordata > Lepidosauria > Squamata > Phrynosomatidae > Sceloporus > Sceloporus undulatus. The sequence goes on from NC_056523.1 coordinate 270,507,339, forward strand.
TCCCTACAAGTGATCAATCCTAATGTCTGTTTCCAGAAGGAAACCTTTATACCAGAGGGGTATAGTCCCCAGGACATGCATGGACTCTAAAAGGCTTTTTTTGTTGTTGTTGTTGCCCTTGGTTCTGGTGCCCCCCGATAACCAGAAAGGCGGCCTCCATATGGAAAACTATACTCCCAAAAGTGTCTGGAAGGATAGAGTTCTCCCATTTAATATTACACCATGTCCCTACCCTGCAGGGACGTAGCCAAGGGGGGGTTCTTGGGGTCCGGACCCCCCCCTTCCATTAGAAAAATGAATGGTGTGTGCTGCTGCACTGCCGCATCCAAGCCCCAATATAATGGTGGCACTTAGTCTGGACCCCCCCCTTCCTAAAATCCTGGCTACGTCCCTGTACCCTGTGAGGGTCTGAAATAGTTTTATTAATTATTAATTTCCAGGTTGGTCAAAAGGGGTGGATGAGGCCTGTGTACATCTCTCTCTCACACACACACAATCAGGTGTGTGCATGTGTGTGTGTGTAAGATGACTGATAGTGATTATGGGATCCTTTGCAGATTACAGCTCTGATATCATACAGTACATTTTGTCTGGTGAAAGTAAGTACAGTCTTAATTTCTCGTTTTCATTATTTTCCCTGCTGAAGAAACAAGATACTTTTAATACTGTAAAAGAGCTTGTTTCCTTGGCAGTATGATATACTGCAAAGTAAAAAAAAAAGTGCAGTATGAAAGGCACATTTAGCCAAGTCTTAGGACTCCACACATTATTATTATTTATTATTAAGTAAGGATGGCTTTAGATGGATAGATTTTGAAGATGCCAAGTGAATAGTACCTAAAATTGAAAAACGTATTACTGCACCCATAAATAAAATTCAGGTGCTCTTTTAAAATACTGAAATTTGTCTAAAACGTAGACTTGTCATTATGTATTACAGTCGGCCTTTCTTATATACGGATTTTTTATACACGGATTCAAGCATACACGGTTTGAAAATGTTCCAAAAAAGTATAAATTTACCTTGATGTTCCTTTTTTTATTAGGGACACCATTTTGCTATGTCATTATATTTAATGGGACTTGAGCATCCACGGATTTTGTTATCCACGGGGGATCCTGGAACCAAACCCCAGCATATAATAATGTTCCACTGTATAAACAAATGAATTTAATCTAACATCATTCTCATCATATATTAATGTTCTTGCTTTTAACTGTGAATTATTTTGGAAAAGGGCTTATAAAAACATATTAAATCCTTGATAAGGTTTACTCTAATACAATTGTTTAAAAAAATCATAAGTTTACAATGAAATGGATTTTGGTAGCTTTTGCCTCATAGCCCCTATCTGGTAAGGAAAACAAATGTGAAAAGCTTGAAACAGTATAAGCTCTTTTATTCTTCCTAGTATAAATCCCACTTCAAATGTAAAGTTCCTGCTTTCTGGCCAAATTACCCGTTTCCCGTTCAGTATAACAAAGTGGCAGTAAATGTTTTAAACACAAGCACTGTTGCCACTGTTGTTATTTTCAAACAATGTCTTGGTATTATAAGGCTGAGAATTATGCCACAATGTCTGCAAAAGATAGCAGTAGAAGATAGGAAAAGATAGCACTGTATATTAAAACAGCGTACTTGGGAGCAAGCCCTATTACACTCAATTGGATTTACTTTGGAAACATTTGCAAGATTGAACTGTTATAGTATTTACCATAAGACAGACAAGGCACACTTTCTCAATGACCTTGACATTTAGAGAGCAGAACAGTTAATCTATATTTACAGCAGCTCAGTCATGAACCCACTAGACCCTATGAAATATTATGTGTTTTCTTTCTTATTCCAAGTTTTTAAGTGTTATATGGACTATGCTTTCAGAAGTGGTGCTGGTCATGCTGCATAATCTCTGAAGAACCATCTATTTCCAAAACCCGAGCATTTAAACTTTGATCCCAGAACCCATTATGACAGGGGGCAACCTAAGAAAAACTTCTGTGGTGTAATGATGACCAAGGGATTATCAACCATGTCATAAAATCTGTCAGTTATTAATTCATACATCACTCTACTCAAATGAAATCACATGCAAGGTGACATCCATATGTTTTCCTATAATAAACTGTGGTTACATTTTCATAGTACATATTATATTTAGTATTGACTAATTGCTCCTTGTACTTTTAATTTATGTTATATATGTGAATTTGATTTTGCTGGTTCTTTGGACCATACTGTAATATAGAACTGAAATTGAAACATTACTATTCCATTACTCCCCCCCCCCCGTCTCCCTTTTAAAATAGGTTCTGTAGAGCACAGACGATCCTAGTGTGTTGCAGCAGCAGCCATAATGCTGATATCTGTATCTTTCAATCATCTGCTTGCACAGGCTATGGATGCTTCTCAGGAATTCATCAGATTTATTACCAGCTTGATATCTCCTCAGAACAGGATGGTATTGTATTGATTACAGTTTGAAAATGGACTCTGCTGTATGTTCAAAGTCAGAGATCAAGCATGCTGCTGCTTTGTCAAACATTATTAGATACTAGCTACAAAGGTCAAAGATTCTTATAGATTCCAATCTTGAGTTCCCACAGTAGTCTTTCCCATGAGGGTGTTCACCCTCTAAATCACCCAATACAGCTTTCACAGCAGAGATACTTTGAAACTAGTCCAGCAGCAGTGGATCTGTAGAAGATGCAGGATACCTTTGAGAAGCTTAGTATCAGACTTGGGTCTAAATTAGCCTTTCAAATTAAATATTTTCTTTCAGTGGAATAAAGAGAAGAGGCTCTTGCTCTCTGTTGCAATCCATCTGTGCAACCTTAAAATCTGCTCCATAAGTTTGGGAATATTCTGGAGAAGGTGGCAACGTAGGGATCTTTGAGCTAGGGCAAAGAGGAGGGAAACTTTTCAATGGAGCCCTGGTGGTGCAGTGGTTAAATGCCTGTACTGCAGCCACTCACTCACAAACCATAAGATTACAAATTCAGTACCAGCAAAAGGGCTCAAGCTCGACTCAGGCTTGCATCCTTCTGAGGTTGCTAAAATGAGTACTCAAATAGTTGGGGGCAATTAGCTTACACTTTGTAAACCACTTAGGGAGTGCTTAAGTGCACTGATTAGCGGTATAGAAATGTCCTATACTTGCTATTGCTATTGCATTGCACAAGCTGAAGTCTGCTAAGGTTTCATTGGATTTTGCTCATGGATTTTCACTAGGAACGCTTAAATCTTACCTCTCATTGCTCCTGAGGCAACATCTTGGTGATGTGTCACTCACAGAGCGAAGTAAACATTGCTGTATATTTTGTTTGTTTCTATGTATTGTTCTGATATCTCAAGTTCACCTACCCCTGGAGATTTTATGTTCTCTTATAAGATGGAAGAATTTCACAAGCTGATCGTTTCAAAGACAGGATGTGTTGTTCACTACCAAGCTAAACAAAGGGCATTTGAATGATATTGATGGTCAGGGTTATGCTAACTCTTCTGCTGTTTTCAAGTTCTGTTTGCACTTAAAACTAAATATCATTTCATGCTGATTTAAATAAGGCTGCCTGGCTAGCAGGGAACAATTACGGACATTCACTGAGCTGCTGGTAGTATGATTACTTTTGTAAGTCTGCCTGTCTCCTCCTTTTAGAGCTTGGCATCTAGTAATTTAAGACATTTCATTAAAAAACATTCTGGAATGCCAGTTAGGAGTAATACATTTTTAAAGAAAGTATAAGTTATGCAGATTCAATTACATTTCTCAGTATAATATCTGCATACCCTCAAAGCATGCTGACAGTAAAAATATGTGGTATATATTAGTGATTTGGAAAACTGAACAAGTTATGATGAAACTGCACTGAACAAAAATTGTTTTTTCAAGAGGCTTAGGCAACTATGAAAAATAGAAGCACTACAGTTTGGACCAGGGATATAATATTATTTAGAGAGAACATCTCAACAGTAACTCTTCACAAGTACTAAATGTTACAAGGGTTTATTGTTGTAATATGCCTTCAGGTTGACTCCAACTTGTAACAACCCTCGCATACTTTTTGTTGGCAAGATGTATTCTGAGGAGGTTTTCACTGCCTTCGCCTTAGGCTGAGAGATTATGACTTGCCTGAGGTCATCTGGTTGATTCCCATGCCTGAGTACCTTGTAGATTGCTCCTCTGCACACTCCACAGAATGGCACTCCTATCCACTCAAATCTGGAGATATAGTGCCCTAAAGTCAGTTAAGGTATTTTGATGTGTTGGGGTAAAAATTCCATAAATGCCTCTATCACTCTCCAATGGTAAAAATAGAATAATAGTAATATAAATAATAAACTATTATGACCCCAAAGTCTACTATATGAGATGACCATCTCACTTTGCCTAATGACAGAACAGGTCTTGCTTCTCTTTTACAAAGTCAACCCTCTGTTACTAACCTGAGAGTAGAACAAGGACACAAGCAGCAGCAATGACTGCTCCAAAAATGATGGTGAGCTCTCTATTTCTCTTAAGCCCAAGATCAGGACCAAGGGTTCAAGTATTCCATGTTGGTAAATGCCCCCCCCCTTTTAATCAATTTCCACTAGAGAGAAAGCCATTAATGCTTGAATGGCATTCTCTCTTTTGGAAATTGATGGAAACAGTGATATTTTCTAGCCAAGGTTACTGAGATGTGTATTTTGATTCCATTTCTACTGGGAGAGGATCTTCAAAGGAGCCCTGGAATGCGTCCTGTTGCCTTTGCCGCTGATACAGGTTTCTGCTCCCCCCTCAGTGAGGAAGTAGTGATGACGCCTTTTGCAAGTGGAGGAACCGAGTACTTGCAAAAACTCAGAAATTCTGTAAGCACAACATTACATGGCAGGTACACTGAAATGGGTAAAGTGGAACATATTCTTACAGGATGGAAAAGGAATGAACACATGCCTTTACATGACACTCTTCATAGACTATGCATAAAAGAGAAGGAATACTGCTTATTGGCACTGTGCTTTAATATCCAGAATGATTTCTGAATGAACATCATGAACGTCATAATGAACAGCATGAACATCAACAATCTATGATATGTGGATAAAAACATACTACTAGTAGAAAACAACTTAGAACAATTACTAAGAAAGGTCAAAAAAGAAAGTGCAAAAGTAGGCTTATGGTTGAACATAAAGAAAACAAAAATAAGGACCATGGAGGAGCTACATAAATTCAACATAGATAATTAGGAAATCAAAACAGTTAATGAGTTCCCATATCTTGGATCAAACACTGATAAGAACAAAGACTGCAGTCAAGAAACAAGAAGACTAGGAATTGGAAGCCATGAAAGGACTAGATAAGATCCCAGTGTAAAGATATACAACAGAGCACTAAAGTCAGAATTGTCCAAGCCACTGTATTCCCCATTACCGTGTACGGATGCAAGAGCTGCACATTTTAAAAAACCGACAGAAAACAAATCAACTCGTTTCAGATGTGGCGCTGGAGAAGAGTGCTGAGGATACCGTGGATACAATAAGACAAACAAATGGGTCCTAGAACACACTAATCCTGAATCTTCCTGGAAAGCAAGGTGACAAAACTGAGGCTGTTGTACTTTGGCCACATCATGAGAAGGCATGACGCACTAGAAGACAACAGTGCTAGGGAAGGTAGAGGGCAAAATAAAGAGAGGAAGACCAAAAGTCAGATGGATTGACTCAATCAGGGAAGTTATAGGCCTGAGTTTACAAGACCTAAGCAGAGCAGTGAACAACAGGGGGGACTGGAGATGTCTCTTCCACAGGGTCACCATGAGTCAGGGCAAACTCTAATACAGTTAACACTTACCCATTTACCTAACAGTTTTAGTAAATCAGAAAAGAAGTGTCTGTCTTGCTACAAATACTCTGCCTTTAGCAACAGCATGACAGGTTGCATCCAAGGGGTGCAGCTTTTTTTTTCTAAACACACAGATGTAGCAATATAACTGTTTTTCCAGAAAGGCAGGTTGTGATTGAAATTAACAGATCAAAATGTACAGTAAATATTATTTTCATAAGCATATTGTGCAAGACTGCAATAATGAATGAACCTATGATATTCAATTTGCCATCCTTACACTACTGTATTTCTGAAAAACCAACCAACATTCTGGTTTCATTTATTACTACAGTAGTTTAATAGATGTAAACTTAAAATGTAAGTTTTACTCTCTGGAAAAAAATTATTTGAGTTCTACCTAAGTTCTAAGTAATGGAGAGCAACCAAGTAGTATGACCTTGATCCTATGAATATCATGACCTTAAAATAAACCAACATGTGGTAACCTCTAATCAGTTAGTTCTTTCATTCAAAATACTCATATATTACCCTTTTCATAGGATTAAAGCACACATGCTGTTACCTAAGTGCTTTTCTATATTAGAGCTCTCTGTTCCTCCATTCTAATTTAGAACAGTCATTCTATTTCTGTGACCAGCCTGTCTGGTTATAGGTAATTTTTCCTCTCCATTAATACTATGCCTTTATTTATTTTCAGAGGCAACAGCAGAAAGATGCATTAAAATGATGGGTAAATAACTAAAAGGTTTTGGGGGGAGAGAACAGCTTCTTTCTTTTCTAAGCACTGCATTTTCTTTGGTGTTATATCCACCTAGTAGCTAATACAGTAAAAGTCTGAAAAACCTATTGCCAAAATTCTAAAGAAATTCCTACCTATTTTTACTTATACTTACTTTACACGCTTGCTTGTTATATCAAGTGTGTTATTATTTTATTATTATTAAACTTTATTTCTAAAGTGCTGTAATTATACACAGCGCTGTACAAAGTATGTATGTTATAGATTATCTAAACAGGTTAAACAACAAGGAAATCTACCATAAAATTCTATCCACAGACCTAAAATGTGTTATACTTATACAGTAGCTCCTCTGTTTTTGTGCAGGATCCATTCCGCTCCCCCCTTGCAAAAACGGAAAACTGTGGGTATTCAAGCCCCATTGATTTGAATACAGTGGTACCTCGGGATACGAAATACCCAGGTTACGAAATTTTTGGGATACGAAAAAATCCCATAGGAAATCATTGTTCCGGGTTACGAATGTTTTTTCGGGATACGAAGAAAATTTTTGGTGCTTTTTTCGGCTTTTTCGCACGAAACGCGGCTTTTCCCCATTAGCGCCTATGGCAATTCGGCTTACGAAGGCTTTTCGGGTTACGAAAGCGGCCGCGTTACGAATTAATTTCGTAACCCGAGGCACCACTGTAGTGGTGTTCCTGCGGGCAGCTCAGTGTGCGCCATGGGTGTGCGTCTCATTTTGTCCCCCTCCATTTAACGTCTGTGAACGGGCGAGGGACGCGTATTCGATGTCCACAAAAACGGAGGGGCAACTCCAGTTCATTTATTTATATAGGGGGTGTATATATGGACCACTTTTCTAGCAATAACCTCAAAGAGCTGCTACAGTAAAATATTTTTAAGAGGGCAATAGCATCATACAGTGCGCCTGTGCCATACGTGGGCGCCATACATGGGTGCACTATATGCTGGTTCCTGCTTATGCGGAAGCCACGTGACAATATAAACATTGTTTCCTATGGAGTGCGAGCATACATGGATTTTCCCTTATGTGGGGGGTCCGGAACGGATCCCCCGCATAAGGAGAGGGCCCACTGTATAAACACATAAAATATGAGCAGTATAAAAACTACCAACCAGATAAAAATTATAAATATAAAGGTCTACGAGATTTGACCATATTAAAAGGCTTTCACTTGGTACTGGAAAATGCACCCAGGGAACTACAATGAAGGTCCTATCATGAATGGTGATACACACCTCATCTCTGAGGGCCAAGAACATAAAGAAAAGGGCTCTGAAGCATATCTCTGTAGTCAGGTAAGTTCACGTAGAAGCTGCTGAGTCCTAATATATATATTTTAAGTATAAAAGGGCACTTAAGCCTTCTGGGTATTTGCTTTGTTTTTGTTTGTTTTTAGAAGATTGGGAATCGTAATACAGGTCTCTGTTATCCGAAACATTTGGGACCAGAAATATTTTGGATTTTGGGATACCTGTATTTGTATATACCCACATACATACATAATAAAATATCTTGGAGATGGGACCAAGACTAAACACAAAAATCATTTATGTTTCTTGTACACCTTATACACATGGCCTGAAGTTAACTTTATACATTTTTAACAATTTTGTGCGTGAAACAAAGTTTCTGTATATACACCATCAGAAAACAAAGGTGTCATTTTGAGCCACCCATTTAAAAAGTTTTGGGTTTTAGAGTATTTTGGATTTTGGAATTCCGGATGATGGAGATCTGACCTGTAGAAGTCTTGGAAAAGAGGCAAATGTATTTCTATTTCTCATGTGTTTCTATTATAAATTCTAATGACAACCCCCCCTCCAAAAACAAAAACAAAAACAAAACCAACCAACCAACCTCAAAACTATTTTGGAAGAAGCACTGTCCAAATAGCAATGTTAATTCCTTACCATAATTCAAAGCTTCTGGAGCAGTCCATTTGATAGGAATCTGCTTTAATCCTGAAGAGGAATATACTCCATCATCTTCTTGACGAGACATTCCAAAGTCGCTAATTTTCAGAACATTGTTCTCTCCTACTAGGCAGTTCCTTGCAGCAAGGTCCCTGTGTTGGGGAAAAGATATGGCCTTTAAATCAATACAGTAGTACTATGCATTTTTATATTCAAAAACTAAACCAGTTTAGGCAGGAATGGTTTCAGCTTTTTTTACTGCAGAAGAGGTTTAGACATATAACCTATATAATGCAGAATGGTTCCTGGAAAATACATCTTCTAAAATATTAACAGAAGCACATGAAAAACAACAGTATTGAGATAGGTCTGCCCTTGAGGCATGTTATTTCCAGTACAGTGCAGACTGGCAACTATCTGATGTGAGAGGATAGAAAGAAAGGACTGAATCTAGACTTAGTTTTTCTTATAACACATGCAGTGAAATCAGAGGGATGTGAATCAGTTATGAATCATTTGTCCCCTTGATTTTAGTGGGAAAACCCTACATCTTACTATGATCTGATGCAAGCTACTATGACAGTCTCATAACTGTCAAATGTAAATACAGGCAGCTCTCTGTATCCAAGCATTCTGCACCCACAGATTCAACCATTCATGACTTGAAAATACCTCCCCCCCAAAAAAAAAAAATCCCAAGAGCAAACCCTTTTTTGCCATTTTATGTAAAGGGCACCATTTTACTATACAATTGTATATAATAAGATTTGAAGATCCATGGATTTTAGTATCCATGAGGCTCCTGGAACCACACCCCAGTAGATACCCAGGGCTCACTGTATAGAAAAAGTGATACAAGATTTAGGTTTAGATGTTTTTCTTATTCATTGGGGCTGAGACCCATTCTCCAGAGCTTGTTCCTATTGCTGTTTCTGGCAAAAACTGCATTCTTGGCTGTTATGGATTTCTCTCTTATGGTTAAACATGATCTTATCAGAAAAAAATCTAGACCCATACAAACAATGAAAAGTGAACAATTTATGAACAAATAGCTCACACAACATTTCAAAATAAATTCAGTGCCTGTTGCTTGTCTCAAGTCCATCCAATAGTATTAAAAGTATGTATCGGTAAGATATCATCTACACCTACAAATTATTTTGTTTATAACCCACCTTTCCTCCAAGTGTCTTAGTGTGGTGTACCTTCTGTATTTACTTGTGTGTTCTCAGAATAACTTTGTGATGTGGAGGCCAAAAAACTGATCTACAGTCACCTATGGTTTATTTCCCGGTCAAGCTGAAATTCTGAGTCCTAGTCTGCAACTCTAAGCACTACCTTACTAAAACTACAGGGTTCACTGCATTCATTGTAGATCCAGTTCTGCCAAAAAAGTGACTCTTGGCAACTAAAACATCCTTCTAGTGTCTGAGGATTGAAACACTTCTACTTTGCCCATCAAGTGATTACTCTTCAAAATGTCTTACACAAGAATGTTATGACAATATAGGAATAAAATGTCACAAACAAGTTCAAAACTAAACTAAAGCTACATTATCATAAAAAAACTAACAAAATAAGCAGCCGATACAAAAGAGTGATGAGTACACACCAATATTTTAATCAAAGCTGAAGAGAATCCAGAACTGGAGTCAAGTGAATCTCCATCAAGAAGACAGTCTAGACTTGAGGCCACACCATTGAAAAAGACTATTTCTGTCTTCATCAAATATTTCAACACAGGCCCTGGGAAAAAAAGGCCTCATAAGAAAAACTCAGAGCATGTTTTTGTTGTTTAATCATGGTGACCCTGTGGATGAGATATCTCCAAAGTCCCTGTCCTCCACTGCCCTGCTCAAGTCCTGCAGGCTCAGGGCCATGTCTGCCTTGATTGAGTCTATACATCTGATATGTGGCCTTCCTCTCTTTCTACCTCTACCTTCCTTAGCATTGTTGGCTTTTCCAGTGAGTCATCTCTTCTCATGATGTGGCTAAAATATGACAACCTTAATTTAGTTGTCTTGGCTTGCAGGGAGATTTAAGGCCTGATCTGTTCTAAGATGCATTTGTTTGTCTTTTTGGAGGTCCACGGTATTCTTACACTCTTCTCCAGCACCACATCTGAAATGGGTTGATTTTCTTCTTTCTAGCAGCTTTCTTCACTGTCCAGCTCTCACATCTATATATGATGATGGAAAATATGATAGCTTGGATGATCCTAACTTTGGTATTCAGCTTGATATATTTACACTTTAAGATTTTGTCTAGTTCTTTTATAGCTGCCCTTCCTAATACTAGCTTTCATCTGAATCCTTGACTGAAATCCCCCTTATGATCAAAGATTGATCCAACGTATGGGAAATCTTTCAACTATTTCAATTTCCTCATTGTCTATTTTGAATTCCTGTAGCTCTTCCATGATTATTTTTGTTTGCTTAATGTTCAATCACAAGCCTGCCTTTGCACTTTCCTCTCTGACTTTTTTTTAGTGATCGTTTCAAGTCTTTGATGTTTTCTGCTAGTAGTATGGTGTCATCTCTATATATTAGATAGTTCATATTCTTTCCTCCAATTTTCACTCCTATTTCCTCCATGTTCAAACCTGCTCTGTGTATGATATTTTCTGCATACAAATTGAATAAATAGGTTATAGCATGCAGCCTTATCTGACTCCTATTACAACTGGGAACCACTCTGTTTCTCCATATTCTGTTCTGAAGGTAGCCTCCTGTCCTGACTACAGGTTTCCCATCAGGACAACCAAGTGCAATGGTACACCCATTTCTTTAAGATCACTCCATAGGGGTTTTTTTTTTTTGGGGGGGTGATCTATACAGTCAAAAGCTTTGCTGTAGTCCATAAAGTTTACTTTATTAAAAATTGACACTGGGAAAATGAAAAAGTTCCTTGCTTGATGCCCAAATAAAATAGATACCAACCCTGGTGAACAGTGGAGTGACAGATGTTGCAGCCAGACTGCCCTCACATCCAATAGATAGCACAGAAAAGTCCTTGAGGAAGGTCTACCACAGGCAGGTCAACATGTGAAATATCCCTTTCCCTACTTGCCACTTTTAGTTGTCCCAGCCTTCCAATGCCAGGAGCACCAGGAGAAGGACATATAGATCTTGGTCTACAACAGGCAGATGGATATGAGAACACAGCTCAGAATGATGGAGTTGGAAAAGACCACAAGGGGCATCATGTCCAACCCCTTGCCATGGAGGAATTCACAATCATAGCATCCCTGACAGATGGCCATGCAGTCTCTCTTTAAAGACCACCAAAGAAGTATAGCTCTTTCTTGTTCCTCAGAAGTATAATTGCCAAAGCACCTTCACTGTGTCCAAAATACAGAAGCACAAAACAGATACACAGAATTATAGAATCATAGAGTTGGAAGAGACCACAAGGGACATCCAGTCCAACCCCCTGCTATGCAGGAAATCTCAATCAAAGCATCCCCGATAGATGGCCATCCAGACTCTGTTTGAAGGCCTCTAAGGAAGGAGATTCCACCACACTCCGAGGGAGTTTGTTCCACTCTCAAACAGCCCTTACTATCAGGAAGTTCCTCCTAATGTTTTGGTGGAATCTCTTTTCCTGCAGCTTGCATCCATTGTTCTGCGTTCTAGTCTCTGGAGCAGCAGAAAACAAGCTTGCTCCCTCTTCAATATGACATCCCTTCAAATATTTAAACAGGGCTATCATATCACCTCTTAACCTTCTCTTCTCCAGGCTAAACATCTCTAGCTCCCTAAGTCATTCCTCATAGGCCATGGTTTCCAGACCCTTCACCATTTTAGTCACCCTCCTTTGGACACGCTCCAGTTTCTCAATGTCCTTTTTGAATTGTGGTGCCCAAAACTGGACACAGTATTCCAGATGAGGCCTGACCAAAGCAGAATAGAGTGGCACTATTACTTCCCTTGATCTAGACATTATACTTCTATTGATGCAGCCTAAAATCGCATTGGCCTTGTTAGCTGTTGCATCGCACTGTTGACTTATGTTCAACCTGTGGTCTACTTGGACTCCTAGATCCCTTTCACACATAGCTTCATTGAGCCAGGTGTCCCCCATCCTATATCTATGTATTTCATTTTTCCGCCGTAAGTGCATGACCTTTCTTCTCTGCCCTCATCTTGGTTAGCAGTCCAGTAGCAAGTGTTTCTGGAAATAAATGTAACTTCCAAAGCATTTTCAAAGGCAGCCTTAGAAAGGTTGACTGCAGTAAACTGTATGCCTTTCCTGAGTATGGATAACCAAAGCTAGATTTACTTCCAAAGGAATGTGCTAGACTACCTCCTGGTGTATTTCCACTTTGTAAGAACAGAATCATCTGATGCAGCTCCCATCCAATAAAGGCAATCAATAAAGATACCTTAGTCAATAGTATTGAAAGCCATTGAGAAGTCCTGGGCAATCAGTGCGGACATACTCCTAATACATTTCTTCTTGATAATCATCTATTACAGTTTCTGTACAAAAAGTAAATCTATCTGATCAACAAGTTCCTAAATATCTGGAGTTGGGATTTCATCCAAAATTGCCAACTGCAAAATTGCCATGCATTTCCAAAGTAATTAGACACAAAGATTTGGAGAAAGGAAAGTATTTTCTGCTTTATGTTTAAAACAGAACAAATGTGGTGTAGTGGTTTGAGTACTGGACTATGATTCTGGAAACCACTAAGCTATATAAACCCACTGGGTGATCTTGGGCAAGTCACACACTCTCAGCCTCAGAAGAAAGCAAAGGCCACACTCCTCCCCAACAAATGTTGCCAAGAAAACCCTGTGATAGGATTACCATAGGCTGGAAATGATTTGAAGGTAGACAAGAACAAGAACAACTCCTAAAATATTAAAAGCCAGCCATAGGAGTCTTCAAGGCTGTGGTTTAGGGAATGCTGGAATGTTACTTTAAAACTTAGTCTAGAGACATTTACAAGCATAAGATACAGATTTTTTTTTTGTTGCTGTTAGTTACTACTTTTTAATGCAACTCTTTACCTTCCTATTTTTAGAAAGTGGTTAAAATGTTTACTTTTTACTTAGATTTGAAAAGCTGCTGGCCTTTGGTACAAAAGAAACACTCCTTCCATCCACTTTGTTGCTGCCCCAGCAGAGCAAAAGCTGGGAGCTCAAGGCACAGCCTGAACCATGTGATAATCTCCTTCCACTATTAAGCAAGGTTACACCTCATAAAATCTATAGTTACCCTAGAAAGGAAGTGAAATTATCCAGTGTTCAATTATAACCATTTATCATTATATCTTCTTTACCAGAAAAAAGAACTAATTACAAGTAACTAGTTATTTCTAACAAGCTGCTTCCAGGCTCTCACTCAGGGCTGCAGTAAGAAAAACATTTGGTCATCAGAACTTTGCCTGTTTAAGCCCTTATCACTCTGCAGCAGTTCTCACTGATTTAAATATTTTGAAGACTGGGCTGGTGGAGAGCAAAACTCACAAATAAAATAAAAATCCTGAAAACAAAGCAGAAACACTCAGTGAAAGCCATTCTGCAATAAAAAGACTGTAACTCAAAGCATCCTTAAAACATTATAAAAAGCTTATATTCCCATTTGTTTATGAGCACAGCTGTCCAAAGGAAAAAAATGTTAAACTATTTGAACACAAGCATTTAATGTAGCGAATTACAGTTACAGCATTAACAGTCATTTCTGAGAAAAGGATTTATAAAGCATTTGCCTTTTGCTTTCAGCATCGACAGATAATTTGCTAACAGACAGGTTGCTATGCATAAGTAATGAATTGTGTCTTTGAGGATTATTATGATTTCTTTTAAGGATTATTAAGATTATAAATTATACAGGCTTTTAAATGGAATGTTATTTATATGTAAGATGGATACAAGCCACAGACCTAATTCTGCTGTTCTTTCCTGGGTGTAAAACTTATATTCTAATTTATTGAAAGGCAGCACAACCATCCTAGCTCAAGCAAGGGTACTACTATACTAGCACTATGTTCAGATATGCACAATTTGAATACATGAATTATTGAACACTAGATATTTATCTTATGGTTATTAGAATGTCATACTATGTTTGCTACAAATAAGCACACTGCCCACTCAGACTTCCTGACAATGCAACAGCTAGAAAAATCATATACAAGAAAGTGAAAACTGCAGTCTGTGTAAAGTCATTATGCATCCAATCATAGAATCATAGAATCGTAGAGTTGGAAGAGACCACAAGGGCCATCCAGTCCAACCCCCTGCCATGCAGGAAATCCAAATCAAAGCATCCCTGACAGATGGCCATCCAGCCTCTGTTTAAAGACCTCCAAGGAAGGAGACTCTATCACCCTCCGAGGAAGTGCATTCCACTGTCGAACAGCCCTTACTGTCAGGAAGTTCCTCCTAATGTTCAGGTGGAATCTCTTTTCCTGCAGCTTGCATCAATTGTTCTGGGTCCTGTTCTCAGGCTGAAGGATTGTAATGTCCATCTATGTCCCACCTCAAAGAGACAGAAGAAAGATTCCTCAATACCCAAAATGCTTTTTCAGCACTGTAAGAGAGGCAAGCTTCCCAGTTCTATTAGTGGCACCAATCAACATAGGCAGAAACACAGCATGCTTGGCAGAATCAGTGCTGATCTGGCTTCAACATGGGTTGTGAGTTTGTTTAGTCTTGGGAGCCCGAAGACAGCATGGAAACATGTTTGCATCAACACTAAGTGTCTGGCTGTGTTGGCCAGAATGAAACATTAAGGAAGGAAGTAGCCATTCCATGAACAACCTGAGTTTTTAGACCTAGGCACTTCTTTAAAAAACAGTCTGCAAAATAGGCAATGTAAGAATCATTTGAAGGTGAAAGCACTGTGTGGGAGAAAAAGTACTTACTTCTCTACACCACTATCACTCACTTCCACCAATAACAACCTTAACTTTCCACCAATTCCAGTCATATTTCTTCTAACCAAAGTTTCAAGAATGTGGAAGAAAGGCAAATTGAGAGAGGGCAAAGGGAGGAGGACAGCAGAGCCTTAACATCTTTCCTGGTTCTATTAGAAGTAGAATATTATACTCACATGCTGCTTTTTCTCCAAAGCCTTTTAAACCTAAATCCTTTTCAGCCTTTGGCTTCCTTGAATGTTCACAGAGGAGGGAAAGACATTTCCAACCACTGGGTGAAAAGAGCTGTATGTGCAAGGCCCTTCTTAAATGTGCAAATGAATGCACATGGATCTGGATCAGGTCCTTGGTGCTTTCCACAGAAGTCTTGAATCTTTAAGGCTGCGTCATGTTTTCAATCAAGGCCATTCAGATGTATTAAAAGTGGATTTCTCACATTCTTCAATATTTGTGGCTTGAGAAGTCCTTTACTATTACATTTATATCATACTTTTCTTTTACCATGGAAATGAAAGCAATGTGTATACAGTTTCCAAGAAGTTCTTTCTTTTTTTCAGATACTGTTCAGATACAGTAGGGCTTTAACTAGCCCCGTTTAGAAAACTGCTTTTCCTTGATAGAGATTGGGGTATAGAAAAGACTTAAAAATTTGTGGTATGTTAGCCAGTAGTGTCACTGGGAGGTGTGGACTGTACTGGGTGACACTCCATCCCCCACGCACGCTATTCTGTCCTGCATGTGCCGCTCCATGCCCCATGCATGCGCTGCTTTGTCCACAACATGCACTACACCCACCACACACTCCATTTCCAGGAGCAGACCAGCACACAGGGGGAATGGAGTGGCACATGTGACGGGATGGCATGGGGAGGCAGCACATGCCGTTCTAGAAGTCCCACCCACTGAAAGTCCTGCCCCTCTGTACTGGGTGACACCTAGTGCGGGAACACCACTTATGTCAGCCACTGCAAAACAAGTAGAAAGCTTGTCTTAAGAACAGAAACAGTTCTAGTTATTCCCTGCAAAGCAGTAATTGTATTAAAAACCGATATGATATGATCAGCCTTACTACTTAAGATTTCCCCCGAAACACAAGGGATTTTTTCAAGTTCAGAAACACTTATATGTTTAAATAATCCTGAAAAAAGGGAAATAAATAATGCCCTGTTAGCCACCAGGATAGTGAATACATGATGGTACTGGGGAAGAAGGATGTATGACTTAGTATGAGCTTGAAAAATATATGCCCTTATCACTCATTAATCTTTTTAGGGTTCTATTCAGAGTTTTAAGGAGCTCCCCAACGTTGCACCACTTTTACCCCTATTCTAATTGTTTGCTGAATGCATAGCAGCATGAAGGTTTTTCTGGGCTGCTGAGCAGAAAAATCTACCCAATAATGAATGCTTTAAAAAAATCTTCTCACTGCCGAGTGCCTTGCAACCAATTAAAATGATTTCCACTGTTTGTCAGGAAGGAAATCTAATGGAAAGTTTGGAAAAGATCAGAAAGCTTTTTAACATGGAGTCAAGACATATCATTATTCCAGAAGCAAATAAGAGCTATGGACAGTGTGAAAAATTCTGTTATTGAGCGAACCTAAAACTGAAACTTCAGAGAATGTGTGAAACAAAGCAGTTTATGATCATGAAGTAGTGTTCAGGATGAAACAGACCAATGGAAAAATACACAACTGAGAGACAATATTAACAACATGCAAAGCAAGATTCTGGATTTATTCTGTATTGAGAAGTAAAAACATTAACCACAAAATATATACAATGAGAAATTATTTTTGACCAAATTGGTTCTAGAAATATGGATGATTACTGTGCTGTACATCCTACATAGCTTAAGTGAATAAGGCTATTCAGATCATATGCAGGTTTCTCTCAATCATTGGCTTATATTTACCAACAATTACAGTACCTTGATGTTCATTACATATGTGACTCTTGATGATAATAATTTATATTCAGAGAAACAACTATGTCAGTATGTTTTGATGTAGAAAGAAAGAAAGAGAGTCTTGAAACAATTTTAAAACTAATTTATTTCAGCATGAGCTTTTGTGGACTCCAATCCACTTCTGCCTATGTATGCTTATTTCTGCATCACCTACTTTTGCCCTCTTTGTTATCACCTTTAAGACTGTATTTGTCAGGTCATCTTGCAAGTTCTTATGGGGAGACATGGTCTTTCAGATAGTCTGGCAAACTTGGCAAGACCCGAGTGTATCTTGATTATGTGGACCTATCACAGTTACTCAATCTGAATTTAAAGGAGCAGTCGTGATTCCAGGCTAATTCATCTGCAAAAATTACACAGTAAGAGGCATCAACTGGGCATGCTCTGTTTTGTAACCAATACAAAATATATTCAGATTAATAACAAAATATTCACAAATAATGGTACAAATGTTATGAATAAGCAGTAGCTTGGGGAAAATGTATTTTAACAGCTATTTTCAAGTTGTTTTGATGGGATTTTTTAATCACTTCAATCTATAATGTGATTTTCTTTGTGTACATACACACACACACACTTTCTCCTTGACTTTACAATAAATTTCTTCAGCTTTTATGATTGCTTCAGTGTGCCAGATCGAAATATGAGACTATGTTATGAATAAAGACTTTTCCCCTATAATTCATTTATATCTTGAAACAAAGGGCTGCAATTCAATTTATTTTCTGTCTCAACATATTTCCTTTCTGCAGTTGGAAAACATGTCTTACCTTTGTCCAATTTCAATAATTTAGCACACTGTTTGATAAGACTTTATTTTTAGTGGTATTATATTAAGACCCAATCTGAGATATGGGAGATTTTCTTTTCTGCAGTGATGCAATCTAAATAAAGTCTTTGTTTACCTGCTAAGCCCATTCCTAAACAATTTAGCCTATAATTCTGAAGCTTTTTATTCTCATTAGCTATCATTGTACATTTAGGTTTATGATTTGTGGCGGCTACCTCTGAAGTGTGGTTTCATATGTCGAACTGTTGATACTACAAATTTATTTCAGCGGAGCATTAGATTAATTCCACATAAGTTGTATATTCCAACTGATTGTCAGTTTCCAATGGCCAGTGTCTTTCACACTGTTGTGCTGGTTAATGATATTTAATTGGCGTAATTCTGAACACAAGCACTCAGCACATCTCATTTAATGGTGTATTTAGAATAAACTAAGGTATGTACTAACTTTTTGTTCTAGACAAAAAGCCCCTTTCCATGTCATTTAATGTCAGTCATGGTTAAAATAGGACACATCCAATTATCCAAACCCTTCTAGTTTTTCAAAACCAGAAAACGATAGAATAAGACAACACATTAACACCACCACCCCCAGCTGCCAATTTTAAGCTGTCTTTTAATATCCTCGCTTATATCAAATTGGGACACCAGAGTTTCCCAATATGAATGCAAAACTATATATGGAAATATATGAACCTGCTAGAGTTCTAAAGTCTACAGGGCAAAAGATTTCTTGTTATTTTGTGGCATGGTAGCAGCTATGAAAGAGCTAGAAGAGATTCTAAAGTGTAAAGATATACAACAGAGCACAAAAGTCAGAATCGTACAAGCCACTGTATTCCTCATTACCATGTACGATGTGAGAGCTGAACAATGATGAACATGGGTAAGAAGAAAATCAATTCTTTTGAAATGTCATGCTGGAGAAGAGTGCTGATGATACTGTGGATAGGCAAAAAGACAAACAAGTGAATCTTAGAGCAGATCAAGTCTGAAATTTCCCTGGAAGCCAAGATGTTGAGACTGTTGTACTTTGGCCCTATCATGAGAAGGCACGACTCATTGGAAAGCACAATAATGCTAGGAAAGATGGAGGGATGTAGAAAAAGAGGAAGACCAGATGTTAGATGGATGGATTCTAATAAGGAAGTCATAGGTATGAATTTGCAAGACCTAAACAGAGCAATGGAGGATAGGGAGTCTTGGAGATTTCTCATCCACAGGGTCACCATGAGTAGAAATTGACTCAAAGGTGGCTAACAACAACAACAACAATTAATGGCAAGATAAACAGCTGTTCATTTTCAATAAATTGGATATGCTCATCAACTTCTAATCACTACTACATTAAGTGGAATGCTGTGAGTGATGTTCCATTTTTTCGTGGAAGGCATGGGCTAGCAGGGCAATTTGCAAGCATAGCCCTAAATATTCCAAAGGCACAAAATCATGGAAGCTAAGCAGGGAAACTGTTAATGAATACCAAATACTGTAGGTTCCCAAAAAGTGGGGTGGGATCCCTGGGGCATGTGCGAAAATTGCTCAAGGAGGACCCAAAACTAGGAGGCCCCAATCCCTCTTCCTAAACTTTTTAAGTACCTCTTCCCAAACTGTTTTATGTGCAAAATTTATACCTGTGTTAAGTTAAATATTGAATTTACTTGAAGAAAACTTTTCTAATTTGAACAATGTTATTTCCTTTGACTTTTGCAGATCTGATTATTCACAGATTTTATTAATATGTTCTCTCTAGGAATATCTAGGTTCTCCAGCACAAATCTATGGTCAACTTTAACCAAAAGTCAAAATGATGGACCTAGAGATTCCTAGAGAGAACACTCCACTAGGCATTTGTAACTCCTCCAGTACAATTCTATGGTCAATACGATGTTGACCACAGAGTTGCACTGGAGGACCTAGAGATTCCTAGAGAGGTGTTCTATCAAGTAAAAACATAGTTTTTACTTGATGGAACACAGTTTCTTCACATTCATGGGGGTCCTATGCCCCTAAACCCAGTGAATGTGGAGGGACAAGTGTACTCTGCCATGTGGGGGGGGGGGGGTGTTCATATCTAGATGTAAAGGGGGATCCCAAGGGTAAAAAGTTTGAGTACTTCTACTGTTGGCTATATTTCAGAGGAAGGAACTGTAAGTATTCCTTACCTAAAAAAAACCCTAAGAAATTAATGGGGTTGCCATTAGTCTACAGGCAACTTGAAGGAAAATACACACACACACACACACGGGAAGAGCAGAGAGGGAATTTTATTTTGCCCATCAACCATGAGTAGCAGAGGGAGCAAACACACAGGAAATGTCTTCCCACTTAGTTTGTTTTTCTATTTACATTACAGCCTTATTTTCTAACTGGCATAAACATATGCCAATTTTATGCTAATTCATATACTCTGAAATTATTTACCTGTTTCTTGGAAGTCAGCTGCTGGTCATCAAAAGTTGCCCTTTTGATCAAGACTGGTAGGAGGAAGTTGGTATGAATGAGGTTGTGAGTGGAAGAGGAATTAAGTGAATTTTTATGGAATATAGTCATTGAAGAGTAGGAGAAGAGATGATAGGATAGATAATAAGAAGGTATAAGAAGGTGCAGAGGGTAAGAGTAGGTAGGAAGTTAAAGGATATAAGAAAGGGGAAAGAAGGGAAGAACCGAAGGAGTAGTGTATAAGAAGGAAAATATTGGAAGGTAAGAGTAGAAGAGAGAGTTAGGGAGTTTAAAGAAGGTTGTTTGGATAGGTTTTCTTACTCTTCATGTTTAGTAAGAATGTGTGTAAATATGTAATATGCAGTAATGTAAGTATGTAGGTATATACGAATGTTATGATGTACTACATGGATTATTGATGGTGTATTTGTTTGTATTGTTCTATTTTAATAATATATATATTTTTAAAAGTGCCCTTTTAATGTCAAAAAAAATGCTCTCAGAATCCAGAGGCTTTTGGGAGAAAGTGAACACATACAATATCAAATGAATTTAGGTGGAAGCGGCAGCAGAAGGATTGAGAATACTGTACAGAAATTAATCTGTAGCTGACAGGGCTGTTTAGGAGGCCTGAAAGCAGCTACTACCTGGTGGCAGTTCTGGACCTAATCTATTAACTCAAGGAGGAAACCATCTAATATAGACTTCAGAAAGTTGATAGCCATGGCAAGAAGAGCAACTCAGTGGAACACTTATCCAGGATGGCTGAATGTAATGGGACAGTTGTAATAGTAACCCAGCCCCATCATCTCACTACTAGTCTCCTGTATGTCTATTGGCCTCTCTCCAGCAGCCTCTTTGACTGTGATTCTAGTAATATACAACTCACAGCACGCAATCAGGGAATGTAGGTGTGCTTGGGGTATGTCTATGTGAAAGAGAAAAAATGTCAAAGAACAAAAAATGAGAAAGGGTGCAATCTGTAATTATTTTCTAGATACTTCCAACATGGTAATCTTTCAAGAGCAGCCACATAAAATGCTGAATTGGATCAGGGTCACAGCACACAGTAGAGAGGGAGCTCTAAAGCTCTGTGTTACAGATTCCATCCACAGAATCATTGAATCATAGAGCTGGAAGAGACCGCAAGGGCCATCCAGTCCAACCTTCTGCCATGCAGGAAATCTAAATCAAAGCACTCCCGACAGATGGCCATCCAGCCTCTGTTTAAAGACCTCCAAGGAAGGAGATTCCACTACACTCCAAGGGAGTTTGTTCCACAGTCAAACAGCCCTTACTGTCAGGAAGTTCTTCCTAATGTTGAGGGGTTATCTCTTCTCCTGTAGCTTGCATCAATTGTTCTGGGTTCTAGTCTCTGGAGCAGCAGAAAACAAGCTACCTCCCTCCTCAATATGAGAATCCATCTCTACCCCCTTAAATTAAATGGAAACCAAATACCTGGGTTGGGAATGAAGTCAAGATATCTCTAGCTAAACCCCTTTGGAACCACTGACAGTACTGGGGAAAAGGACCAATGGTCAGGTTTAACATAAATAGCTACATATGCCTGAATAGATTTAACCACTGTCATTAAAAAGAGGCTAAAATAGATTATAATTTCACACATCAGAGTAATAAACGATTACACAGATGGTGGAAAAAATAATGAATGCATTTTAAAATCAGTCAACATGATGAAAGGCTAAATTCTAAATGACAAAGTCCAGATTCAATGTAGAACATGAATAGGTAGGGATCACAGTTACACAGTAAGAGGCTAATCAAACAGATACAACACAAGAGGCACTGAGAACCTGGACAATATTTTATTTTTCAGAAGCAATTGACAGTTGGGATGATCTTCTTAAAAATGGCATGCATTCTAGAACAGCTCCTAATGGCTGATATTCAACCTAACATTTTTCCTATGACATCCCTTATTAATAACACAGATTAAACATTATTTAAATTCATTTTTATCTAAACACCTGCTTAGTCTTGCATATAACATTTTCCATTCCTATTTTATTTGAAGAATCCAAAGAAGACAGGATAATCTGAGAGCCTCATGTAGTCTATTCTCTGTATTTTAGTTTCACCAGAAAATTTCTCAGAAGCATTTTCAGATAATTTTTGCTAATTCTTGGAGCTACATCAATGGCATGTGTGAATTCTCCCAATTGGGATGGGGTATGGGGTTAAAGGATGAATGTACCAAAAGGAAATTCAAATATATGCAGAAAACTGAATGTTAATTTGACTATTTATAGGCAGTTTTGATCAGAACAATAACACAAGAAAAGCATGTTTGCAAAATTATGAATGGAAAATGCTAACATACAGATTGAAAAAGATGTTTTATGATAATGGAAAAGATTTTGACTTAGGCGGTAGCAAATGGGAGGACTACGCACAAAATATCTTCAACTGCAGTATGATCTAATGACTGGAATTTGGGAAAAAAAGCAGCTATTTCTAAGCATAACCATCATACTGTTATCATCTCCTATTTAAAATGTTTCTTTTAAATTTGGAAGGGGGGCAACTAGTGCCCTCCTGAAGTCCTATCAGCTCCAGCCAGCATAGCCAACTGTGAATGATGATAGGAACTGTGGTCCAACACTGATCTGGAGGCTATAACTTGCCCATTTGTTAGCTTAATATGAATGAAGTCCTTTCGAATCATCTTGGTTTATTTTTACACAGAATTTTATTAGGAAGGTTTGCTTCCAGGAGTCATACAGATCATAACACCATGTTGGCCAGGATTAAGAGTACTCTTTAGGAAGACCAGTTGTGGACAATGGTTGATCAGAATTGCTGTTCAAAAACATGTAGAGAGAGCCATAAGTTTGCTTACACATGATGCAGACTATATAGAAAACATTTTTATATGAACTGAACAATTGGTGTAAATACTGATACCAGGGCTGAATCCACACCAGTAAAATAATCCAGATCCAGTGCACGGTGTTTTGCCCAGATTTCACTCCATTTACACCACAATGACTCATAAAAATCCAGACTCAATGTATATTGATAGCCACACATCCCCTACGACTCAAGAGACCAGGGTTCAAATATCTGCTCAGACATGTAAAAACCCAAAGAAGGAATGAAATAAAGTTGGAAGGGCATGTAGTAAACTGGTTTGCATACAGATAATTACATGGAAGATTTAACATGAACAAAAATCTCTGAGGTTTTTGAAATATTTAAATCTGGGTTTCAAATTCAATTATGTACTGATGATAAAAATTTGATTGCTAAGATATACAAGTAAAATGTTGAGATGTGAAACTGAAGGGTAAAGATTGTATGGTAAAATGGGCTCAAAATATTGGATCCCCAATTTTAATGGAACAACGGTAAAAATGTGGACAAACTACTAAATTTTACAACGATTTGTGATCTCTTGACAGATTTATCAAAATGCTACAAAATAGTTGAAATGCCTGATGGAAATGTAAGAAAAAAGTTGAAACTCCCCCAGCCCTCTGTGGTGGAATTACAGTGAAGCAAAGAAATACCGGACTTCGATAAGCAAAATGCTGGAAGATATCCTTAAGAAAAAAATGCAGTGGAAGCCAGACACTTTCCTATTGGGACTATGGGATGATGTTCTGAAAAAGAATCATGGGATGATTTTGCAGCATATAATTATAGCATTGAGAATTGTCTATGCTCAGAGGTGGAAGGGAGCTGCTACTCCAACTCAAAAAGATTGGTTGGAGAAGAAAGTTGAACTTGCTGAAATGGACAACTGACAACTCTGATTAAGAATAAACCCTTGACAAAATTTTAAAAAGACTGGGAAATGTTTATTTCTTACACGTATTCGCTGGGATCAGTTAACAGTTTTAGGGTTTATAAAATGAATTCAGTTTGCTTATATTGTAGAAGCCTTGTGTAATATGAATTAAAGGAAGTTTTCTAATGGAGGGATATAGCCATTGATTTAAGATTAAGATCTATTTATACTTTTAATATTTATATGCAAATATGTTGGTAGCAATTCTAGAAAATATATCAAAGTACTGTATTATGATTACAGATACTATCCTATAAGAGTGATAATGGCTAACTCTGGGCTACATAACAAGATAACAGTAAACCTATCACTTATGCTTATGACGAAAGGTTCAGAGGCAAGAATAGTACTGCCTAGTGCTCTCCATATTATATATATATATAACCTTCACATGGAGCGATTTCATGATGCTCCAGCAGTGCAGTGTTTTTATGCTGCATACCGTTGGAGTATCACGAAGCCAGCTTCTGGCCATGGCGCGGGTGGAAAAGCTGGCCTGAAAAAGGAGTGGCAATTTGCTGTCCTTTTTCAGGTAGCTTCAAGGCAGATTGGGGCTGTAGTGTATGGTTGCTGTGGCCCCAATCCAGCTTCGTAAGGGGCGGCTTCAAGCCACCCATTCTGCTGGTCTATTTTGCCTCCTTGTTAAGGAAATACAGTACAGTTCCCAGATTCAGACACTTCCTGACCAGCAAATCTAGCTGAACAGCAAATCCAAATATTTGTAAGGGAAGGAATACGATACTGTGCACAAAACAAAATGATCATTACTTTGAGTTTGTTATCAGTTTGCTGTGCTACAGCCTGGCTAAATACGAAATGATAACAACAGTCTGTTCATTTCTTTCAATTGGATTTTTTTTTTTGTTATATTTACCCCTTCAGCAAGGATGGTTGGTTTCTTTGATTCTCTGTTGATATAACCAATCTAAAACTATCAGCATCTCGGAGGTCAAAAATAAATGTTCTTATCCTGGGAGACTAGTTGTTTAGCAAGGAGAAATGGACTTTTACTTTATGCACCCAATCAATAGTATCTTTTAACACAGGAATGTTCTTTCTAATTCCAATTTATCTTCTTTGTAGATTGTTTTTTCACTATCAATCCATGCTGTGCGATACAAGTACAGTGAAAACAAATGAATTTGAGATGGTGTATGTGATATATCACACATACACATAGATACGCACACTTTAAAACAAATGTATTGCAGAAATGCAAGCTGCTTATATAAGTACACACAAAGAAAATAGCTGCTCCTCATGCTGGTGCATATCTTTGGATCCCATTCATGGCACCAGGCTGAGAACCATTTAATGTATAATCAGAAAAGCAGGGAACACATCATAAATGGACACAGCATGGAGGAGCAGACAAAGCAAAAGCAGAGAAAGAGACAAGTTAAGCACACAGGCAGGAGTGAGTTAGTTTGTTATATAAATAAGTTTTCTAGTAAGACCAAGACCTGCAGTTTTATTGGACAAACTGATAATCCACTGACTACTGGTGTCACCTGACAAATTGCTGCATCAGCCAGGACATGTAAAATAATAGGCAAGAAACAGTGCTTCCCTTTAGCTGCCTCAGTAAAATCTGTTGTAAGAAGCATCAACTGTCTCGAGGCTGACATGAGGTATGCTTGCTACTTTCCCCAAGGGCTCTTTTGCCACTTCATATCTCTTGGTGGTCAATGGGGTCAGGAATCCTGAGGTCCTCATCTAGTTGTGCAACAGCTCAAAGGTTAGTTCTTGATCTGAAAATATTTTAGGAGAGGTACAAACAAATAGTTTTAGAGAAAGACCTAGGTAACATCAATCTGCTTGAACAGTCTTAGAGAATTCTATCTCTGCCTTAATCATGTGTGTGTCTCTGTGTGTTAACTAACCTCAAATCGATGTTGATCCATGGCAACCCTATGAACACCCTTTCCTCAACAGATCTGCTTGCAGACTCAGGGCCATGTCTCTGATTGAGTCTATCCATTCACTGTCTTCCTCTCTTCTTACTGCCCTCCACCACCTTTCCAGTGAGTCATGCCTTCTCAAGATATGGCCAGAGTATGACAGCTTCTGTTTCATCATCTTGACTTGTAGGGAGTGTTCAGGTTTGATTTGTTCTATGTCTCATTTGTTTGTCTTTTTAGCAGTCCACAATATCCATAGAACTCCTCTCCAGCACCACACCTCCAATCAAGTGATTTTCTTTCCATCCATTTTCTTCACTGTCCAGCTCTCACACCCACAGTGATGGGAAATACAATGGCATGGGCTATCCTAACATTAATGTGCAATTATGTATCTCTGCACTTCAGGTTCTTGTCTAGCTCCTTCATAGCTGCCCTTCCCAGTCCTAGTCTTCCTCTGATTTCTTGACTACAATTTCCATTATGATCAATGATTGATCAAAGGTGTGGAAATTCTTTAACTATTTCAGCTTCCTCTTCATCTACTTTAGATTTCTATAAATCCTCCATGATCATTATTTTTGTTTTCTTAATGTTCAACAGTAAGCTTGCCTTAGCACTTTTTTCTTTTCTTTCCTTATTAACTGTTCCAGGTCTTTGGTGCTTTCTGCTAATAGTATGGTGTCATCTCCATATCTTAGGTTGTTAATATTCCTTCCTCTGATTTTCAATCCTCCTTCCTCTGAGTCTAAGCCTGTTCTTCGTATGATATTTTCTGTGTATAAATTGAACAGACAGGGTGGTAGTATGCAGCCATGTCTGACTCCCTTTCCAACTGAGAACCATTTTGTTTCTCCATATTCTGTTCTAACAGCGGCTTCTTGACCTGGGTACAGTTTTCACATCAGGACAATCAAATGCAGTGTCATACCAAATCCCTTAGGAGCAATCAATAGCTTTAGTCTATGCAGTCAAAGGCTTTGCTATAGTCTATATAAAGCCATGCATATTCCTCCATTTTTTTTTTAAGAAAAAGACAAAAGTGCTCACCAAAACAAAACTGAAACACAGGAACCATTTGTTAAAGCACAATATTACAGGGAGAGAAACATCTATAAATGACTATCAAATTCTGAGGATCAATAAAGTAATCAATACATTTTTACTTCAATTCTATTTAGCAGATTAGTGTGCTGACACAAAAGTATTGTGAGATAGGCACTCTTGGAAGCTTTTTGAAAGAAAGTTATTGAGTGAATAATGGAAATGTGTCACTGCAAGTGGTATAAACAACTAAAATATCAATTCAGAGTTACTTTTCCTTGAGTGAATTGAATCAAAATGTCTGATTTGAGAAGGGGCAGATGGAATGTGAAGGAATGAACATGAGCAACATCCCTCCTTTTATGTTTAAAAGGCAGCCTTATCTGGAAAGGACTATGGCTGACACTGTAAACAAGAACTTCCATATTTGGTTGCAAGTCCCCCTTGCCCTGAAATCTTTGCAGCTTAACAGTTTGGTATTCTAACTGCACTACTTATGCTGTAACACAAAAGCAAGAACAAATACCCCACCCTAGCACTAGTGTAACAACACCCAGTAGAACTACTGTGCTAATGTTCTCCCCTGTCTCTGCCATCCAGTATTCTAATAAGCCACTTTAGTCTAGTGGACAGAAAGCTGGCTTTGGACTGAAGATGTCTTCAGCCCATGTCACTATCTTTTAGCTTACATGGTGCTGTGAAGATCAAACAGGAAAATCCTAGACATGCCACTTTGAACTCAATGGAAAACAAACATGAAGAAGGAAAGACGCCTGAGTGCCCTAGAAAGTAATTTTCCTATGTAATTGTATGCCTGAGAGGAATCAGGAGGAGATCTCTTTCTGTCTGTGTTTCTTAAACAGAAGTTAATCGGTCACAGCTAAATGAAGATTATTTCCCCAAAAAACTGTTGAATGATGCTTTGGTTGCCATGCACTACAAAAGTTAAACTGAATTATATCCATTAATTCCAGTTCAACTCCTTGCCAAAGTGGATGAATTTTCTGCAGTATATTTTCAAGTGCATTGTGCATTCAGCTTTAAAATAATTCAGGTATTGCTGAGAAGAAAATCTCATACATTTCAAGATACAGGTTGCTTAACCTAAAATGTTCTGTACAAGGGTGTCAATGCATAAAAAGAAAACCCAAAGAGTTATTTTTTGAGAAACTTTCACAATACTTAGTTGATCACAAAGAACAAGTTTGTGGGGTTTTCTGTGCTTTGAAAGTTCTGTTTTTGCATTCTTTACAGCATTTTTATATGAGAATGGTACACTGGATGCATACTGCAAGGGTGGAAGAACTCATACAGTTTGGTTGGTGATGGATGTAACCCAAATTGTCAGGATTCCTTCTTGCATCAACCGGACAATGGGACATTAGGTATTTACATTTTGGGTTTGTGGAGGAAAAATCTGGGTTACGTTCACCACTGTCCAAACTATGTGGATTCCTTTTTGCATCAGTACAGAATGATGCATTGGAATTTTACAGACTGTTCTCACAATTTTTATATATGACTGCTCCAATTAGGAAAGGACTTAAACATTTTAACAATCCCATGGTTGTGGTAACTATACTTCTCAAAGTGGAGCCTGACTAAGAGGGCTCAGAACGGAAAAGAGTCAAAGCAGCTATTCCTCTGAAGGGGTTTGCGGATCATGAGCAAGGACAATGTTCTGTATTTCTGTCTCTTTACTAATGCAAGGGTTACAATTACAATTATGCAAACATATTGTTCATCACCTGTTTTTGTGTTCCCAAATCAATACAGTAGCAATGAAAATTGTAGTTCTATCTTTTTGGTCAATCTACAGATAATAGAGAAAGTATACAGTATTTCATGAAATGTATTGTAGTATCAGAGAGCTAGAATGGTATAGTGATTTGGACATTGAACTATGACTCTGGAGAGCAGTGTTCAAATCCCCACTCAGCCATGGAAACCCACTGGGTGACTTTGGGCAAGTCACACTTTCTCAGCCATAGAGGAAGGTAAAGGCAAACCCCCTTCAAACAGCTCTTGCCAAGAAACACCTGAGATAGATTCATCTTGGGGTCATCATTAGTTGGAAGCAACCTGAAGGCACACAAAAACAGCAACATATTGGTGTAGTGTAGTATTGGAAAGCCAAGCAGTGAAGACACAAAGCTCTAGTAAGGTCTCAAGTACTCCTGGATATAGAATTAGCAGATGTCTAGATATGCTTGTATTGAAATATCTGACAACATTATGACAAACTATCACCTCAGAGGCCAAACTCAATGCAGAATGGGGCATGGCTAAAGTCTGCATCAAATTTAGGATAGAGTTGAATGTCCACTTTCAGAATGGGAAAAAACCCAAGTTTTGTACTTTGTTATTGCTGAGGTATGATAGGTTGAACTCAATAGGACCAACAAAACTATGGGGTACTCAAACTACAGTTTAAAAGTTGTAGCATGTGAGGTGGAAGGTGATGTTACTAAAGGGCAGAACAAAAAGACAGATTAGGGCCAGCCTGGTGCCCCAGCGACACACACCATGCCCCCAATCCACCCTGGAGCTGGCACAAATAGGAGCAGAAAAGATCTGCTCCTTTTTTGAGTTGGTAAAAGGCGCCTCAGGCGACCTGGCTGCAACCCCAGGGCAGCTTCAAGCCACTCCGGTGGCGTGTGGCGTGTAAATGCAGCGCCCCAGAGCGTCTTGAAGCCACCCACATCTGGCCAGCCAGGGCAGCTTCCGACATGTTGGAGGTGTGCGGCATCCAAACATCATGCCCCCAAGCCATGTAAAAGCTGACTTTACCAGTTGGTCTGTACTGGCCCTAAAACACTTGTGCCACATTAGTTCATATACCTTGAAAGAAAAATATGTTGCAATATGTGGCTGGAATGAATGATACCTACTCATACACATGTATTTACAGGAGAATTGAAAACAAACAGCACTTTTGACAAGTTTGTTCTGAATCTCAGAATGAAACAGTTAAAACATTTATTTATTTGAGTGATTAACAAAAGAACTAGTTAATTCATTGTTGGTGGCTTTCAACTCATTTCTTGTGGAGATGTTTTTTTCTCAAAACATCACAGCATTTATAATTTGATTTTGTTTGGAACTAATGTACTGTTGCTTTCACGTACTTTGGAAAAAAAGAAAAAATTCTGAATTCACACACATAAGGCCTTAACACTTCATGGTTTCAACCTAGATGATGATTATTTTAGCACTATCAAACCCCTTCAGAAGACTACTGCATCATCAATATTTTTAACTGCCACCTCTGATACAATCCACTTTTGAGCAACTGAAGAATTTTAAAAAAAAATGTTTTGGTAATACATTTAGCTTTGTTTGTTGATCGCTCCAATAAATGTACATGTAGATATATGTATATATCAGCTTGTGTACAAAACTTACAATGTGCAATGCTAAATAAAGTTATTTAAAAATAAAATAACAGCTTTATGAAATCGAAGAGAGTAGATGAACTGTCTCATAAAAGATTCTTTTCCATGAGCTGCGACATTTATAATAAAGCAAAGCAAGTAAATCTTTTATCAGATACCTGGAGACCCTATCCATCTCCTGTTCTCTGACCTTTAAAACATGATTATGTATCTTATTATTCAGACTCACTTTAGTTTCTTTCTGATAAACATTTTGAACAACAATAAAAAAAATAACACACTGAGGCAATGATTCACCTTTACTCAAACTATGTGTTTTCCTTTAGTCTAAGAAACTATCATCCCAAAGGCAAAAAGCAGTATAATTATTTTGTATATACTATAAGTAATTGTACTGCATCAGTGACAATTATCTTGAAATATGGTGTCAGCAAACAATCAAGGACCTTGCCATGAATACAGAATGCACACTAAGCTCTTTATTTATAAAAGGCATAAACTGCAACCTTCTAAAACCAACTAGTCTGAAAGGAATATTTATATTTAATCAATTCTATATTGTCCTCTTTTCTGGCAGTCTTGTTGTATGGATCTGCTTTAGTTGCAAGATTTGGTAACTAGCCTGGTTCTCCCCACTAAATAGTTCTCAAGAATGATTAAGGTCGATAGCTCCATATTTTAAGAAGAGAAAAACTTAAAGCAGCTTGCCACTAAATGTTATAGTAGAAGACTTCACAACGAATAATCAAAGGACTGAAGAACACTTTCCAGAAAAGTAGGTTAAGGGAAAAGGGGATTGTTGGTGCTGGGCAGATCAGGAGTTCATCCTGTGAATCATGATGAAGGCCAAAAGCATGCAGTCAGG
The DNA here is from genome assembly GCF_019175285.1 of Sceloporus undulatus. Taxonomy (NCBI): domain Eukaryota; kingdom Metazoa; phylum Chordata; class Lepidosauria; order Squamata; family Phrynosomatidae; genus Sceloporus; species Sceloporus undulatus. The sequence continues at coordinate 270,538,943 of NC_056523.1, forward strand.
ACAGCAAAATGGGGAATGCTATACTGGGAAAATATTCATGAGGCCTCAAAATTGAGAAATTTCTAAAAGACCACACAAAAACTGAAAAATTGCTATCCTATTAATAACCAATCATTTTTGTGACGTGGAGAACATCTGAATTTTTTATAAAAAAACCTTTGAGATTTAGAAGGGCCTCGGAAGAAACAAACAAAAGTATCCTGTATCTCTCATTATCACAACACAGAAATTGCTCTTATTAGACTTGAAGTCAAATTTGGGGAATTTGAATTAGCTCAATTAATTAACTCTAGGACCTTATCCTTTTTTATACAAAGGTAGCTAGAAACAAGGGATTGACAGAGACAAAGCTTTTCAAATCAATTGATAAATTTATTGGGGAAATACACACATGCTAAATATAACATTTCACTCTATCACATACACCCAAGAAGCTCAGCAATAAAGTGATTAGCTGTGGATATAGACAAAAGGCCTGCCGATGGGCGATACTTACCTGACCGAGGCTGCTCCTTATGATGAATAGAAGTTTCAGGATCCACACCGTAAGGAAGGGACTGGAAGGTGGTTGAGGGTTGGAGCTAAGTCAAAATTCAAAGTGATGTGGAGGACACTCAAATCTTGACTAGCACACCAAACAAAGGATCTGGGGTCCTTAAGTAGACCAGCTCTAGTCTGAAGCGAATATTGTTTTCTGTACTTCAAAGGTACACAAATCTACATAGCAAAGATTGCCTTGATGTGGATTGATTCAAAGGTGGGAATTGTTCTTGCTCTTAGCCCTGTCGGAAGACATCTAGGGCTGTAAATTACCTGAATCTCCCATGTAAAGTGTGAAACTTCGAGGCCTGCAACTTCCCAAGCTAGATGCCTTGATTTGCAAAATGACTTGGTCTACGTGATGCTCTCGCTTAGAATCTATGGCTGAGCCAGCATTTCTGCTTAAGAGTCATGCCAGAGAATCTACACACCCAGAACTATGGGAGACATTCCATTTTTCACAGCATTTCTCATAACACTCTTTAATCCAACACATTATGCAGTTCCGTTCTTCAGGGTCACATTTGTGCTGGCTTTCTTCAATGTGTTTCAGATCAAAAGATTTTGGAAAGTCTTGTGAAATTACAAGGACTTTTGGACCCTAATTATGTGGCATCAATTAACTTTATTAATACAAATCTTTAAAACTGATCAAACTGAAACATTACTTGCCTTGGGTACAGTTAACAAAGCAATGAATATTACTTCCCAAACCAGGGCCATTCAAGAGAGAGGTCTACCTCAGGCAGTGGATGTAATTGGCAAGTGGATTAATGTACAAAACTATGTGGTTTGGTTTACTACAGATCCTATTATAAAAGTCTGTCACCAATACCCCCACATAACGGTGGGAGAATGTTCAATGATACATATATTTTAATAAAAAACCAGAGAGGGCAAGTGAGGAAGTCTATTCCAGGTGGAAGAAAATGTAAGAATGTGTGAAGAAAGTTGGAGCAAGTGAGAGAGTAAGATGGACAAGTGAGAAGGTAAGATGAAGTTTGATGAATGGAGAAAAGAGATAAGGGGAAAGGTGAAGTAGTGAGAAGCAAGAAAGAAAATAGAGCGGAGTAGGAGGGAAGGTATGAGAACGGAATAAGAGGGCGTTTGGAGGAAATGTATAAAAACAATAAAATGAAGATGAGTAAATAAGCTTGGAGAAGATAAGGATGTTATGAATGACTGAGTTAGAATGTGTTTGATGTTGGTGGTATTAAGGATGTTTGTTGTTATTGTAAATGCTATGCATATGGATGTTTTAATGTGTATATATCTGTTGAATAAAGATATTTCATATTAATGATCCAGATATTTAGTGAATCCAGACTATTGTATTGAGAGTCTAAACTTGGGAATATTTATATTTAATCAGCAAGTATCTAGAAGATGTCCAAAGGAGGGTGATAAAGATAGTAAAGAAGCTGGAAACTGAGGTTTATGAGATATGGTTGAGGTAGGTAGATTTGTTAAGCCAGAAAGAGAGAAAATTAAGAGATGCTGTGATAACCATCTTTAAAAACCTGAAGAGGGAGCAAGCCAGTTTTCAGCTGTTCCAGATGTTGAGACTCAAACTAATAAATGTATATTAAAGAAAAGAGATTTGCATGTTAGGAAGACATTAACTGACAGTAAAAGCTTGTCTACAGTATAACAAAGTACCTTAAAAGGTGTTGGATTCTTTTTATTGGAGTTTTTAAAACAATAGTAGTATTGTCATCTGTCAGACTTGTTTAGTTAAGGACTTTGTGCACTAGCAGGGGTTTGTATTAGCTAACTGTTGGGATCCTTCCAACTCTACATTTCTGTTATTCAATGCTATCTTTTATTTTAACTGGGGTTTTAATATGTGGGAGGAACAGTAACATGGAGAAAGAAATAAGTATTGAGATCTATAGCTGTAGATAGCAATGGCAAATATAGATCATGTGATAAGATTATTTTCCCCTTTATGGATCTACTCCTAGTCTTAAATCAAAAGGGAGAAGCTACTTGTTAATCCTCCCTAGAAGAGATCCAATGAATCAGAAAAACTGTAGTAAGTCAACACTCATGTAAGCTCTATCTAGTTGAGATCTAATTGACATCCTCAAGTATTGAACTCTAGTATCAGACTGAGCTAACTGATTGGGAGCTAGTCTGACATTGCTCTGTGTTTAATAGAATTTTATTTTATTTATATCCCACTTTTCCCCTAGGATGGGACCTATGCTCTAAAATAAAAAAATGGAAAAAAAACCTACCTTCATTATATTGAAGAATTAAATAATCCAATTCCACGCGAAATTTGTTCGTATTATAATTCACAGCCTGGTTAAGGGATTTGGTGGATTCTGGACTTGATCTGGACAACAGACACTAATTCCTAGCTACTATACATATAAATATATTACAATAACTTGGCAGTGAATTCTGATTAAGGTGAGAAAGGAGTTCCCGTATAAGGAAGAGATAAACTGAAGCTTTGGTCACAATTGGCTACCTTGAACACATCTAGGGAAGAAATGGATGATATAAACATATGATCAGTATGAGAGAACAGAAGATCTGCATACAAATGATGTAGATGATGTTCAATGGGATCTAACACAACATGGTTTTGCCCAGCTCTCACCCATCTTGCTCTTTTTATCACAAGTGTAGACAGAAAAAACAAAACTCAACCACCAGGAACATACATAGTTCTGATCTTTGCAGTTTCAGTGGGGACTGGATCAGTCCCAAGAATAGATAAGAGTTTCTTTCCACTTAGGGCTGGAACAGACCAGCAAAAACGGGAAAGCTTCCCGGTGGCTTGGGGTGCGGTGTACCCACAATGGACGCCCCCAAGCTGGTAGGAAGCTGCTGTGAAGCCGTCTGGTCATTTACACAGCAGCAGCTTTACAGCACTCTGGCAGTGCAGCGTTTAGACATCGCACATAGCAGGAATGACAAAAAGCCATGGTGGTGGAGAAAAGGGCACCTTTTTTCCAGCCCAAAAAGGAGTGGTATAGAAGCACCAGATCAGGGCCATGATGTGTGGTGGCTGTGATCCCAATGCAGTGATCAACGGGGCGACATCAAGCCATCACTTCAGGGCTGTCTGTTTTGGTCCTTACTTCAACAAATTATGTTTAATAATTGTACTTTGATAATATGAGAATAGTTATTTTTTTAAAAAAAAATGCCCTTGTTGTTTTTATATAATTCCACCTGTTTTGGACAATAAAACAATGTAATGATTCACAGTGTTGCATAATGCAAAATACAGAGTAAAGCTTTCATAAGATATTTATATTTATGTACCAAAGAGGTTTTCATTCAGTCATGTATCTGCATTATGGCTTTCTGCAGGCGAAGGTTTTTTTTTAATGACTCAAATGGAAGATATGATAATAACAAATCTGTCTGTTAATGCAATTTATATAAGAAATGATTCCACATATTCAAGGAATCAGAAGGGGAGGAGGAGAGGGAAGAAATTTCACTCCAGAGAATTAAAATTTCTCATTAATGATCAGATACTATTCTGCTGCCTCACTGTCTTAAATGGTGGGGAACTAAGCATTTGTAAAATTGTATTAACAGAAAAACTCTCATAATATTTACATAAATAAGGAGAGAAAAGCATTGAAGTATGAGAGGAAACAGAAGAGGGCATAGAGAAACATTAAGTTACATGTTTAGCTCATTCAGAGGTAAAGCAAATGCTTTTCACTTCCAAAATTACTTTTAAAAGGAATCTGGTTTTGTAACTTATTGTTGGAAAAGCAATTTTTCTAAAGAACAAATATCCACAATATTGCCATGTCAGTGTGACAAACTACTATGGATCCATAACAAATTAAATGAAACAGGATAATATTCACGTGTGCCTGACCCTTAGTGGATGATATTACTGTGAAAAAAGCCCTGTTTAATGTGCTTCAAAGAGCAGAAGACAGCTTGAAAACTAATAGTTCAAATAAAAATTTCCCACGAGCACTGTGGAATCTCCAATGTATTCTGGCTGAACTCTAGCTTTGCCTTGAAGGCTTATGAGTAGTTCTGGAGGTGGGTTTAAAGAAAAAGTGTACTATGGAGAAGAACCTGATAAGTAGCAATTCAAAGCATTCTATCTAGAGGCATTTTATACTGGCCAAATGCGATTGGAATAAATGGCTAATCTGCTTTATAAGCGGAAAGAGATATTTTAACAGTAACGTCCTATTTAAATATTAATTGTTCAGGATGTTCAGACTCATTAATAAACCTGATATTCTGTACTAAGAAAACCTGTAAAGTTCTTCAAAAATCTTGGGGTAAATTATACAACTATGAGTTCCATCTATCAATAGAGAATTTTGATACTTTTCATACAAGAAAAAATGCATTCTTGATCTGAATTTTAAGTATTCCTCTTGATCAGAAGTGCCCAAAACAGAACGTCAAATGAGAGTGATAAACACATCCAGCAGCTACAAGATCTAGATATCTGTAGCAGTAAATGTGTTATTTTTCATACACTGCACTACAAAAATATGCTTTAGGAGTTTCAGGCAATGGCATGAGGAACTCCACTTAAACTATTATGTACACAAAGTAAGAGGTACAAATAATGCTTTATAAAACTGTTACAAATAACTTGCATGTTTAGTTAGTCAAGTGTTTTCAATGCATATATATAGTGGTTTCTGGAAGCATCTTCTCAAATTAGGACTATTATTAATTGTATTATCAATTCTCTAAAAGATATTTGGGGTGAACTGACGTTATGAGCTACTTAAATGGTGTCCAAGATTTCTTTATGCCTAGATCTGGCAATGTACAAATATGCTAAAATGGCTTCCCTGTCTCATAATTAAGACTATTGGTACACAAAACCTTTTATCAATTTATCTTATTATAGTTTTGAATGATGATGATGATGATGATGATTCTTTTTTCTCCAAAATTGAGATACAAAGCAGTTCACAATTTAAAAGATCAACAAAATTAAAAACATAAAAAGTTACATTAAAATAGGATTAAACTATTGCAGCATTAAAGTAAATCACACAATAAAATAATATAATGCAGTTTCAAAAGATAAAATCTCTTAAAAATAATCATTCAAACATTTCATCACTCCCTACCACGTTCTTTAAAATCTTTTTGTTTTAAAAGCCTGTCTGAATAATAATAATAAAAAATTAGCCTGATGCTGGAAGGCCAGTAAGGAGGGAGCCATTTTGCCCTTTTTGGAAAATGAGTTCCAGAGTTTAGGGGCAGCCACCAAGAAGGCATTCTCTGTGTCCCCACTGACCATACTTGCAAAAGTGCTGGGACTGAGAGAAGGGCCTTTTCTGATGATCTGAGAGCCCAGGCCAGCTCTGAAGTTTTGTAGACAAAGTCTGCTCATGACTAGGGCTTCACAAGAAAGGACCAACACCCTGGTCAACACAACAAGAATCTATTATTCATAGAGTTCACTGTTGTGACTGCATAAAAACTAAAGTCGTGTAATTATAGTTATAGTTGTTCTCTCAGTGAACTTTATCGCACCGGGTTCTCGGCCCGGCCCGGCAGGAAATGGAAACAAGTAGGGGACGGATTTTACCGCACACACCCATCCCTCACTCGTTCAGTTCCCCCTCTCTTCCCTGCCCATTCCGTTCCAGAGGGAACGCTTTTTGAGAACTGTTCAGAACAGTTCTCAAAAATTTCCCCCTCTGGAACGGATTAAGAATGGAAGAGAGGGGGAACGGAACAAATGAGGGACGGGTGCGTGTGGTAAAATCCCTCCCCCACTTGTTCCGCACTCGTCCCTGCTCCTTCCGTTCCGTGCTCAGAACGGAACGGAAGGAGCCAATGCGATAAAGCGCTCTCTCTCTCTCTCTCTCTCTCTCTCTCTCACACACACACACACACATTCATTTTTTTATAGAGTTCCAGAAATATATTTTGTGGAAGAGCTCACTTGTATACTTCATGCACCAAGCTACAAGTCTGATCCCTGGCATCTCAAAGTAGAGCTCAGAAAAATTCCTTTCTCAAACTTCGAGGTGCTGCTACTTTTCAGCTAGGCAATATTGATCTAGATGGATCAATGGCTTCACTCAATATGTCTTATGTATACATGGCAAGCTAGCAGCCATTCCTGTGAATACAGCTGCATTTCTCTCAGTATCCATGATCAGGAATGGCACCAGGATAATTATTATAAGCCAATATCACACTAATCTTTATCCACAATCCTGTATGCACCAACACTGAAAAATTAATGACAGGAAACTGCTCCCCCCTGCATAACATCCTGCAGTACCAAACTTTAGCATATGGAAAAGAACTGATAAGAACTAAAATGATATAATAAATGCAGCTTTGTAAATAGCACATGGATATCCGAGGGAAACTATTCTTGTTTTTTCCAGGTGGAAAAAGCTTATAAACTCAACATTAGTTTCAAATACAGTTAACTATTTTTGTAAACAACAACAACAACAATAACAACAAAAGGCTTTATTTCAAAAACCACACAAGAAGCATTGGCCTAATGCAAAACTGTGTTTTACGAGTTATCTGAACAAGCCTAGGCAACTTTTGGGCTTATATCTCTGCACTTCTCCTATTTTGTTATACAAATAAAGAATAAATCAGAAACTCTGGCTTCCATTTTTAACAAACACAAATTAGGATTATGTATGAACTTGGACAGATAGTATCTGTTCCCAACTACATTTTAGTAATAGAATCCAAGTACAAGTTACAATTTTATGAAACTGATTTCTTTCCTACAGCATTGTTAAGATTTGCACATACTGCTTATCACTGAAAAGTAAAAGCTGTTCATCTCCACCTTGTAGCTATACTTGACATGAGGAGGTATGGGAAGGGGAGGACCAAATAACACTACATCATAAACCAGGACTATGTTTCAGTAAGTCCTTTTCAAAATTCTTGAATTTAAATCTTAACATTTTATGCTGTCTATCAGATAACAAATGTGAAGTGAGATAAACAAGTCAATATATAGTCAGTTAAAATTCATTACGTGAAGGGATAAACCTGAGTGAAACAACAGTAATATGGTAAAATATATCAAACATGTATCAAATGCATCTATGTAGGAAAATATATCTAGGTTGCCCTAGGTTGCTAAACACATACACTCTTTGGACTCCATCAGCAAGCAGTCCATTGACAAGTTGCGAACACATCCTTCAAAGAAGAACATCATGGCATGTGAAAATCCAGACTGCCTGAAAATAACGGCCACTGGAGAAGATGTTGCACAGAACATAGTTCCTTCCCCATTACTGGTTCCTATTGCCACTGGCCTTGGGACTGCACTATGCACTGCAGTATGAATGGAGGCACAATATGGCCCGTCCATTGGAAAGAGAATAAGGCTGACACACACACAACAAATGATGGCTGTTAACAAAAACACTATTTTGAAAAATAGGAAAAACCAATCCTCTGCTGTACAATTTATATATTCATACACTTTTCTTGATAGCCACAAGGTCAAAACTATAGAAGAGAAAATGTGAATTTCTCTTACCTGTGTATACAATTTTTCGATTCAAGATATGCCATCCCAGCAGCAACATCTAATGCAAATTTCACTAACTGCTTGGTTTTTAGTTCATCCTTCTTCTTTCTCAGAAAGGAGAGGAAATCACCTCCTAAAGAAAGAAACAAATGGACAATGAAAAATGAGGTGAATATTTTCATTTAACTCTCATTAGTAAGGAGGATTTCCATTTTCAGCTGTGCTTTCCAACCAATTTTAGCTAGGATTAAAAAAGAAGAAGAAGCTAACATCAAAACCAATGGACAGTTTACCTTAAGCTGCTTGAGATGTTAGCTTGTTAAATACTTCTGCAGCATATTTTTGTAGAATGCTACCTCCCTCATTTCCTGTGCACAAATACTATTTATGATTTGAAAAGGAATAGGCTATTTGCAGGTTGTGATGAAAGGAGGGAACAGTTAATATCCAGACAAATTTATAACTATGAGCAGAAGAAGAGTTTTAGGGAATTGTTTTAATGATGTGCAACGATCTGGAAGCTCAGGTGCATACAGAGGTAAATCATCCATTCAACTAGGTCAGTACAGTCAGCCCTCCTTATACATGGGTTTGTTACCCACAGATTCAAGCATCCACAGCTTGAAAATATTAAAAAAAAGTATGAATTCCTGATAGCAAACTTTGATTTTCCATTTTATATAAGGGACAACAACAACAGAGGAGGAAGAAGGGGGGAGAAGAAAAATGAAGGAGAAGGAGAAAGAAGAAAAGGAGGAGAAAGGAGAAGAATAGAAAAAAGAAGATAAAAATAAGAGGAGGAGGAAGAAGAGGAGAAGGAAGAAGAGGAGGAAGAAGAAGAGGAGGAAGAGGGGAAGAAGAGGAGGCAAGGCAGCAGCCATGGAGATCCCCCCACCCCCACCCCCGCCACCAGAGAGAGATCTATTGCCTCTCTCCTTGCTCCATGGCTGCTGCTGCTGCGCCAAAGCGTGGCAGCAGCCACAGAGCCCCCTACCCCGCCACCGCTGCTACGCCAAAAGCGCAGCAAGCGGTGACAGGAGCCCCAACCCCCCGCCAAAGAGAGAGGCCTACATAGGTCTCTCTCTTTACCCCACCGCCTTTGCCGTGCCAAAAGCACGGGAAATGGCGGTAGCGGCCCCACCACAGCTTCTCCTACATGCGCTGCTCCTGTTCTGGGCCAGCCGCTGTCCCTTATGGGCAGTGGAGGCACTGCAGGCAGCTCCTCTGACCAAGCCTAGAGGAGGAGGAGCTGTGGCTGGGATTGCAAGCACCCGGACCCCTTGAGCCCGGGACAAACTGCCAAACCTGGCCGGGGACCATTCCAGGGCCCCAAAACTGGGATTGTCCCAGGTAAAACCAGGATATGGCAAGCCTAATTTAGCTTTATTTTCTGCTTCTAGCTCCTTTAAACAAGCTTTAAATCCATTAGATAATTTCTCTTGTGGCTGTTGTAAATGTCCTTTGTGGAGATTAGAAAAGAGGCTAGTGAAGATTTTTTTGGTTACTACCTCACTGGACACACTTTCTTTTAAGAGACAGAAAAGCATGGGGGAGAGTTAAATGGCTAGGATTGTGAATGGTAACGTGAATAGATTTGATTCTAGCTACACTGTGAACCAAGTGACTTCACTGAAGCAGGGACACATACACAAAATAGCTACAGGTAGTGTCTGAATCTTCTGAATCAATCCAGTGCAGAAAAAGAAGGAAAGAAGAGAACATGTCAGGTATAGCTTATTAAAATCAATGTTCCCTCTCACACTTATTTTGAAAAGCATCTATTAAGTTGTTTATATAGTTTAAGATACATCAACAGAAACTGACATTTTATTTGTTAACTGTAAGATCAAGTATGTCTTCAGGGAAATGAAATAAGAGAATAAAATGCAAATTCAATTGTTTCCATATCCCTTCAAGAAACTGGAGGTCAGTGATTACCTTCTGATGAACTATGGGATTGTTAGGAGATATACCATACTTGTCTATAAGCCAAGAAATTTATGCCCCAAAAATCGACCCCAAAAATTCTGGGTCGACTTATATACAGGTCAACATGGTAATGCCAATGATGGCAGCTCATTCAGTGACAAACGCACACACACCTTCCTCCCCACTTTCTCTTCATGCCTGGGAATGGGCTGCTGGAAACAAAGAGAGTGAGTGCAGGGCAATTTTCATATCTCAGGAAGCAACAGCTGATCCTGTCACAAACAAACAGATCTCCACCACTTTCTCTAGTCTAGTAAGTGTGTGCATATGCATGCATGCGCGCACACACACACACACACACACATTCTCTCCTTCCCTGCCTTAGCTCCTTTTATGTTTGGATCTCCCAAACGGATTCTTCACCCTGCCTCCTCCTCACCCTTTGTTAGAAGACAAGCCAGCCACTGCACTGCAGACAACTGTGGATGGGCCAGCAGTAAAGAGCTTCCATTCCAGGGGGAAACTACTGTAAAAGTAGGTTTCTTTGTGGGTTTTGAAGGGACAGAGGGCACCTGTGACTGTTTAACCCCACTCCAAGGAAAAAATGGCTGCAACCGGGATTCTTTGGTGTTTCCTTGCTGCAGAAAAGAAACACCTTCTGTCCACTGCTGGGAAAACACTGCAGAGCCACATGGATCTGAGGAGCATCTAAATTTTACCATCAACTTATCCACGGGTCATACTAAAATCCATAAATTTGGCCCCAAAATTTGCCCTCGACTTATACATGAGATTGACTTACAGTTGAGTATATGTGGTACTTTCTCTTCAACACAGCATACTTTATAGAAATGTATGCTTTCATAAAGAATAGACATTAAATATAAAATGAATCTATTGTAGAAACATGATACAATCCCCAGAAAAGACAACCTGAGAAAATTGCACTGCTAGGAAAAGGTGCCCAAAGCACTGGAAGGGCTGAATATTATGGTTTAAAGTGGGAGTCAAGTGTTTTAATTAAAACAGAGCACTAGCCCTGCAAACATTGTAAAGCTTAAGAAGGATATGTCTCAGGGAAGTATGAACACAAGTAAGAGATAAGAGGCCTTGTCATGAAACCTCCAGAATCAGCCAGGACTTCAGAACAACTAGTATATTTGTGTTATAGCAGAAAAAAAGCTGGCTGAAGAGTATAAAAATAGAGAGAACATATATATTTATGCTCCACTTTTTATCATTCCAATTAGCTAACCAAAAGAACACCAGCTAAATTAGAACACAAGGAGGCTCTCTTCAAAGCAACTACCTACAATGACTAAAAAAATTCCAGAATTCCATCAAAAATCAGGAGTTAATTTCCAATGAAGCAAAAAACAAAGAGTTTGGGAACAGGAAGCTTAAATTTGTTTTGTGCATTCAAGTTGTTTCCAGCTTCTGGCGACTCTAAGGTGAAACTATTGTGGGATTATGTTGGTAACATTTGTTCAGAGCGGGTTTGCCTTTGCATTCCTTACTTATGTGATAACACCAATGGGGTTACTACTCATGTGCTTGCATGACAGACATACCAGTTATTCTGTTGATCCAAAAGGCATATCCTGCTGCTATGTATTGCCAAATACTAGAAATGTTTCACCAAAAAAGTAGGCAAATGCAGCCACATATTTGTATAAAATTTACACATGCTAAGTTATAGGTACAGTTCTGCTCAGTAAGCAGTCAAGGTGGTATCCATCAATAACATCTGTAATATGAGCCAGGTTCTGTGTGAGTGACATTAACCTAGGGTGAAAACCTGGGTGAAGAGAGTTGTGGTGTGTAAGGTTTTCCTGAGTGGGAGTCAGGGAGAAGGTGAAATATGCTCATCCTTATGACACCGAATTTCCCACCACTGATCCCTTCCCCTTCCCCTCCTCCTATATTTCAGCAGATCTCATTGAGGGCTCGCCTACTAAGAAGAAAAGCCCTCCTTCCGACCACCATCTTGAGGGGAGAGAGGCCTCCGAGAGAGAGTAGATCATCCATTAAGAAGCCAAGCCCTCCCACCAATCCATCTGCCTTGGTCCAGGCCTCAGAGGTAGAGAAGAACTCCTGGACCTCATCCCCTTCCCAGCCACCATTCCTTCTTCTTTTGTGTTGTGTTAGATTGTAAGCCTGAGGGCAGGGAACTGTCTAACTAAAAGTGTGTATGTACAGCGCTGTGTAAATTTACAGCGCTTTATAAATAAAGGTTAATACAGTGTGCCCGCGTCATACGCGGCTTGAGCATACGCTCTCAAGCCGCGGGGTGCGTGCGGGGCGGAAGGGGCGGCGCGCGCCCATTCAATTGAATGGGCACATGCGCCCGTTGCACCCTGCACACCGCCACGCCACCGTGCACGAGCCCCATTGTTTACAATGGGGCTTGAGCGTAGGTGGAATTCGCCTTACGCGGAGGGATCCGGAACAGATCCCCGCGTAAGGCGAGGACCCACTGTAGTAGTAGTAGTAGTAGTAATAATAATAATAATAATAATAATAATAATAATAATAATAATAGGGCTAAATTGCATTACAGCAGTCTGGTTTTATTTATTTATTTGAATGGTTATATCCTGCCATTTATTCGAAGATTTCTGGGCAGCTTACAATAGAAACAACTTAAAACAAATAATAATTACAAAGGTTTAAAAAGATTTAAAATATATTGAATGATTTCTTAATATAAAAAAGACAACTTGTTAAAACCATCTTGAATCATAAAAACATATGCAGGCTGGATAAAATCAGTTTGGCCCAAAGACTTTAATAAAAGGCTTGTTTTAATTAATAATTACTCAGTATCAATAAACTGTCACTTACATATTAGTGTATTTGAAATGTGGCATGTATTTTTTTTTGTACTTAGCTATTATAAAATATTTGTATGGTGAAATTTTGTACAATTGCAGTGTATGGCTTATCAGTATAACAGCAGCGTTGGGTGAAAAAGAATGCATTATGCTGGTGGTGTGGAACACCTTTGAAATGGCAGGTGACTGAGATGGCTACAAGGCATCCCTGTCACCAATCTCCTTCCTTTTCCATTGATTCATGGAGGAGTGGCTCTGGTACTCTCTAAACAGGTGATGCTATTGATGAATGCCAGGTCAGATCAAAGTAAGAATTCAACCATCCATAATATTTTCCTAGAGAACCAACCTAGTATGCATTATATAGGGATGTTATTCTTCAATAAATTAGTTATTAAATGAAACAGTAAGTAATTTTTAACAATTTTCTTTCCACTGCAAGAAAATCTTTGAAAACTATGCAGTTTTTGCACACTATTTGCAGTTTGGAATTGTACACAAAAGCTGCATGTCAATTTTTGGTGTAGAAAACAGCATTCTCTTTACAGGATGCAATAGTACAGTCTGTGGAGAAAATGATTCTGTGCAAAATTCACACTCTTGGGGTGTAGATGCAGGAAATAGCATTTTCTGTGCTGGAAGTAGCATTTTCTGTGTAAGAGCCACTGATTTTGTTGAGAATTCAGATGCCTGTGGAATAGGAAGATGTGCTGAGTCTCTAACACGGATTATCCTGACCAAGCAAAAGTGTAAAGTTTAGGTGGTCCCCTGGTCTACTAGGGTTCTTTGGACAGTGAAGAAGCTCAGAAGACAACTGAAGTCTCATCATGACAATGACTACATGTAGATAACAGCATGTTTTTTTTTTACCTCTTCTGTGGTGGCCCATGGATATTACTATATATGCAGATTTTGAGGCAGCATTATATGGCGTTTCAGGTCTTGTTTATCATGTTCAGATCAGACAATAACATTAGGTGACTAGGTTTATGTCCCAGCAGTTGAACTATGAGGTGATTACAAAAGGTACTATTTGGACATTGAGATTTCTTCACATATATATGAAGTCATCAGATGTGTTAATCAGGAGATCTGAGGCAAAATTATCACCTGTATGCACTGTAATCTGAATCAGGAAAGGTGATGTACACTCTGAACTGGTGACTATATGGAATTCTGGGATGGATGAAAGCTAAAAAAAAAAGGGAGGGGACTGAATCCAGGTAAGACAGTGACTTCATGGATGAGTGGTTCACATGTCTTGGAACGGCACTGTTACCTGCTCTGGAAAGGATTTGAGGTTTTTTAAATAATATCACTGGGGGGATGCTCCTGAATCTACCTATCTATGTGACCTAGTGGCCCAAACTGCTGACAACTTGTTTCAATTGGTGTGGCAACTATATACCCATTCCTTGATAAAGAGAGTGTCTCAGAAGTTGTACGTAATTTTAAAGTGGCTGATGTAAACACTGAAATAGTTAATGATTTTCCCTATCTTCAGCAGAAAATTATGTGCAGAAAATTTATTTATAAAAACTTTCCTTGGCTTGTAAAATTGATTCTGCTGCTGCTGCTTTACTTTTATATCTTATTTATATGGAATTTAGTTGTGATTTTATAGCATTTTATGCTGAGAGATTTTACATTATTTAAATAGTATGTAACTGTAACTATAATAAAAATACTTTCTTCTAGAATATTACCTGTTAACTGTTGGGACTGTTCATATGTTGCCTAAACTTGGTTTCAGAATATCATATTGCAATCACTGTTTCCTGATGGACAAGAACTTGATCTCCTCTATCTATCTATCTATCTATCTATCTATCTATCTATCTATCTATCTATCTTTAAACCGATACTCCTTTCAACAGAGGAGTGTCCTGACAGGCTTTTAAATACATGACTATCCTCTAAAGTAGAGCACATGACCACAGTAGTGCCTGGGACAGATACTTCCACTGGTTTCAAGTCATCACGGATGTTTATTTTCTGATATGCTAGAGAATGAAGCTCTCAGCATATCCCCCTTTAGATCCTTTACCCAGGGCAAAAATATGTCATCCAGGCAAACAGTAAAGAAAAAGTGAAAGAAAGAAAATCAATTCATTAGAAATGTGCTGGAGGAGAGTTCTATGGATGCTATGGACTGCCAAAAAGACAAATAAATGGATCTGAGGACAAAACAGGTCTGAACTCTGACTAGAAGCCAGAATGATTAAACCAAAACTATTATACTTTGGACACAATGTAAGAAAATTATTGTCTTTTTACTGAAAAAGACAATAATGCTTGGTAAAGTTGAAAGCAGTAGGAAAAAAGGAAGGCTGCATTACAGGTAGGTTTTGGGGCCAAAATAATAAATTTTGCCATGACCTGTGGATAAGTTGAGGGTAAATCATGGAGGCTACTTTAGTGTGTGTATGTGTGCATGCAGAAAGAGGGAATTTAAATGAAGCTTTTTGTTTCCGCATTTCAGCCTTGGTTTCAGCCTTCACTCCCCAGACAGTGGTGGCTGGCCATTACAACAGGAGAGAAATTCTATTTGTTTCAGTCAGTGTCTTGAAGCGGTAATGGGCTGGATGAGGAAAAACAGATTCAGGCTGAATCCAGACAAAACGGAGGTACTTAAAGTAGGGGCCCCCAAACCAGGTATAGGGTTGCAACCTCCAGTCCTAGATGGGGCCACGCTCTCCACAAAGGACTGTGTTCGCAGTCTGAGGGTGCTCCTAGATCCATCACTTCACATGAGAAATCAGGTGAATGCAACAATCAGGAGCGCCTGTTATCAGCTTCGGCTTGATACACCAGCTGCACCCTTTCCTGGAAGTAAAGGACCTAGAAACTGTTGTACATTCACTGGTAACTTCACGACTTGATTTCTGTAATGCGCTCTTGTGATGACTGGTTTCCCAGTCACCTGAGGACTTCTCCTGAACTACAAAGGGTTAATCTGGGAGGAGGTACATGCTAATGAGAGATGACATCACATGCTAATGAGCAGCTACATCATAGCTGATGTAAGGCTCACTTGGCCAATCAACAGTGCCAGAGCGGCAGTTTCAAAAAGATTCCAAGAGAGGGCTTTAAATACCCCTGTAGGACCATGTGTCCTTTGTTCTCCATCTTGGCTGTGTTTTGGAGAAACCAGAGGCTTGTCCTCTGAGCAGCCGGAGGACCGGCTCTGGCATGCAGGTAGAGTTGGCAAGGAGCCAACTCCCTGATTCCAAGAACTCCACAAGGACTGCAAATCCCATCATTGTGTGAGTAGCTCAGGAACAGTGTTAGTCAGTACGTCTAGGTTTTTGTTATGTTTATCTAATAGCTTGCCTGAAATGAATATCTTTGTAACTGTGTTTTCTGACCTGCAAGGCAAAGGAGGCCTGGCATGAGTGATACCTTCCTATTCTATACTATTTCTTTAAAATAAACTTCTTTCTTTTAAAAGCATCTGCTATCTCTTTGCTCCTGTACACGCGCCTTAACTCGGTTACTGATTGCTCTGGGTGAGCAAGAAAGGAAACTAGATCTCTCTCTCTATTCCTCACAAGTCCCAGCGTGTGTGGGGAAGGGGTAGCTGTGGAGCTACTATAAATATAATTTATAGTTAATTCACTGGGTGGTGGCAGCGGAAAGTTCTTTTTTTTAAAGGGATCCCCTGAGAGTAATAGCCACGCACAGGGCTTTACTCTCAAGGAATCATCACAGCTCTACATGGGGCTACCCTTGTGCCTATTCCAGAAACTTCAACTAGTGCAAAATATGGCAGCCAGGCTGGTCGCTGGAAAAACTAGGAGTGACTGAATAACATCCATTTTAAAATCTCTTCACTGGCTGCCTATTAGTTTCCGGGCACAGTACAAGATGTTGGTTACAACCTTTAAAGCCCTACATGGCTTGGGCCCAACCTATTTGAGGGATCGCCTACTCCCACATAATCCACCCTACACCCTCAGGTCCTCTGGGAGGAATCTATTGCAGCCTTTAAAAACCAGACTAACTGCTACCTCCCAGAGGGCCTTCTCTGCAATTGCTCCCAAACTATGGAATGGCCTGCCGGACGAGATCTGTCAAATTGCAAGTTTAGACAGCTTTAAAAAAGCTGTCAAGACGGATCTCTTCCGGCAGGCCTTTCCTGAATAAAAGTGCCTGGCCAGAGAATGACAGCCCCCCACATCATGTATTAGCCCACTGCTCTGTCCTCGTATTTTTTATTGTGTTTTTAATAGATATTTTTAAATGTAATATGTTTAATCCTGTTTTAAGGGGGAGAATTTGGGACATAATTTTGTAAATGTGGATTTTAATGTGTTGTGAGCCGCTTTGATTGTCTTGTCACAGAAAAGCGGGATACAAATAAAAGTTTTATTTTATTTAATTATTTTATTTGTATAACATCAATCAATCACCTGGGATTATTTCTGCTTGACTCACGAGAGAAGGAAACTGCTCTCCCCACCGCGTGGTGAAATCTGAAAGAGCTGCTATCACATTAACATACTAACCGTTAAATAAATTGACCTGGGATTTTGGGGTCAATTTTTTGGCATAAACTTTTCGACTTATAGGTGAGTATATACGGTAACTGTTGCACAAATATACAGATAAGAAGTCAGTTTTTTTCCTATGTATGCCCAAAGCTGAAGATGCTGTTTTCTGCAAACTTGTTTACATACATCTGCACTTTAGTTTTCTTTTCTTTTTCTTTGTTCACATTGTCAGCATTGCAAATACTGCTTCTTGCATGAAAAGCATCATCAGCGGGAGATTTTAACAATGACATATGGGGGAAATGATTCGTGCAGGCACTTTATAATAGCTGATAAAGAGAGAATGCAATATTATTCATATTGTATATTGTGTCAGTAATTCACAATAAAGATCCTGCATCTCTGCCACATTTTCTGAAGGAAAGGGTCATTTCTCTCATAGAATCATAGAGTTGGAAGATACCACAAGGGCCATCCAGTCCAACCCCCTGCCATGTAGAAAATCTCAATCAAAGCATCCCTGACAGGTGGCCATCCAGTCTCTGCTTAAAGACCTCCAAGGAGGGAGACTTCACCACTCTCCGATGGAGTGTGTTCCACTGTCGAACAGCCCTTACTGTCAGGAAGTTCCTCCTAATGTTGAGGTGGAATTTCTTTTCCTGTAGCTTGCATCCATTGTTCCAGGTCCTGTTTTCTGGAGCAGCAGAAAACAAGCTTTTCCCCTCCTCAATATGAGATCCCTTCAAATATTTAAACAGGGCTATCATATCACCTCTTAACCTTCTCTTCTCCAGGCTAAACATCCCAGCTCCCTAAGTCATTCCTCATAGGACATGGTTTCCAGACCCTTGACCATTTTAGTCGCCCTCCTTTGGACATGCTCCAGTTTCTCAATGTCCTTTTTGAATTGTGGTGACCAGAACTGGACACAATATTCCAGGTGGGGCCTGACCAAAGCAGAATACTTGATCTAGACACTATACTTTTATTGATGCAGCCTAAAATTGCATTGGCCATTTTAGTTGCCGCATCACACTGTTGACTCACATTCAACTTGTAATCTACTTGGACTTTTAAATCCCTTTCACATGTAGTCTCATTCAGCCAGGTGTCCCCCATCCTATATCTCTGCATTTCATTTTTCCGCCCTAAGTGCAGTACCTTACATTTCTCCCTGTTGAATTTCATTTTGTTAGCTTTGGCCCAGTTTTCAAGTCTATTCAGGTTGTTTTGAATTTTGATCCTGTCCTCTGGAGTATTAGCTATGCCTCCTAATTTGGTGTCATCTGCAAATTTGATAAGAATGTCCCCAATTTTGTCCTCCGAGTCATTGATAAGAATGTTGAATAGCACTGGACCCAGGACAGAACCCTGTGGGACCCCACTGGTCACTTCTCTCCAGGATGAAAAGGAGCCATTGTTGAGCACCCTTTGGATTTGGCCAGTCAACCAATTACAAATCCATGTAACAGTTACCTTGTCTAGCCCACATTTTACAAGCTCCTTTGCAAGGATGTCATGGGAAACTTGGTCAAAGGCCTTACTGAAATCAAGATATACTATATCCACAGCATTCCATTCATCTACCAAGCTGGTAATTTTATAAAAAAAAATTCATCAGGTTTGTCTGGCATGACTTCTTTCTCTGAAACCCGTGTTGACTTTTTGTGATTATGGCATTGCTTTCTAGATGTTCACAGACTCTCTTTTTAATGATCTGCTCTAGAATCTTTGCTGGTATAGATGTCAGACTAACTGGACGATAATTGTTGGGATCCTCTTTTTTTCCCTTTTTGAAGATGGGCACATTTGCCTTCCTCCAGTCTGCTGGGACTTCTCCTGTTTTCCTGAAGTTCTCAAAGATTATTGCCAATGGCTCCGATGTTACATTTGCCAGTTCTTTTAATACTGTTGGATGTCGTTCATCTGGTCCTGGAAACTTATATTCATTTAGATTAACAAGGTATTCCTCTACTATCTCTTTGCTTATTCTGTGCTGAAATTCCCCTATTCTGTCCTCTGCACCATTATCCTCAGGTTGAGCAGCCTTTGCCTTTTCTGAGAAGACTAAGGCGAAGAAGGTGTTGAGTAATTCTGCCTTTTCTGTCTTCTGTTAGCATTTTGCCATCTTCTCCACGCAGTGGCCCTACCATTTCCGTTTTTTCCCTTTTGCTGCGGACATATCCAAAAAAGCCTTTTTTTGTTAACCTCTCTAGCAAGCCTGAGTTCATTCTGCGCTTTAGCTTTTCTGACTACCTCTACACAGGCTAGTTATTTGTTTGAATTCCCCTTTGGTGATTTCCCAATTTTTCCATTCCTTATACATGTTCCGTTTAAAACTTAGCTCAGTTGAAAGTTCCTTAATCATCCATCCTGGTTTCTTGAGACACCTCCCATTTTTCTTCCTCACTGGAACTGTTTGAAACTGTGCCTTCAGTATCTCCCTTTTGAGAAATTCCCATCTATCCTGAACTCCCTTCTCTTTTAGTATTTCTGAGCACGGGATCACCCTCAATACTCCTCTAAGTTTACTGAAGTCAGCTCTCCTAAAGTCTAGAATGCGTGTCTGGCTATGCCTGGCTTCTCCTTTCCACTGTACAACAAACTCCAGGAGAACATGGTCACTTCCACCTAATGATCTCACCACTTGCACCCCATTAACTAAGTCATCCCTGTTAGTTAGGATCAGATCTAAAATAGCTGACCCCCTTGTTGCCTTTTCCACCTTTTGGAAAATGAAATTGTCTTCGAAGCAAGTGAGGAATTTGCTAGACCTTGAGGATTTGGCTGAGTTTGAATTTCAGCAAATATCAGGATAGTTGACATCACCCATCATTACGACATCTCTCCTTTTTGAGTGTGCAGTCATCTGTTCTAGAAAGGTGTCATCAAATTCCTCCATCTGACTGGGAGGCCTGCAGTAGACTCCCACCACAACATCCTTGTTGTTTCCCTCCCCTTTAATTTTTATCCAGATGCTCTCCACCTGGCTTCCAGGATTGATGTCCTGGATCTCTTCACTGGTGTAAATATCTCTTACATATAGTGCTATTCCTCCTCCTTTCCTGTTTGGCCTATTTCTCTTAAAAAGGTTATACCCCTCTATTTCTACAATCCAGTTCTGAGATTCAGCCCAACAGGTTTCAGTGATAATAATAATAATATTTTGTATTTGTATACCGCTTTTCCTCCAGATCAAAGCGGTTCACAACATACAAGCTACATGTCACATGCTATAGCACAAAGCAATACAATACATCAATAGTGACATCAGCGATCTCATACAATTCAACAAAAATCCTCAAAAACCATGTACAAAGCAGTCAAAGCCATCAGTTGAGGCTTGTTGCCGCCGGCCTGCCTCTCTCTCCCTCAAGATGGTGGTCGGAAGGAGGGCTCTTAGTCTTTGAAGGCGAGGCCTGTTGTCGCTGGCCTGCCTCTCTCCCCCTCGAGATGGTGGTCGGAAGGAGGGCTCTTAGTCTTTGCAGGCGAGGCCTGTTGTTGCTATTATATCGTATTTTCTTTGTTGTACTAGCAGTTCAAGTTCATCTTTCTTATTTCCCATGCTCTGTGCATTAGTGCAGAGACATCGCAGACCATGGGGTCCTCCTCAATAAAGGAATGCCTCTCCCTGGAAAAGCATCAATGAAATACTAACCTGTGCTCTAAAAGAGGAATGGGTACCTTCTGGTGAAGCTGGTGAGCACATTGCCCTTTCTTAAAACCACATGGAGGCTAAACTGAGCCCCTTGCACTGGACAATTAAATTTTAGTAGTGAGGCAGTGACAAACTTCTTTCTGCCCCAAATGTTATGTTTAAAAAAGGTGTGCATTCCAGATGCCTTGATTTTAAGCAAAGCATGAGGGGGTGGGTGCTATGCAGTTGCACACGAATTAGAACACAAAAATGGGAAGCAAGAGCTGCATGCTGCTTACTCCTCTAGGAGATCTACACACTCACATAGCCAAGCACCAGCTAGACACAAGAGACTGAACTTGATTGCTGACATAGCATGATGGAAGCATAGCCCTTGTTTCCTGTGCCTTATGATCCAAGACTGCTATTAGAGAGACAGAAAAACATGGCTTTGGGCCCGAACAGACAGGCCAAAATAAAGCTGCTTCGGGTCACTTTGGAGGTTTGCTGTTTAAATGACACACACATCTTAAGAGGCTGGAAGCTGCATCAAAGCTGCGCTCCAATCCTTAGGACTGGATCATGGCTTTGGCATGGCTTATGGACTCTTAGGATGCATGCATCTTTTAAACAGCAAATCCTCAAAGTGACCTGAAGCAGCCTTATTTTGGCCTGTCTGTTCAGGCCCTTTGTTACTTTCCTTAAGCTCTTCGACCCAAAGGGGACTAAGATGAAATCTGCCTCTATACCAGGGGTAGGCAAGCTTTTTGAGCCAGGGGCCAGGTTGCTGTCCCTCAGACAACTGGGGGGGCCGAAGCCAAAAATTAAATAATTAAATAATGTTTTTAAAAAATTAATTACATAAATAAACCAGGACAAATGTAGGACAAATTTTTCAGATGGAGGACACTTTTTAAAAAAAAACATGGAGGACACGCAAAAAAAATTTGCTGATTTTTAAAAAAATGTTAGTATAAATGCATGTTTCGGAGGCTTCTATAGACAATTGCCCCCCTTGCCCGCTGCTTGACCCTCTTTCCTGCTGCTTGCCCCCCCTTGCCCGCCTCCTCCTGATAGGCCAAAGGCCCCATGCCCTCACGCGAGAGGCCAAAGGCTCCGGCGGCAATTGGCAGCAGGACCGGACAGGGGCCGGTCCCAAGGCCTTGCCGGGCCGCATCCGGCCCGCAGGCCTCAGGTTGCCTACCCCTGCTCTATACTCATCATCTTACTAATGCAAATGAAGTAATTGAGCAGAATTATTGATCTTCAATTCTATCTTATCTATACTACTGGAGCCAGGGTTAGCAGCATGAGAAAATTGCTCAGCATATCTGTCTTCTGACTCTGGAAGGAGAACCCAAACAATGATTAACAGCAGCTCTACCTGGAGCTCCTAGGTCCACTAGAGGCAGAAGTGGGGATGAGATAATCAATCCAAACTGTGCTGCAGAAATGCAGTATAGTGTTGAAGCCAGCTACCTGCCTCAGATCTTGTCAGGCTTTATAGTCAAAAGATAGAGAAGAAGAAGTGGAAAGCTTAAAAAGGGAAGCACAGAATTTTACAGGCTTTTATGTACACAAACGTTTTTATCATGCATTGCTCCACTGCATAACACTGAAAGTTGTCCAGTTTATGTCACAGTATCTTTCAGTTTATAGTATAAGTGCTAAGAAAATCCTATGGAATTAAAGGGGTTGCTATACAGACAACCTGGAGGCACATACACACATACATAAGTGCTCTAGAAAAAATAGTATTGCATGAGATATAAAGTACTGTAACTATTTGTTTATCCTCACAGCTGGCACAGAAAGCAAACTACAAAAGTTCAGTATGACAATATTTCTCAATGGTCCTTCTAAGATGCTTAATTGATGTGTCTGAATTTAAAACATAATTTCTAAACATTTATATTATGGCATGTCAAATATAATTTGTTCTATTCAAATCACAATCTTTAAGTACTATGAGGAGTAAAGAGATAATTTACATACTGTAACTAAAGTAGTAAATATAAGCCAGGATGCCAATAGCTATTGGACCCTGATTATCCTCATTGCTGTGATGGGAATTAACACCTAATTGCCTATCCTTTCACAAACAATGGATTATTCCACTGGTGAATTCATAAATTTATATCATTCATAGCAAAAGTTTGAGTAATTCATCCTCACAAACAGACCACATACATACTTCAAAGCTAAGCTAAGAGGATTTCACTCCAGTCTTTTTGGTTCATATTTCTAGCTGTGCAATTTCTTTACCTCCTTCTGGAAAAAAAGCTTTAATACTGCCATCATGTTACATTTATTTGGAATACATGTTGTGAAAATATTATCTATGGTATAATACCAAACAATATGAATCTGAAATAACCTATTTATAAGGAGTAACAATCAACATTGTTTTTGAAATATAGCTGGGTAATCTGACGATAGGAAACAAATATTATCTTCTGAAAAGTGAACTGAATAGCTTGGGTCCAATTTCCATGACTGTAATTCATATTTCCTGAACTTGGTGCCTGTCAGATGTTGGCATTATAATTCCCACTAGCCCCAGATACCAAGACCAGTGGCAAAAGGTGGTGGGAATTTTATCTAAAAAATATCTGGAGGGCACCATACTGCAGAAGCCTAGTGTAAAAGCATTCACAGAGTAGGGCATTCTATCCCTCCTCCCTTGTCATTCCAGGCCCATGGAAACCTATTATGTCTGTAATAGTATATGTTCTGTCTGGAACAACATATGTGTTGCAGACAGGAGATGCAGCAGGAAATGGAAATCAATAAAAGCTGAAGAATAGTCTGCTCCTGCAGGAAAAGAAGGGACTTTCTACTAGAGAGGGGATACCTGGATTCAAGCTACAATTTGATTGTTTTATCACTATTATTGCAGACACAATGCTCTGAAGCCAGTTGCTACTCACAGCTAGAGAAGAGCAAATCAACTGCTGAATGCTAAGCCAACATGACTACAAATCTCAATGATTCCATACATTTACTCTAGATGGGATTATACTTGCTTTCAAAAGAAGTGTGGCCTGTAATGGTCAAAGAATGGTGGGAAATGCGGCAGGTACGGTGCTCAAAGAATTCAAATTTGCCTACTCCCAAGATAATGGAGCACTAAATTTAGGCTAATTTAGTATAATCCAGTAATTAGCATTATATGACAATCCAGGATGTTAATAATCTGTATCCTTATTACCTCAATAAATACTAGCTGGGTTTACATCCATAGAGGTAGTTAGGACAGAATGGCAGACAATAAGCCCAACAATTAAATCAGTATGAAACAAACAAACAAACAAACAAACAAACAAACAAACATCAGAACTTTAGAGAGATGAAGGACCTAAATCTTCTACAGGAAGAGGAGGAAAGTGGTGGTGATGATGCAGTTAAGAAGAGAAAGGGAAGAGAAGGGGGACAGCTGTGAACCACCTCTTCCTTGATCACCTGGCTTTGGGGGCTCCTCAGAGTTATCACTATGGGAAGGGGTGGGGAATTACCTCTGCTGTAGTTTGACATTCAAGAAATAGGTATCTTGAGGTTATCTGCCTCCTTCTCTTATCTCTTGTTGTTGCCACTCCTGCCTCTTCTCTAGAGTGCAGGCAGTATCAAACTACACTCATCCCTCTATATTTGTGTCTTTGATATTTGCGGAACTGATGATTATTCACGAATTTGATTAATATGTTCTCTCTAGAAATATCTAGGTCCTCCAGTGCAACTCTATGGTCAACTTTAACTAAAAGTTGCACTGAAAGACTTAGATTCGCAGAGAGGATACTCTACTAGGCATTTGGAGCTCCTTCAGTGCAGTTCTGTGGTCAGTGTCTGTCGGATGTCAACCACAGAGTTGCACTGGAGGACCTAGAAATCCCTAGAGAGGTGTCCTCACAGGTAAAAACATGGGGTTTTTGTTATTTGCGTTTTTTCTGTATTCACGGGGGGTCTTGTGCCCCTAACCCTAGCGAAGATGGAGGGACAAGTGTACTCATATAATGGACCATTGCTTGAGCAGTCTGCTACTGTAGAATCCTAGCTGAAGTCATTAAATTTAAGATGCACATGGACTAACAGAAAGATGAAGGAATGCATTTTGCTTTCATACTTAATTTCATAATCAGTCTCCTCTCTAATTTCCCAATATTTCCTTTTCTTTTCATGCTGCAATACTTGTTAAATTGTAAGATCATATGGAAATAGAATTCAGAGACATAATTGTATAGCTTTGGAATATCAGTATGCAAAGGCATCTTGTAGCACCTTTGAAACTAACTGTGTGAAAGAAGTTGCAGCATAAGATTTCGGAGACTTGGTCTATTTCCTCAGATGCATATGAGGAAGTAGACCAAAAGCTTATGCTACATTTTCTTTCACATAGTTAGTCTCAAAGGTGCTACAAGATCCCTCTGTAAACTCATAGGCAGGACTATTCTACTTAAAATAGTTTTGCATCATTATTATTTGTTACAGGCACTTACTGGGTCTTTTAACACCACAATTAGTGAACTCTTGTGATTTCCAACAGATTCAGGCTCAGATGCAGCTGAAAATTGGCGTGTGCTTTACACTATTATAGATTATAGTGCAATTTACACTACAGATTACAACAATTTAAAATTGATAAAATTAGACATCATGCATATGTATCAATTTTATATTATAACAACTTTGGCATATGATTTGGAATTTAACTGAGGATCAATATTGTCGAGCTTATGTATGACTAGCACGTGTTCATAACCTATACAATTTCCTTTCTTTTTTTTCTCTCATTTTCCTGGTTTTACTTTGTAATCAAATAAGAATGAAAAGAAAATAATATTATGCATTATGAACAATAGGAACTCTCTTGCAAGATTTCAGCAATTCCGCGTGTGAGAATGTATCCACACAATTCCCCATACAAAGTGGAGAAATTGCTATAAACATGGGCATCTTCTACCGTGGAAAACTAAGATAATAACTGGAGGGCAAGATCATAGTAACATAAATGTTGACTGTTTATGTTATCAGAAAATAAGGCAAGGATTACTATACTATTGCTTCTGTAATCATAGCATGCAGAAATAAGATGTAAATGTGGTAGGGTCATGAGAATGAATCTCCTCTCCAATAGAGACAAACTTTAACTAGAACTGTGAATACGTCTTGTTCAATCAACCCACCTACATCATATAATCAAAGACTGTTTTGCTATCACTCAAAGGTATATATCCAGTTCTGTTACAAGGTTACATATGCAGGCTTATGTGTAAAAAGATACTGCTAAGCCAAACATTTTCCTATTAATTCTGGCTTTTAGACTATTTAAGTTGGCTAATTAAATAAAATAAATTATCAGCATTTTGCAACACACAACATTTTAAGCAGAGCTTGGAAACATTACCTTTGGACTATAGCTCATAGCCTCTCACAGTTGGCTGGGAGTGTTTGCAAATTCTAATCTAAAAAAGTAACTCTTCTACTGCCTGTGCTTAATGAAAGTATCCTTCAGTAAAAAAACAGAACTATGGGTTGTATCCAACAGCTGCATGTTAAATACCATTTAGTGAGGGAGAATTCCCAAGGTAAGAAAGATAATCCATGTTTTTAAAGTGTGCCTAAAGTGACTGATCACTCTGACTAATGCTTTCTCAGCACTATTAAATTACTAAAAATTCTCTCCCAGGACTTTAGGTGCAGTACTTTTTATTAAGGTTTTTCAGTCATACTAAGTAGTTTCATTTTCTTGGGAGAAATAGTTTACAAATCAGCCTGAAATACCTTCAATGTTTACCATCATCTCTGTATTCATTTTCAACAAACAAAACAATATGTGTTTCTAAATAATGGTATGTCTATGTATTGCAATGGAATCTGAGTATCACTTTCAAGGCCATTTTGAACAGCTAAGTGTATGCGGCATCGTACCAAAAAACAATAAAGTCTAGACATACTGTATTGAAAAAATTGCTTTGCTCAAAGTGGTGCATTTATTCCTCTTGTATTGATTTGTTTCCTGCTCTAAAGTTAGCCTTAATATAATTTGCCATTTGGTGAAATTCTGTTTCTGTAAACATCAGGACATACAAAATAAAACATCCCCAACCCTCCAACAGTCATTGCTAAACAGGTAAAATAATATCTTTAATCTTTAATAATATTAAACCAATTTGTAAAGGGAAATAGGTACGTCAGTATGAAATCTGTATGTTATTTCCTCTAAATATATTTTGTATTTTTAAAATATGACCACCATCTTCTGATGAATATAAGTGAATGAGACCTAGCATATTCCTCCTCACAACAACACAATATTGGGAATTGCAACACTACTGTCAAGGCCTCAGGCCTATGCATTATAGGTATGGTTATGGAGTACCCTATAAAAATAGGAATAAGCCAAGCCAAGCCACAAATATTATTAATTCTTGTAAACAAACCAGCAGACTTCAAGAATACAGCACACAAAAAATGTGATGTCTGTGTTGCCAATTCTTTATGTTAAAAAGAAATTAAAATATTTGAATATGTTTCTTCAATTTCAGCTTTTCTTCACAAGCCCATCTTTGTCAGAGGTACAGTGTGCCTGTGCCATGTGCGGACACATTTTATGCAGCTTCCAGCTTACGCAAAAGCCTCTTGGGGAGAAATTATTATTTCTTATGGGGCTTGAGCATAGGTGGATTTTCCCTTACGTAGGGGGATCCGGAACGGATGTGTATATATGTATTTGCAAGATGAAATAGTGCACAGTGGAGTTTACATTATATTCTAGGGACCCTCCATATGTAAATTACATATACAACAATGAAATACATGACAACTACATTTGCGACTCATTTTGTGCCTTTTTATTATTTAAGCAAACACTGTTTAAAGTCCTTCCAAAATGCTGGCAAGAACTGATGATACTGCATGCCCAATTTTCTTTGAAAAAAGCTACAAGACAAGACTACACAACAAGAAACAGCATCACAAACTGAATTAGATATTATGTTCTGGAGAACCCAAAGGGCAAAGCTACCATCTGGGGGATTATGTTTCATTGTCCCAATGC
This sequence comes from Sceloporus undulatus, assembly GCF_019175285.1. NCBI lineage: Eukaryota > Metazoa > Chordata > Lepidosauria > Squamata > Phrynosomatidae > Sceloporus > Sceloporus undulatus. The sequence goes on from NC_056523.1 coordinate 270,566,922, forward strand.
CAGGATTGCCACTAAATGAAACTAGAATTACACCCAAGATCTACGCAACGATCGCCATGCTTCCAATACTATGATGAATTAGGAATAAGCCAGGCTTCTATAAAATATCTGACAATCCATCCTAAGTAATATGTATTAGATATATTCTTAAGAGAAAACAATCTTAATATTGATCTAGTTAAATGTTCCATTCTCTTAAAAATGCTAACATTTCATTCTTTTTGATGGGTTAAGGGCATCCTTTTAAACAGCCTGACAAATGGTTCAATGGTTCATGAGATTTTATTCTCTCTAGCTGTAACAGATGTATTTGAAACAAATAATGAACTAAAAATGATTCAGAGTCCTCTTCTCATGTACTGTCTAACCCATCAGTTTCTTTGACAAAGTACAAAGGAAACATCTTTCAGCAGGATCATTCATTCTCTCTCTCTCTCTCTCTCCCTCTTATAGATAGAAATGTGAACTTCTATTGCTTTCTCATCTCTGAGTGCTGGAAAATTATAAACCGGGAGTTAGGCTGTTTCTGTTACTATGTGTACCTTCTGCCTTAGTATGTGGGTGTCACTTCATCCAGGTATAGACAGACTTTAGGTTCCTCAGATCTGTTTTGGGATTTTTACCATAATCCAATAAACACAGTCAAGTACAAAAAATACAGAAAAAAAGAACAGAATGTCTTAGGGGACATTCTGAATCTAGGAACTTGCTTTTCCCACCAAAACAAAGCTGAACTCAGATTTTTTTCACACAGAAGTCCATTTTAGTTATTTCACCCATAATTTTTTCCAGTAGCCTAATTAAGACGGCAAAAGTCATGTTGTTGTTTCTGTTAAACAAAGAGGAGTCAGAAATAATTGCCCATCTACTGTGTATCACCTGGCGTGTCCAGAGAAGGACAACCAAAATGGCAAAGGGTCTGGAAACCATGCCCTATGAGGAGAGACTTAGGGAGATGGGTATGTTTAGCCTAGAGAAGAGAAGGTTAAGAAGGGATATGATTGCCCTGTTTAAGTATTTGAAGGTGTGTCATATTGAGGATGGAACAACCTTGTTTTCTGCTCCAGAGAATAAGACCTGGAACAATGGATACAAGCTACAGGAAAAAGATTCCACCTCAACATTAGGAGGAATTTCCTGACAGTGAGAGCTGTTCGACAGTGAAACACACTCCCTTGGAGTGTAGTGGAGTCTCCTTCTTTGGAGGTATTTGAACAGAGGCTGGATGGCCATCTGTCAGGGGTGCTTTGATTGTGGGTTCCTGCATGACAGGGGGTTGGACTGGATAGCCCTTGCGGTCTCTTCCAACTCTATGGTTCTATGATTCTATGTTGTGTGAGCAAACCAGATCTGCCTTCTGTCCGAGGAGTTCTGGTTAGTTAGCAGAGACATAAAAAATTAGATTTCACTTCCTTATTATTATTACAGAGTCACTGAACAATGTAAAAACATTTCAAGTGAAATGTTCAGCACAGCACAAGTCATATTGAAGCTTTCTTCCTAGGAAGAAAATGTGTGAGCCAATATGTGCAACAGCCAGTACCATTTGTCTGTCAGAACAATAACATCTATATTTTATCATCCCAGCAAAATATATCAGAAATTCCCTTAATAGGCTCGTAGGCTGTGGCATCACTTGAGAAGAAATGACACCCAATGGAACATCTCTCTTGGTTTTGTTCTGTGAACTATGACTCAAGACAAGACTAGGGAACTGAATCATCCCCTGGACTACTGTATTTACTCCTAATGAATTCCTTGAAAACAGAGTTCTCTCTTTTGGAAAAGAAAAAGTCATTTTTATTCTAAATGTCTGACCACCCAGCAACTTAACTTAAATCCAACATTATCTTTTCTCCTGAGGACAGCAATCGAGGAGTTAGCCTGTCATAGTCAAGGTATTATTTTTTAAAAAAAGAAATTCATCCTTACAATAGGAAACAAAGCTATTGCTTCACAGAGGAGACCCTGATTTCAATGTGTATGTATGTGAAAAAGAGAGAGATTAGTCCTAAATATTCAATATCTAGAGGGGCTGAATAGCCACTACTGTAATAATTTCCTGCAACAGACAGCAGAGCTAGACGAACACACAACGAATAAAGATTGTGAAGGATTCTCCCCACCATCAACTACATACACTTCCTGCTGCTGCTTCGCTCGCTTCTTCAAATAATAAATAATCCCACTAAAATGTAATCCAACATCATTACTGAAATCTAATAGAATATTTGCTTTCTCCCATGCTCTGCCCCACTTTCATCTGTGTCATGAGTGCCTCAAAGCATTAACATAATGACAATTTCTGAAACAACTGGATCTGATGGCAGTCTACTGGAGATAGAAGGGAGAAGAGATAGGAGGAAAGTCTCCTGAGGTTGACAGTATTGTGAGTCTGAAGGTATTTAGCAGAGACTGAGTATTTCTAAGCTACCTAGCACTGTCATCTGCACAAGAATATCATAAACTAATGCATCTCAATTTTGGTAGATAAGGCACCCAGTGAGGAGTGATACTTGCATGCATAATATACAAAAAGAGAATTTTGCATGAAACTTACTGTGTGGTCAATGAGTTACAGATGGGTTCTAGGGGCTGGACGGTCTAGTCCCACCCACTGCCAGAACTGTGTACCATCTTAACATTGCTACCACAAATGTCCAATGTGGCAAATGAGTTCTCAGCATAGACATCAGTACTGAAGGCAAGTTCCTATATTCAAGGCGTCCTGAATAGGTAGGGTGCATCCTTGACTGCATGAAATTCCATGTGTTTAAATGTATGTGCAGACACTTCATTCTCTGTAGTGACTGAATATCTGTTATATAGATTGGAAACAGCATGTAGAGGGGGTTGTATCCTATGGTTACCATTAGCAAACAAATGAAAAAGGTCTTGCCCCTATCATCTCTTGCACACATGCTATCACAGAGGGTGGCTATACTTGATGGAAACTTCTCTGATAGAACTGGGACACTGTTAGTAAGTGGATAGAGGCTACTGCTGTCAGAATGCATTTCATTTCACTCATTGATTAAATATATTTGGGCTGTATTCACTCAGCTCACACCACATCAACAGCAAAGCCAATGAATAAATCATTTTAGCAACTGTCCATGCTACTTGCTGCTCAATACTAATCTCAGAAAGGCTGTTTAAAAGAGGAACAGACCTTTGTCCTCTCTTGCTAGTCACTTTATTTATTTACTATAATAAAAGGGTTGTAAAGTAAGAGCAGAGAAAAATATTCCATCCATAAATTGCTTCCCATCCAGTCACTGTCAAAGCAGCTGCTGTAATGTCACAACGTTCTAGGACTATAGCAGTTCTTGTTAGGAAGACTTGATGCCGATAAAAAGGCAAGGACCGCTTCTTCATGATGTAGGTGCTTAACATCACTAGATGAAACACTGCTTGAAAAAGGGCCTCAACAAACATGTGGATAGCAACAGAAACATGAGGACTAGATTAGGAACAATTTTTTCAGATATTTTCTTTCAGCTTCCAGCTTCCCATTTCCTGCAGGATTGGTATTATTGTCCCAGCCATTTTAGCTTTGGGTTTTAAAAGACTTGTTGAACTGGAGCACTGTTCTTCAGTACTGTACAGTATTTTCTTTTTTCTTTTACTCTATATTCTGTTTAAAAAAGTAGCAGCATAATCTAACTGCCTAGATACAGTAGAATGATAAAATGTTGATAAAGTTTCTTATGTAATATGCTAACAGATTTTGAGCTTACAAGATGCACAAAAGAAAGGATCTACCTCCTGTTTTAAACAATTAATGTGCATCCAATATTATTATGTGGTCAGCTTACACCCTTCCATCATCATTTGTTTTGGAATATTAGGCATGAAATGAACATTAGAGCAACCAAAGAAAGCATTATGGAATACCATTTCAAGGTATCTCCAAATGTCTAATATGCTGGATCAGCTATAGTTTGATGGATGAAGTGAAAAAGAATATGCTTTGAAATATTAAAGTCATAAAAAGCACACAGGCATGAATTTTGTAGTTATGTGCTGACACTAAAAAAAACAAAAAACAAGCCAATGATTTAGTAGGGATTGAATCTATATTAAACCTTACAAAAACCATATGCATTTAGAAACAACAAATTAAGAACTCAATTATGCTGGCAGCTCCTAGCTAAGAGCATGATAAGGAAGAAAAAAGAAGAAGAAAAGTTTCAAATGCAGAATCTAAAATATTTCACCTAAGGGATTCGTACTTCCCCATACTAGGAAGCAAAAAAAAACCAACAACCTTTTTTCTTCCTAGTGCACTGTAGACAAATGAAGTACTTTTCCAGAGCATCATAAAAATGGAGGAAACATATATATAAAATTGTAGTGAGAGTCCCCTAACTCACATGTATCCCTCTACTACAGCATTTATGACCTTATATGACCACTCTGCTTACTGCAGCTCCAGGCTACTGACAGATCATCTGAATCATTAGCTGTGTGCAGAATTTCTTCTGCCATCATTCAGCCCACATTTATGGCTGCAGCAGGGAGCAAAATGGCATCTTCTGCTTGTAGAAAAGGGTTCAGATGATGTATTGGCCCTAAAATAAGCAGCCAAAGCAGCTGCCACAAAACAGTCATGTGCTTACAACCATAAAACAGAGATGTTAGGAAGAGCAACAACGCAATTCATGCTGTCTGACAAATGATCTACTAAGGCATTGGTGGCTATCAGATTATCATTTTGCAATCACCACAAAGGCTATTTACACCCTGCTATTCCCCTAAACAAAGCAACTAAAGTGGACCCTTGTTATACGCTGGGGTTTGGTTCCAAGATCCCCCATGTATAACAAATCCATGTATGCTCAAGTCCCATTAAATATAATGACATAGCAAAATGGTGTCTCTTATAAAAAGTGGAAAATCAAGGTTTGATATTTGAAATTTATACTTTTTTGAACATTTTCAAACTTTGTATGCTTGAATCCGTGTATAAAAAATCAGTGTATAAGAAGGGCTGACTGTGGCGCAGTGGTTAAATACCTGTACTGCAGCCATTCACTGAAAAACACAAGGTTGCGAGTTCAAGACCAGCAAAGGGGCCCAAGCTTGACTCAGGCTTGCATCCTTCCGAGGTCACTAAAATGAGTACCCAGACTGTTGGGGGCAAATTAGCTTACTTGTTAATTAGCTTACTTGCTGTTCACCGTTATGATCTTTGGAATAGCGGTATATAAATAAAACAAATTATTATTATTATTATTTCCCCACAGCCTGCTTCATTCTCTTATCCTTTGCATGTGGAATGAGTTACATAGCTGCTGCTTCTTGGTTCACTAAGAGTTGGTCATTCCTAGACTCTTTCTCCTATTCTATGGACAGATGTACAGTATCTTTTCTATCCTTCGAAGGATAAAAAAGGATAGGACATTTTTGTGCCCCATCTAACACTGCATTTCATCTAAATCTCATTCAGCTGGCTCTGCTGCCAACCAAAGCTCATTTCATGTTTAACTCTGATCCTGTAGATTGCCTTGAAGAACTGTTCTCTTAGTTTTAATGCTTTTTGCTAGACTTTATCTAACACTAAAGCTCTACTGTTTTTTCTACTACGGCCTGATTCCCCTCCTTCTGGTTACCCGAACTATAACTTTACACAACGGAATACCAGAGTCCTTTGGCCTAAAGCCACAAACAATTCCAGATTACAATAAATTACCTGCAGACCTCACAACTCAGGGGGACAAAGTTGCAGAATTCTATCATCTTAAACCTTTACAGTCTATCAATATGGTATTGCCAGACATTATACAAAGAAAAGCTAAAGAAAGCTGACGAAGGGGAGTTAACATCATTGCTACCTCCCAGTTTTTCCCTTTTGCTGATGGCAATGCCTCTTTGGAGGAGAGATGGAAAGGATCCAGCTGTGCAACATGTCTGGTGAAAAGCCCCCCGCCCCCCATTCCAAACTGTTATTTGAACTGGGTTGTTATGCCTTCATGGAATGCAGCAAGACTAATTTTTCTTTTTGCATGCAATTGTAGAGTTTAATTGTAATAATGAATTTGACCTATGCTATTTGATATACTTTGCTATTCATTTTTATTGATTACGCTCATCTTTATATTAATTGTAAACCTTTTTAGGAAGGGCAGGCCTTGGCAGTAACTAACTACAAACAACTAGTTACATTTAACTAGTTCATTTACATTAGATTATAATTAAAATTTAAGAAGAGATAAAGTCACTCCTGTGGTATGATTGCAATACTTTCTGAGACTTTTTTTTAGGTTATATAAGACAGCCTCACTAAATGGAGGACAAGGAATATCACAGGATTCAAGGCTTGGCTCATACTGTCTCTCATATTCATTTGTATCATGACTTCTGACACCAGCAGTGCTTGAACACTAAGAGACTGAGCAATTAGCAACATCAGAGGAGGAGACAAAAGACCAAACAACATGGAAACCCTGAGACCTTGAAGCCTTATGACTTGAGACTCAGGAGCCTAAGAAGAAACCCAGACTAGCACTGGTTACTTGAGTATTAGGAGCCCTGGTGGCGCAGTGGTTAAATGCCTGTACTGCACCCACTCACTCAAAACCACAAGGTTGCGAGTTCACGACCCGCAAATGGGCTCAAGCTTGACTCAGGCTTGCATCCTTCTGAGGTCGCTAAAATGAGTACCCAGATTGTTGGGGGCAAATTAGCTCGATCACTTGAGATGGTGTATCAACACCAGCAGCATATTTGGCTTCAAACCAAAGACCTATCCTTTTATGTCATTACACTGTGATAGGGAGGGGGCCATGTACAAAAGACATCAGTTGAATTCCAGATTATGTTGGAGAAAGGTAGTCTTGGACAAGTAGTACAAAAGAACTCAGAAAGAAAGCTGCTCACTTAGAACTTTCCATGTGCTGCACAATCTGATCTGCTTTACTCCTTTCTACAGCATGGGTTTCCATTACCACCCACAACAAGCTGGCAGTGAAGCAGACAGAATAAAAAATACATTCTGTGTTCCAGGTAAGCAGGTTGTAGGTTTCAGATTTTTAAAGAAGTGATTATAAAGACCAATTATTTTAAAGAAGCATAAAAGCTAATAGTTATTTTTTAAAAAAAATATAATTATAATGGTGACAATTTTATAATTTGTTTTAAAAGTAACTATCTGAACTCTAGAGAAATCCAAAAACGTTCTAAACTGCTGCTGGCAACAAGAGTTTCATGCATCCAAATTACATTAACATTATGCCAAGGATCACACCTAATAAGTCAAAGTTCTCTATGTTCTCAAAGACCAGATCATTGCAAGCCTTACCAAAAATATCAGAAGTCATGTTTTAGTTCAGTGAAAGTTCAACACATTTTCTATAGACTGGTTTTAGTTTACTCAAGGGACATATGTTTCTGTCCAGATTATAAAGCAGAAAGCAGTCAATCTTGCCTCCCAGAGCAACAGCTACTCAGTTGTATCTTATAACATCTATCCAGTGGAAGGACGTGACTGCAAACACAGACTAATTGAATTAGTTAGGGACCTTCATGCATGTAAAATATCACATGGAAAATGTCTTGAGAAAGTTCCATATAGCCTATCTCCTAATGTGAGCATCTCCATTCTTTTTGTTTGAACATGACATATGGCTTCATTTCTCTTCATGAACTTAATGAATATTTTAGTCCAGTGAGATTTCTTCTTTTTTGACTATTCTTTTTTGACTATTCTTATATGTATTCAATATACAGAAACACTCTGTAATAGCAAATTATTTATCTATTCCCTTGATCTGGACAGATTTACAATGGGATGTGCCTAAGAGCTATCACTTTGATACTATCTCCACCTGCTGGCAAAACCAAAATAACCCTACAATTCTGAATGGCAGGCACTCAAGGTTAGACTAAAAGAACTTTTTCTTTAAACAGAAGAGATGCAAATGAACAGCATCATAGAGTTTTGCAAGAAAAGAAAAATACAAGAAAAAGGAAATGAACACAAAATATATATTGCAAGTAATAAAGTAAACAAATACATTACCAGGAACAAGCTCCATAACAATATAAATAGGTTGCCTTTGCGTGCACACTCCTATAAGCTTTACAATGTTTGGATGATCATATTGTTTGAGTATCCTGCAAAGAGTGGGAAAAGGTCAGTATATTGTATTGCATTAAGTATCTTTCATTTAAACAGAAAAAAACCCAATAATCCTCTGCACATGCATGATTAAGATGTCAAATTTTATTTACGGTAACTGAAATAGAAAAATACTAGTTGGCATAACTGGAACCACTTATCCTTAATAAGCAACCTGACAAATACAGTACAATACAAACATAAGCCATACAGGAAAAGTATAGTTGGGTGTATAATTACAGAGGCATCAAGGGTTGTGGAAGTTTTCTGCCTACAGATAACTTAGGGGCTCAACAGACTGGCCATTAAGACGGGCCTGGGGACAGAGTTGGGGTGTGGCATCCACATGATGCATGCCCCGACTCTGCCCCCAGGCTGGCATAATACCAGGCACCGCTCCACACAGTGTGCAGCATCACAGCGCTCCTCTAGCACTGTGTCTATATGACACAGCGCCAAAGGAGTGTAGAAAAGCCATGTGTCAGAAGCTATGGTGCCCTTTCCAGGACACAAAAAGGACCCACATTTGCAGCTCCTTTTTGTACCATGGAAAGGAGAAATTGGGTTCACAGCATGTAGTTGCTGCGGCCCCGATCCAACAGTAAAAGAAGAGCCAAGGTTTAAAGACAAGTCAATTCAGAAAAGAACAGATAGCGTAATTTGCACAGCTGCCAGTTTCTCAGCAACAACAAAGGCAAGTGAATTCAGTCCAAGATGGTAAGGATGAACTTGCCACCTCCAGTCATTACTACAACTGTGACACTTGTGCCAACTACTATTTTGGTACTAAAATAAACTAACAAAAACATACAAGTACTTATTTTAACCTTTACTCTCATACTGAATTGCCTTCTTATACTATATTTCTTCTAAAAGAGATATTTCTTCCATAGAGGAAACAGGGCTAGAAGGAGTATGTATTAAAATTCATTGGACAACAGTATCTCTATTAATTCAAAATAAATTTCCAAGTAGAAGATATTAAGTAGTTTCAGCCAATAACATAAATGAGATCTGTTTTAAAATGACATCTATCTTCTGGTATGCAATGAATACTAAGTGCCTATTTTATTTCAGTTTTCACTACTCACCTGGCCTCTGATAAAAACTTAATTTTCAGTTCCTGAGGAAGGTCTTCTTTACATGTTTTTACAGCAACAGGGGTTTTATCTTTTAATGTTCCCTTGTACACTTCACCAAAATTACCCTGAAATTAATAAACAAATATAATGGTTCACAATACAGATAATGTCACACACCTATATTTGAACTAAGGGAAGTAGAATAATGGAGAAGCCCCCCAAAACCTCTGTCACTGGCAAGGCAGGAATAGAAAAAAATGAAGTGAGGATCAATTAATTCAATGGAAGAAAAATGGACGTGTGGCTCTTGACACTGGATCTTGAGCAAGGTGATATATATAACTCAAAGGATTATGGACTGCCCCTCTACATCATCCAAAGAATATCATAATGCAGCTGTATCAGTTAACACTATTCTTATACTGTATAAGATTGTACATGTTTTTTAGCATGACAAAAATAGTTTTAACACTTTTTACAAAAATGAAATTAAACTATCATGGTTTGAACCAAACACCATTTTATGTAAAGAATGTTTAAAGACTTAGTCTTAAACCCAGTTGGTAATCCCAGCTGAAGTAGTTAGAAATGGGAGTAGCAACTGAATTTAAATATGTAATCTGAACACCCAATTTATCTGTGAAGAGCCTAGACTAGTTTTTGGATAGGGATAAATAAAGTATCAATTTGTTTGAATGGCAACTTTTACTTGTGCCAACCAGGCTGTGTTTTGAGATTAGGTCCTAAAGTGTTGGTCATGTACCTGCTGATGAGTTCAATTAGCCTAGTAGACATGAGGAGAAGAGACTTTTACTAGTTCTCCATCTCTGCAAAATTACATTAAACCTGAAATATACATTATTGGTATATTATTCTATCAATGTTTTATGGTGTTTTATGACTAACTTTGAATGTTGATTGTACTTCCATACATTGGAAGGCAACCAGTAATGCTGGAAGGTAAATGGTAAAAGGACACCTAAAGCATCTTAAATTAGACCAATTTTATAATTGCCTTACTTTAGTCTCATAACTCACCCCAAATAAGGCACTGTTTCACAAAAGGTATGAAAGCTGTATATAAGTTATTCAGATTCTTCCCATACTATTCCTGCTTGTCTTGTTAAAACAGATGTGCTTTTTCACCCCTTTCAATTTAGACTGAGAATCCTTTGTCATTTGTCAGATAATCTGCATACTGTTTGGGGTCCCTTCACTACTATATAGCTACCTAGGCATCTAACTTGCAATTATGGTAAAAATCAGACAATAGTTAATATCAGCACTCCATTTAAGCATTCTTAAGTACTGGAATCTGGACATTCATATGGGAGAATGATCAGGCTTCTGTCAAACTTTTAGGCTATTCATTATATGCAGTCATAGATTTACAAACAAACATGCTCTCCTAGGGAGAAATACAGATATGTCAGCTTCTAGACACATTGTTTTCATTACTTAACATTGTACTGCATGTTAAGACATCATACACTGATTACATTGCAGTACAGGGGGCCCTTGGTATCAGCTGGGGTATGGTTCCAGGAGCCCCCTTGGATACCATAATCTGCAGATGTTGAAATCTAATTAAATATGAGTGTAGTAAAATAGTGCCCGTTATATGGCTAAATTAAGGTTTGCTTTTTGAAATTTAGATAAAGAGAGAGAGAGAGAGAGAGACAGAGACAGAGACAGACAGACAGACAGACAGACAGACATTCAAGCTGTGTATGGTTGAATCCTTGGATAAGAGGGCTGAATGTATGAGGCAAGTCAGATATTACACTTTAAGAAGAATCTTTATTTCTTAATTTCTAGCTTGCTTCTTGATAGTTAACACTTGGAGGAATATTACCGTAATAAACAATATAACTCAGTCATTTATCCTTGAGTCTCCTGGATCCAGCAGCATCTGTTACATAGCTATAAACATCTATAAGCATCCATTACAATCAGAATGGGAAATAAGTCTACAGTACAGTTGGCTCTCTATATCCAAAGATTCCTTCTCCACAGATTCTACCATCTACAGCTGAAAATATTCAATAGAGTCAGCTCCCTGTATCTGTAGGTGATCCATTCTGCCCCCCCCCCCCACCTCTCCGGCAGATACAAACATCCATGGATGCTCAATTCCTGTTGTCCCTAATGGCGGTGCAGCCACATGGCCACAATGCCATTAGGAACAAATGCAGTGAAGCCTTCCCTCCCTTCCTCCCTCTCCTGTTCTCTCTCTCTTCTTCCTCCCTTCTGTTTTTTTTTCTCTCTCTCCTTCCTTCCTCCCTCTATCCCCCTTTCCTCACCCTCCGAGGCTCCTGTCTCGCGCTTGCCTTCAGGGGTGGTTGAAAGGCAGAGGCTGGAGCCCCGTCAGCCTGAGGGAGCCAGGACCAGGACTGGGGCCTGGGACTTGGAGCCTGGAGGTTCCGTCCCGGGTGTTGGGCCGGGAATGGGTGGGTCCCAAGTCCCAAGCCCCAGCCACGACTCCATCCGGCAGGCTGGTTTTTGCTTACAGCCAAGGGGAAAATACATTTGAATTTTAGAGGTTTTGTTTAAAAGATATCACTGAGAGACTGTTACCTTAAATTGTGGATGGTTCAATTTTATTGTTTAACTTTACTTATACAAATTTGTGACCTTCTTGGAGGCCAAATGTTCTGTAGAAATAAACCAAAATGTAGCTGGTATTTATAAATGACATACTTCTGCCATTACAGGCACTGGCAAGACAAACACCAAGAATCTTTAATAACTTTCGTCTGTTTAATATAAGCCAAACTCTTCTGTTTGTTGGTGGTAAGTGTGTGGGTGGATTGGTGGAGGTCATGCCAGTTATTAAAATAGTAAAAAGTGAGGTCCATCTATTATAACTTATAATTATCAGTTTGGAACACACTGCAACTTGCTCTACTTAACATTCTAAACTTAATAGGAATTGTATTATTGCACAGCTTTCATTTCCCTTACGTGATATTTCTTAGAACATTTGAAATAGGCAGTAAAAGAATGGTGTCATAGAGGCACGAGCTAAGTTTTTGATGACTCTTTACCTAATGTTTTATACATTTTTCCTTATATTTAGATCTAGGGAATGGTCTTTTACCTAGATTTAGGGCAACTACAAACTTTTGAGCTTCTTAGGAAGTTTACTAAATCTTTTTTACTGAGATTTACCACAGGATTACAGAATAATTAGATAGGAGAGTTGAAATAATACAGCCTGAATGAGTATAATCAAACCATGAAATCAAATTAGTCTAAGTGATTTTAGGCTTGAAGCATAGGATCCAATTTTGTCTGATGCTAAAGAAGCAATATAAGGGAAGAAAAGACAGCAGTGACATGGATTAGTTTAAGTTTTCTTCTTTGTCACTGCTTAGGAGAATACTCATGTGCTGCAATGCCTGGAAGTACAGAAGCACCACTTCTTCCCATGTCACAGGTCTGAGGTCATATAAAAGAAGCCCATAATACAGCTCCTCCTCATAGCACAAATGATAATCAAAACTTAAACTGGTATAGGGAAGAATCATAATAGATATGCCTGTTGCATAATGTTAGGCATCTTACTGTCCTGGTGCTATAGAAATGAGTAGTGCAGTTATAGGCCCCATATCATCAGAGTAACAAGATCATGAGCTGTAACCTCCTTCAAAGTACAGGTATCACATTCCAACAAAGCAACATAATCAGTCTATGAAAATTTAACATAAAGATGGGGCAAAGCAGATGGCTGGGAAAGCACAGCCCAAGGCCACTGGCCACAAGCAGATTGGGTCTGCGGCAACCGCATGGCCCTCTCTGAAAGTGGGCAGCAGCTGCTGGCCCCAACTTGCACCACCAGGAGTTGGATTATCCTGGTTCCTTTTTGCTCCAGTTTAAAGGACTGGAGTGTGGCCTCGGCGTGGCTTCTAGCCATTTTGAAGACGTGCGTCATATAAATGGTGTGCTTCCAACATGACCAGAAGCTGTTTCTTTTGGTCTGTGTGTTTCAGGCCATAGTAGATCATTTCATTTTCATTTCAGCATGAATGTATCTTGTAGGGTAGTGGTTTCAGTGCTCAACTACAACTCTGGAGACCAGAGTTGAATCTCAGCTCACTCATGAAAACCCACTGGGTGACCTTAAGTAAATCATACTGTCTCAGCCTCAGAGGAAGGCAATGGCAAAACCCCTCTGAACATATTCTGCCAAGAAAACCCCATGATAGGCTCACCTTAGGGTCACCATAAGGCAGAAAGGCCTTGAAGACACACAACAATAGCAACAACAAGAAGACATCATAAAACTGTCCCTGGTGTAACTGTATGGAATTCCTGCCTTCAGAGGAGGTGTGTGTGTGTGTGTGTGTGTGTGTGTGTGTGTGTGTATCCGAGTATGAAGGAAAAACTCCTTAAGACTTTTAAAAAACAAAGTTGATTAAATCATTACTACATAAAACTGTGTAAGAACACAGAGACAAATAGGTAAAGCAGTAAACACAAGAGATAGGCATATTAGAAGAGGAAAAGGTGCAACTAATAGATAGGTTAGTTAAAAACATGTTCTCAGTTTATTTGTAGTGAGATCTCCCTTACTCCCATATACAAAACACACTGTGATCTGAAATTTATAAAGAATCTGGGTTTTAAAAGACTGAGTTATTCATGTGGGTATTCAATTTTGTTTTATAGAAAACATTTCCAAATGAGACCTACACTGATGGTATTTCACAAACAAGTGGCAGGTGTTTCTGCCAGGGCATTATAATGAGAGTATGAAGTTTTTCAGTTGTTTTACATGCTGTACTGTATTTTGTTTTGAAAAACTGATTGAATTGTTATATCTCGGACTTGGTATCTACACATCTCCCTGGGTGTTCTTTATAATACAGAACAGTGGCAAAGAACAATGTTCAAGATAATAAAATAAACAAACGTAAGTCTTATTTATTATTTCTTTAGTCATTCCCTTAATGTAAGTCAGATAGGGATCATGAAAAATATTAACAAAATTTCTCATTCTTGATAAGACAGGGTGTCTGAACATGTCAAAGCATCCTGCTGAGATATTGAATCAATAACCACATGAAATTTCTAGCATCCTGTTTGCTTCCTGCACAAGAATGAAACAATTGCACTTTTATCTTTTTGGAAGCAATTTCTCTACACAAAATTAGTCTCTTTTCTTTTTGTGAATCAGTACTCACTCACAGGAAACACAGATATGGATTGTTCACTGATTAAAAAGACACAGGCAACTGACTGGCTCAGATCTAGTGTTACCTGATGTTCCATATTCACAAATATGAGCATGCTTGGGTTTTGAGGGGATGCCCTTTTTCTGTCCCAGCATCCCAACAGCACATTGAATGGGAACACAAGAAAGGACCTTCTCTGTGGATGCTCTCAGGCTCTGTAATCCACTTCCTAGGGAAGCTAGACTATACCCACTGTGTCCTTCCAAGAGTCTTTGGGAACTGAATGTTTATAGGGAAAAGACCATAATGCACTGTATGTCTTGCTTTTAAATAGGATACAATTTTAAAAATGCTTTTAATTCCACTGATAGTTTAATTACTGTACATTTTAAAATTTGTATATTTTAAATGCTGTCTGATCTATATTTGTTTTACTTTGGTATAGCCAAATCCCAGAGTTTTGAAAAGTGTGTTTTTTAAAAAAATAATAATAATCTTATTCTCATATATTTTTTGAAGTTCATACAACAAGGCAGCAACACTCCTATTAGTTTATGCAAAAAACTGTTCACGCTTTCCTCAAATTACATTTTCACAAGTCCAGTATGTATTTTTAAAACAAAAACTACAACATAATCTCCCTAAAGTCTCCTGAAATCAGACAGTAATTCACCCAATGTGAATTAGCTGGTAAACAGCGATGTAATAGAAATCCATCAATTTCTGAATGAGGTCAAATATGGAATCCCCAAACCCTCATGAAACTTAGCGAGGAAGAATAACTGCACATCAAAAGTCACCAGAAATTGCTGCAATTTTTTTGTTGTTCCAAGCATAACATAGGCTGTGCAGTTTTTGAGAACTGCACAGGAGTCTGAGAAACTGCACAGCTTTGCAGTCAAATCACATTCTCACAAGCTGCTGCCACAATGCAGAATTAAAGCAGCTTGACACCACTTTAACTGTCATGGCTTCATCCTATGGAATCCTAGGACTTGTGCAATCCAGTCTCTCCAACAGACGGCCACATAGCTCACAAAATTACAAATCCCAGAATTGCAAAGTATTGAATCATGGCAGTTAAAGCAATGCCAAACTGCATGAGTTCTGCAGTGCAGCTGTAGCCCCAATCTTTTACCACATACAGAAAACTGCACATCTTCTAAAAGAAGGGGCAAATTTACCACATTTTCAGTTCCCCCTGACTTTTATTAGGTTGCAAGTGATAAAGGGAGAGGTAGAAATAGCTGACTGACAACTGGAAGTTGTTTTTGTTGTTGCTGCTCCTGTGTGCTTTCAAGTCATTTCTAACTTCTGTGGATTCTAAGGCAAACTTTTCTTGGCAAGATTTATTCAGAAGGGGTTTGTCTTTACCTTTCCCTGAGGCTGAGAGACTATGACTTGCCTAAGGTTGCCCCATTGGTTTCTGGGCCTGAGTGAAGATTCAGACTCTTGTCTCCAGAGTCACAGTCCAACCTTTGAACCACTATACTATTCTGGAAGTTGCCCAGTGTCAATAATGTTGTTATCCAGCTGTTAGAGTTACTATGGGCTATTCTGGTTATTGTCCTGCATTTTCCAGCTAGTAAAATAAAGATAATAATGTGGCCAACAACACTGTATTTTGAGGAGCCAGCTGAGGTTACTGGGACAGGGTGTTGCTGTCACCACTTGTCACCCTATACTCAATACTGGAGAGAGACTTAAAGTTCTGATTAGTCTGCTGGACCCGGTTGGACTATCAGTATCTGTTTCCAGTGGTCTCAATGGATCACTGGCATTGACATTCAAATCAGAGCAGAGCCCTATTTTCTGGCACTCTCTCTGCTGAGCAGGTGCTTGTTGTACCATGGTGAGTTTTTCTGCCACCCTGTTTCTGTTTACCTGGCCAACAGGGAGAGCATCACTCAAGGCTCCCCTGGAGGACCTGTTCTTGGTCAGGGCCCCAGAATGCTAGCATCCCCTGAAGCTCCATCTCCAAAACTGGGATTGCACCAAACATGCTGGCAGTTGCGGGGTCAGACAACAGATGTGGAACCAGAGTGTCGTCTTCCAACTTCTGAATTTTCCTTTCCTTCTGCAAATGCATTGTGCATTGACTTAACAATAGAAGAGTTCTGACAATCTGTCAAATACAGCAAGATAACTAGTACGGAAATCCAGGCTTTGGTAGTTAAAACTCAGAAATCCTTTATTAAAAAACTATAGATACAGTCCAGTGCCATTCACTGTCAGAACTGACCAGCAAGCATTAAAATTGCCTGATTAAACTACACACAATTTCAAATTTGAGGCAGGTCTAATTTTTGTTATAATAACATTTTCCTCTCTTTCCCATACTGTCCCTTTTCTTGTTGTTACAGCCACACCTTCTCACAGAAATGATCTTGAATAGATTTGGCTCATGCTTTTCTCCCTTCCAGTATTATCTCTGCACCTGTGTCTGTGATCACCAGAACTTAGCAACACTGTTACTACTCTATATCCCATCATACCTACTTCCCAACATTTTATGGCAGGCAAGTTGCCTATGCAACTCCTGATATTCTGCAAATTATGCTCTCCCATGTCTGATCTGAACAAGCAGCTGATGACAAGATGCTGTTACAAAATGTAGTTCTATCCACAGTTCCTCAAGCAAAACATAGGGCGTTCTCTGCTGTCGCCCCCAAACTCTGGAACGACCTGCCGGATGAGATCCGTCAGATAACATCATTAGACAGCTTTAAAAAAGCAGTCAAGACGGATCTCTTCCGGCAGGCCTTTCCAGATTAACCATCCCGGCCCAGGTTCCTGATTCCCTCATTTCTCCCGTGGCCCCATCTTAGTGATGGTCGAGGATCAACAGAGGGATATCAGGGTTTTTAGTTTTTAATTGTTGTTTTTATGCATTGACATTGTGTTTTTAATATGTTATACTGTTTAATATTGTCTTAAGGGGGGGAGGGATAAAGTGTTTTTAATTGTCATATTTTATATTTTACTGTTGTTAACCGCCCGGATTGGTTTGCCATAGGGCGGTATACAAATAAATATTATTATTATTATTATTATTATTATTATTATTATTATTATTATTATTAATAAAACATACAGTGTTATCACTGTGGACTATTTGTTACATTTAGGGGGAATAAATATGATAAAGAAATTTGGGTCAAGTGATTATTTTACTAACTCTATTTAACTGATATAACATGTCATATAGTATATTGTACTTGTGGGTTTTTTTTAATTGGTTTATCCATATTGCTTTAAGTACATCCCCAAGACAAAACTATGAGGACCGAGCAAGAACAACCTTTCATCTGGTATTTTTGTGTTTGGAGAAAAGAAAAATCATGCTTCCTTTATTATACTTATGGTCTCATGCAGTGGCAAATATGAAGTAGATGCTTTTATGTTATAGCTGGAATTACTGGACTCACCAGAGATTCATTTTAATTCAATTAATATTACAAGTGTCAAGGTGAAAGAGACATATTGCAGAGCAAAATTATTTGACTATTGGAAACTTTACACTTCTCATAAGCCAATTCAAGATCCAAATTTCTTAACCAGTGCTTATTTTTACAGCCAAACATTTTGATTTCTTGTCTTTGAATTATAATATGCCTTCCGTTTCAACATGTTTGTAATGCTGGGGCTATCAGTACAACAGTTTTATTTTGTGTTCTATAATCTGTTTTCTTCCATGTGAACACATTCTATTAATGAGATGTGTGATATGAAATAGATATTCTTTAGTTGCTGTTATAACTTTATTTATACTCTGTCTTTCCCCCTGAATTAAGATTCAAGGTGACAAAGATAAACATTAAAACAGGATAAAATGATCAATACGTTAAAACAATTTAAAACATACAATTAAAAATAATAAAAGTCAATTTTATTACAATTAAAAACAGAGCAATTTTTTAAAAATCAGTTCTCAAAAGCCTATAGCAAAAAGAGAGAAAGAGAGCGAGAGCGAGAGCGAGAGAGAGAGAGAGAGAGTCTTTGCTCACCAACAGAAGTTAAGTCTTACTTGCTTCGGTGAATAGAACTGACAACATTCACACATTTAAAGGAAAACATCTTTAGATTTGAGGCACAGGTTTGCTGGGTCTTCAGAACAAATATGCAAAGTATGCAATTACTATTCATTTCATTCCTTGACAAGGGGTTAATGGTTCACTTTTTATCACCTTGTGAAGAAAGGTAAGGGTGGGCTGGAATAAGTGCTTGGAAATTTACAGAAGCATTATGTTAATTGTAGTTTTCTGTACAAAAATAAATGGTTCCTCCTACCCCATGAGATTAATTCTAAATATGTGATGAGATTAATACTAAGTATGTCATAGCCAAATGATAATATTTCAAGGACAGTAACTGATACCCTATGCACATAAAGACTCTAGTATTTTTATATATATTTTGCAGTATCTATATTTTTTGGAAAATTTGCAAGCTATAGTTTTTGTGTGTTTTTCAGGCTATGAAGCCATATTTTAGAAGAGTTTATTCCTGCCATTTCACCAGCAACTGTGGCTGGCAACTTCAGAGAATGCTAGAATGGAAGAGAATGGGGTTTGCAAGCTATCTTCTTACAGCATTCATGGGACAAGATTCATAGGCATTTATCTGCATTGTAAAAACACCACAATAAATATTCAACAAAATGGAAAATAATATAAAAGCAATAGAAAACTACCACCACTTTTACTTCCAGGCTCATAATCGGAATCCCACACAAAATGTGACCCAAAAGCACAGCCATTCCCAAGACATATCTCTTCCTCGTGTTTCTCAGTAATGTGTAACTGAACCAGCTGCATGACTTAGGTTAATGTGTCAAGCTTTTTCTCACTGATGTCCTGTCTCTGAATGATACAACCAGGGAATGTGGTAAGGTGGGAAATATTAGACTCCTCAACATCAATGTCCTACATTTGACTCAGCTAGATATTTTAGTTGACATCTAGATCTCACCATCAGTGTTTTTATACTATCCATTTACTATCTCAGATAATTTTAAGATGAAACTTGGTGTGACAGGGCAGCTACATGTATTTTTCACAGAGGTGAGAGAAGCAAAATCTTGCTTCTCCCCTGCCTTGCCATCTTCACTCTACTCATTCTTTTCAGCCTAATTTCAATTCCTTGCCTTGAAGCAATAAAGAATAGCAAAGCAAGGAAGGCAAGAGAGAGGATTTAGTGCTCCTTACTCATATTAAAATATTCCTACCTCCATGAATTTCATACATGCATGAAGGAAAACACATGCATAAATAGTTTATGTAAATAACATATAAATTACATTTGTTATATCTAGTTTTGCAGTAATTCTCAAATGTTAATTTGTACAGTTCAGAAACTCTTTTGTTGCTTTAGATGCATTCTTCTGTAAACCACCCTAGCAGTTCCAGTTAAGAGAGGAGTACAAGATCATGTCTGACCTTGGAAGCTAAACAGGGTTAACCCTGGTTAGTACTTGGATGGGAGGCTGCTAACAAATTCTAGACTACATTTCAGAGGAAGAAACTGGCAAAACCACTTCTAAGTATTCCTTGTTTAAGAAAATCCTATGAAATTCGGGCTTGAAGGCGGCCGCACACACACACACACACACACACACACACACACAAACATACACAAGGTTCAGAAACAAATTAAATTAAGGCAAGAATGAAAGTCTGGGGGCAGAGTAGCAATAGCTGCAGTAGGACGATTATTAATCCATGGGTATTTGGAAAGTAAATTATTTTTAAATGCTTTTAACAATATTAACTGCCATAGATTACTGTCTTAATTAATAATACCTTCATAGGTTGTCTACTTAAATCACAAACGTACCAAAGTATAGCATTAATCTGTTCCACCTATTTCAGTGGGTAATTGCTTAGAATGCTAATCAAAATCAATAGTCTTAACCAATACTTAACTTTAGCTGGATTTTGCCATCTCATAATAATTTTTTAAAAATAATCTTTTTGTGTTTGTTTATAAAAATGTTATATAATGGGATGGCAAAGAAACCTGCAATTCTCAGTCATTATTATGCTTTGGATCCAAGCCTACAGTGATCCCTCCCTTCTCATCTACAGAAGATCACTTACTTTGCCCAGTAATTCTCCCAGTGTAACATCTTCATGATTGAGAATCCATTTCTTATCCTGTTCCAACAAAACAAAGACCAGTTTAGTCCACAACACTGCATTTCTTATTAAACATTAGTGAGATTGCAGAAGTAAATGGAAAAGGATAACTCAAATGAGATTATGCTATCATCAACATGCTAAAATCTTAACCTTCAAGATTAAAACGTTATTACATGATTGGAAGTTAAAATCATGTTATGGCAAATTACTGGTAGTCTAAATCCAACTGCTGTCCCAATTATAATGAAGTCAACACTCATATACTGTAAATTCCACTGATTCAGTTTGCATTAGATTTTGGTTGGAAATAAGAATTCAGTTTAAGCCTAAAACTCTAGTATACTATATGTATCAAACTGTATATGATCTTTCATAAAGCTGAGGACACATCTATCATTGTTTTAAAAAAAACAAGAAGAAAATATTTCCTTTGATTAAAAACAAGAAACTCTATTGTGGAGTTTATCAGTATGTTCACTAGAGGATAAAGAAAGTAATTTCCACTATTGTTTTAGAAAAATTGGTTTTCATTAGACTGATGAAGTAACTGTATATTATCATCTGCAGAACATAACTAATGTAATTAGTAACTACTTTAAAATTCAATTTTACTCATACAGTGCGCCTGCGCCATATGCGGGTGCACTATATGTGGCTTTCAGCTTACGCTGAATCTGCACAAACGAAAGAATGAAGAGCGCATGTGCTCTGTCGCACTGCGAGCCCTGTTATATTGAATGGGGCTCGAGCATACGTGTTTTTCGGATTACGCAGGGGGGTCCAGAACGGATCCCCTGCATAAGGTAAGGATCCACTGTAGTCATTGATGCAAACATTTTGCTTTACACTAGCCATTATACAGTTGTATCAGATGTTATCTAATATTTCAGATAACCCATATCTCTCTCATTTGCAAAAAGATTTGAAACTAATCAACATTTACACTCAACTTTAAGTAGCTATGAACAGGTATATGCACAGAAAGATATATTTAGAAAATAGTAAAAAATTATATGCTATATAAATGCTAATATTAAACAGCATTTCTGAATAACATGTTCACTATCTAGAAGTAGGAAAAGGTAAAGGCATGGATGTCTAGTTGTAACCAACGGTAGGGGTCTCTGCTTATCTCCGTTTCTTCGCCAAAGAGCCAGTGTTGTCCAAGGACTGCTCTGGCAGTCATGTGACCAGGATGACTGCAGTGAATGCTGTTACCTTCCCACCATGAGAAGTGGTACCTATCTATCTACTTGCATTTGCATGCTATTGAACTGTTAGGTTGGCAGAAGCAGGGACTAGTAACAAGAGCTCACCCCATCATACAACACTCGGGCCTTGAACTGCCAACCTTCTGATCTACCGATCGTCAGAATTGGCGTCATAACTGCTAAGATTTATAGTTACATATTTCCTGGTGACAGAACAGATTTTTACTAGTTTGTGATGACTCATATGTATGCAGTAGTATCTTCATGATCTCCCGTGCTCTCTATTCTTGAGTTTCCCTTGGGGACCTTCACAAACTGAAAATGATTCAAAATGGGGCAGCCCAGAGTCCAACTATGAGCTGTGGCCAAATTGTTCCTCCTTGAAAGGAATGTCATTAGTTCCAGCTATTTTTCATGCTCAGTCTGTAATAGTAGTTTTTACACCCTGAAATTCGTACATAATCTGAGAAGGGATTACTTCAATGAGTTCTTAGTCCCATACATAACTTTTCCTGCCTAGGTAGTCAGTACAAGCCTCAATAGTAAGTGCCACAATAATTAGAAATTAGGCTTGTGGCAACAAAGAGTAGGCCTTCTCACTAATTCTATCTCCAATTTGGAAACCCTTCTTCTGAGTTTTGTCACACTACCTCAACACTGTTGGACTTCAGGGAATAACATGTCCTTTTAGAAAGGCTTTGGGGTCCTCAGTTAACAAAGCCTCTGACAAAGAAGCTCCTTTTTACAAAGGCTTTTTACAATCCTAGCCCCCTTTTTCCTTGTATGCCTACCAATTCACCAGTCACACAACTTCAATGGGTGTGATTTTAAAATGACACAAAAATTCCACAGGAACCTCCTCCTTGTGCCCATTCAGACATGGTTTCCTGGAAAGGTGGCATTTGGGGCCATGCTCTAGAATACAGTGTTTGGCCATGATTACTACAACCCCCCTCCCCATTTTGTTGCATCATTCTCATTTATTCTTCTGTAACTAGTGAATTTGGTAAATATGGCTATCTGAAATTTTGGTATTGTGGGCTATTTTCCAGAACACAGATGTTTTCCTTGGAATGTGTAGTAGAAAGTGATTCCTGAGCAATTTCTGTGACATTTGGCATCACTCCCATCTGCTCTTGTTTTTCTGCTGAATTTGGTTTCCTTTGCTTTTTGAACAATCAGCATCCATAGCCATTTCCTGGATGTTTCTGCTTGGAATAGGTACAAAAAGGAAATTTCTGTGGATTTTTTTTTTTAAAAAAAAATTGGCTAGTGAAATCTCTCCCATTTAGTCATGTGTGTCTGGTGGGCATGGTACCTCTGCACTCACATCAAGCAGGACAACTGGGGGCAAAGCTTTCAATGAAAAATAATGTCAAATAATATTTGTGGATTTTTCAGCTACAAGAATCTAGTTATTTTTACAAACACAACTAAATTCTTGAAATTTTTGTTTTCCCTTCTGTAAGAATACACCACACAAGTTGAAAGCAAGTAAAAACCCAGTGTGGCAGACCTGTTTCCCCTTAAACACTACCTTTTTATTTCTACTTTTTAAGGTAAATTCCCATACACCCCTACTCATCACATAACTGTTGTATTGTTCCTTTGTGATGGAATACATTATAGAAGGGAATGCAATGTATCTGAACAAATACAAATATATAACTCATTTACACTGGTGCCTCGGGATACGAAATGATCGGGTTACGAAATTTCCGGGATACGAAAAAGTTGGATTGGCAAAAACTGTTTCGGGTTACGAAATATTTTTCGGGTTACGAAATTCATTTCGGCGCGAAATTCAAATGCTGCAAAGTGCAGCTATAGGCTTTCCAGTGCTAACGGAAAGCCTTTTCGGGTTACGAAATTTTCGGGTTACGAAAGGAATGGCGGAACGAATTAATTTCATAACCCGAGGCACCAGTGTACTTTAAAGACCCATGTAACATAGGGATTTGTCTGTCTTAGCAAATGGTTCAAAAGGCATACCACATACCAAAGACAGGGAAATGCAGAATTAGTCCTAACCTCCAATGGCAATTATATTTCAGTGGTGCATGCTGATAACCAAGAGGCTATGAAACAACATAATGGCAAAGGATGGTAGAAATCACTGAATGAGCTACTGGGATACAGCAGAAGGTAACTACAAGTAACACTGTGGCTTATGACAAAACTGGACTTGAGCCAAAAGGACATTGGCTGAAGTGCTCAGAAGTGAAAGGTCAACACATACCATAGGGACATGGAATGTGAGAAACGTGATTCAGGGGCAACTAGATATAATAAAAGAAAAACAATTTTGGGGGTGAGTGAGCTAAAGTGGAGAGAAATGGGACATTTTGCCTCAATTAATAACAGTATTTTATTCAGGAGATAAAAATCTAAGAAGAAATGGGATGGCATTAATGGTGAGAAAAAATATAGAAAAAGCATTCAAAGGATATAATGGAAAATCTGAACCATATCAGTAAGATCTTTAAAAAACAGTGTAACCATGATCTAAGTTCATGCTCCAGCTCCAAAGGCAAAAGAAGAAGAAACTGAAAATTGCTATGCATGAGTACAAGAGGAAATTGAGCACATGCCAAAAACAAGACCTGCTGTTAACCACAGGCAATTGGAATGCCAACCAAAGTGAGGGGGGGGGCAGAATAAAAGACTGTAGGAAAATTCAGCCTATGACCAAGAAATGAAGTAGGACTGATTGAATTTTGTGAAGCTAACAGTTTATTAATTGCAAACACATTCTTCAGGCAACCAAAGAAAAGACTGTATACATGGACATCACTTTATGAACAATATAGAAATCAAATAGATAACTGGAAGCAGATAATGGAGAAGCTCCATTCTCTCTGCGAAAACAAGACCAGGAGCAGGTCATGAACTGCTAATATATATATATATATATATATATATATATGAGGGAGAGAGAGAGTGCGTAAAGCTAAAGAAGAACACTAAACTAACCATTGCACCAAAATCCAACCTGAAGAACACCCCAATAGAACTTAAAGATATGTTAAAAATAGATTTGCATTATGAAGACTAATTGACCAGGATCCAAAATGACTCCAGACTGATGTCAGGGGCATTATCAGGATGGAATGCAAAAAGACACTATCTGCAGACAAAAAGAAAGAGAAGCCTCAATGGAGGACAGATGAAACTCTTAAAACAGTTAAGGATAGACAAGGAACAAAAGGTGACAGAAATGGAGACAGAACTCTGACTACATCTATTCAGATACTTGTGTGCAGGGCTAAAGAGAACTACTGTAATAACCAATGAAGAAAAATAAAAGGTGACAACAAAACTGATACACTATATCCAAGACATCCACAGGAAATTTAAACCTACAGTGGGTTTTAAACAGTGGGAGGCAAGGCTGGCTCCCTCCCTGCTGGCCCTTTGCTGGCAAGCAAAGGCATTTTTATTCAAGCAAGGTTTTTAAAATCATGCAGGTCTGGTTTTATTGGATGATGGGGGGTTGGTTTAGATTATTTTTAACCTTGTATGTTTTAAATTTTGTATGTTGTATTTTTAAAACCTTTTACTGTTTTAATCGCACTATTTTAATTGTTTTTGAGGTGTTGTTTTAGTGTGTGTGTGGGTGGGTGGGTGGGTGGGTGTGTGGATGTGTGAGTGTGTGTGGAGTAAGCTGCCTTGGGTCCCAACTTGGGAGAAAGGAGGGATAAAAATTAATTAACTAAATAAATGCTATAGGACCAGCAAGGGAATACATTACATGGCCAACTACTAATCAAAATACAATAGAAACAATACAGTGAAGAGCTGTATAAAGGAGATGAAAGGATGATAGATTAATTTAAGGAAGAACCATTTGGAGATGAACCTATAATTTTAGAAAGTGAATTGGAAGCTGCACTCAGGGCACTTCCAAGAAATAAATCACCAGTAACAGCTGGCATACCAATAGAGCTGCTTCAAACTACACAGAACGAGTCACTCCAGTTCTAACTAAAATCTAACAACAAATATGGAAAACAAAACACAGACTAGAATGTTCACCATATATTCCAGTCCCCAAGAAAGGAGGCACCAGGAATTGCAGTAAATACAGGACCACTGCATTAATTTCTCATGCAAGCAATGCTTAAAATGCTAAAACAAAGACTTTTATCATATATGGAGTGAGATTCTTTTCCATCCTCCCTATCCCTTTTTCCTTCTACTGCAACAGGCTCGCAAAGTCATGTGGAAAGGGTTTCATCTTCCAAATGAAGCTTCAACTTCCATCGCCCCATGCCCTCCTTCCTTTTCTGGGTTACTAGATTCCCTGCAGATGTGTAATTATAGACCGGTTTCTTTATTACCATTCCTGGGCAAGGTGATCGAGAGGGCAGTCGCCTTTCAACTCCAAGCCGTCTTGGATGAAACCGATTATCTGGACCCATTTCAAACTGGCTTCAGAGCACGATACAGAATTGAGACTGCCATGGTCGCCTTAGTCGATGATCTTCATCTGGGCATCAACAGGGGAAGTGTGACCCTGTTGGTGCTCTTGGACATCTCAGCGGCCTTCGATACCATCAACCATGGTATCCTTCTGGAACGCCTAAGAGAGTTGGGTATCAGTGGCACTGCGCTCCAGTGGCTCCAGTCCTACCTCTTGGGCCGGTTCCAGATGGTGAGGCTGGGGGATAGCTGCTCCCGTAAAAGGGAGCTGACATCGGGCGTCCCTCAGGGTGCCATGCTATTTAACATTTACATGAAGCCGCTGGGACAGATTGTCCAGAAACATGGAGCTCGGTGTTATCAGTATGCTGATGACACCCAGATCTATCTGTCCATGTCTCTGACTGATACAGTGACTAAGGAAGGCATCTCTCCTCTGGATGCCTGCCTGGGGTCAGTAATGGGCTGGATGAGGGAAAACAAACTCAAGCTGAATCCAGAAAAAATAGAGGTACTTGCGATAGGTACTCCAAGTCCAGACAGGGAAATTTGCCATCCAGTCCTGGACAGGGTCACACTTCTCCTAAGGATAAAGTTTGTAGTCTGGGAGTACTCTTGGATTCATCCCTACAGTTATCATCCCAGGTGGATGCGATGGCCAAGAGTGCTTGGTACCAGCTTCAGCTGATACGCCAGCTACGTCCCTGTCTGGACCAAAAGGACCTTGAAACAGTAGTACATGCACTGGTAACCGCTCGTTTGGATTTCTGTAATGTGCTTTACATGGGGCTTCAGCTAGTCCAAAATGCTGCAGCCAGATTGGTCGCAGGATCTTTAAGGCAAAATCATATAACGCTGGTATTAAAATCTCTTCACTGGCTGCCAATTAGCTTCCGGGCTCAATACAAAGTGTTGGTCATTACCTTTAAAGCCCTACATGGCTTGGGCCCAAGTTACCTGAAGGAACGCCTCTCCCTACACAATCGGCCCCGCACTCTCAGAACTACAGGGAAGTACCTACTGGAGCTTCCCAGAGTGAGATTAAAATATACCTACCAAAGATCTTTTTCAGTTATGGCCCCTTCACATTGGAATAATCTCCCAGAGGAGATACGATGTATCCCTACATTGGAAACTTTTAAGAAGACGTTAAAAACCTACCTTTTTCAATTGGCATACCCTCCCAATTCCTTATAAAGTATACCCTACAGAAACGAAACCAAGCCCCAAATATGATTGACATCGTATGCTGCTAGATTGATATTGTTTTTATAGATTGTTTTTAACAATTATTGTTATGTTATGGTAACTATATTTTAAATTGTAATTGTTTATATTGCTCTGTTTGTTTTATATTCTGTTGTAATCCTGCTTCAATCTCTGGGAGAAGCGGGAAATATAAATAAAACGTATTATTATTATTATTACTACTACTACTCAAGGAAATTTCAATGGAAGGGGAAGGGAGGAAAGAAGGCAGGTTGTGATTGTTTCCTGGCAAGTTTCTGTTCCTTGTAGCCAATCCCTTTCCTTTTCTGGTGCCTCTGTGAGGGAGGGAGGTGGTGTCATTGCACCCCCTTATGTTTCTGCATCCAGGGTGGAACACCCCCACCCGTAATTAGGACACCTTATCCTTCAATATTAATGGACTGATCTTTTTAAACAGAGCTGAGCACCTGGCCAAAAGACCCACCCCTCTTTTACATCTTTCTTCCCAAAGAGATAGTTGTCCACATTATATAGAACCAACAGGTCAACACCATGCGCAAACTCCAGTGTCAAGCAAGTGGACTTCCACTCCCACCATGAATTTATCCTTCCCTCCCCCATGCAGACCCACAATTGCCCCCAAACTGCCTCCAACCCCCAGAACAGAGGAGGGGGCACAGAACAAGATAGCATTCACTATGAATGAGAGTTTACTGATTCATTTTACCTAGAGGAATTACCTTGCCTGTTAAGAAAGAACATTATTTTAAAACTACTGAAAGTAGGGAAAAATTCATTGAAAAATAACTGGAACATTTTCTTTAAATATTAATGTGATGATCTCCTAGACTTGAAGAAACAAGAATAATACTGAAATAGAGGCTGATGGTTTTTCATATATTTCCACATTTTAGTCACTGGTGAATGACTTTTTTTAAAACACTGACAACATGACATTTCAAAGAGTTGTTTATGAAGAATACATCTGATGTATAATGCTTCAGAGGAATAATTAAACAAAATGGCACTATAAACTGCAATCAAATCAGCTGTCAGGGGGTGTTACCACTATTTATATTAGCACATTAATCATTACCTGTGTTTTTCTTTCCTTCTGCAAGCCTTTCAATCATATCACTTTATTATACAAGCTTAGCACATTTACTGCAGTCAAAATTTTCAATCCCAGCAAATATTTCCATGCAAAAAGATTATTCTAAATTTTATCTGCTTCCTCAACTATGTTCTCATGGGTACTCTTTAAAATCCTATATTTCCATGTAAATGAAAATGTTGTGCCAGAATTGTCCCTTCAGTAACTGAATACTACTTAAAGAGTCTGACAATTAATTACATTATCCATGAGTTGCGCTGAATAGAGTACTAGTATATGAAGCGACTTATTTTACATGCATTGATTGACTGTAGGTATACAAAATTACAGTGTAGTCTTATTTTTCCTATAAGTATACACCTGCTTTCCCAAGACAACATAATAACATCCTTTCTCCCATGATAACTACTACATAGAAATTAATGAGAGTAGCTACATACTCTGAATGCAACTCTTCTTTCAGGCTCTGCTTTAGCACTTTGATCCCATAAACGAATATTGTCAAGTTAGTTTTAAAATGTTCAGTTTGGCTACAGGGTACTGCCTGAATCCTAGGAATTGGAACACTATCACTGTCCTTATTCAGCACCTTCTAGATGACACATAAAGCCCAGTCACATACTTTATTCCTCTATCTGGTTGGTGATAACTTCTTATTGTGAGGAGATGGACAGGCAATTATGAGGAAATCAATAATTAGGAAGCCAAAGGAGATGCACAAAAGGGCAGGATGAGCTGGGATGACAAAAATTTATAGCAATGTGTAAAATTTGTAACAAAGGTCTTGAACATAATAGAGACTACAGAATTAGAAAAGCAGAAATAAAGTCAGTTTTTAACACACCATTTTTAAATGGGTAACTGATAGTTTTTCATTACAAGAACATGGACAACCCTGTCTGTTCTAGCAAGTATGGGCAACCAATGCACTGCACTATGCTTCTGATACTCCCTTGATAATTCTTATTGTCAATTCTTTCCCTCTTCAGGTATAGCAAAGAAGGCAATGGGCTAATGAAAAGTATTCTTTGGAGGTGATCAAAGTTTCAGCCAAAGCCATAAAGATGAATGGGTAGAATATTTTGATATTATAAAAGGAAAGGAACATGCATTTGGCAACTGACTGAGTACTGGAAGCAAAGAACATTGGAATCAAAGAAAGACTCCAAATGTATGAATCAGATCAAGAAGACTATTGACAATGATTATGAAAGTAATGAGAAATGAGAGTTTGAGGAGAAAGATTAAAAGTTCAGTCCTGAACATATATTGTGTTCCATGCCATTCAGAAGATCCCCAGGCTCTCTGAGAGGGTGAAGAAGTCAAAGAAGGATGTAGTGAAGGATACAGTGGAGATAAAAAATGGGAATGTACCATGCTGTAAGCTTCTTTTCACTCATTGTTTTTATGATGTAAGCCATTATTCAGCATGAAATCCAAATTGAATGTTAACATTTTTGATGTTGTAATTAGCTTAGAAATTCAACACATGTGCTAGTAAATAATGGAGAGCAAATATCTAAACACAGCTAGTTGTCCTGAAAATTTCCAGATAGTTTCTATCAACCATTCAGCCAATCCTATCTTACACATTTCCAATTCCTTCCTTATTTCTCTCCACAAACTAGATGTCTCACACATCTCCCACAGATCAGAGATTCAGAATTCCTCATCGTCCTTTCTCACCATCTGTGATTTTCTTCCCAGCATTAAAGCATATTCAATCTCATTCACTCAAATCCTATTTCAGCAGTGTCACCACCATTATTTATCTTCTGGTTGTCATTTTGTGTTACTGTCACCATGCAGGGTTTAGTATTGTGCATTTTAAAATATAATCGATCATTATAATTTCAACAAGTAAACTTATATCACCCTGAAAGGCTTGTTTGGTGAAGGGTGTCTCAGAAGCCAATCCAAGGATAAAGAACTCTTTACTAGGGGAGGTTGGTCCCCTCCATGTTGTCCTTCCACTGCCAGGCAAAGACCTTTTTATCTGTACCGGGCTTTGGCAATTAAGGTGGGTTGTTATGTAAGGTATATTGATGTTTTAAAAAATGCATTTTATGTATGTTTTATTTATTACTGTGTATGTTCTATTTAACTTTATCACTGCTAGCCAGTCTGTGAAAAAGGTAGGACATAAATTCAAAAATTCAAAATAAAATAAAAATAGATGTGTCATATAGGCAGGTTACACACCGCCATGAAAGTACAGAGTCAGTCCGTACTAGGGTTAGGAAGGTGCGGTGCTTCCGCACCCCCCTAACCCTAGTACGGACTGAGTCCGTACAAAATGGTGGCTCCCCTTCTACATGGGGGCCGCTATGACAACGTCACGACCTCTATACGGGGCGGCGCGGACGTGACGTCGTCGGTCCGTGCCAGGGCGCTTAGTGTGCCCTTTCCGCGGACCAGGAAGGAGCTCCGTTTGCGTCGCTGCTTTGCGTCGCTGGGCACAGCCTTCAGACGGCTGCGCCCAGTGACCCAAGGGAGAAAGGGGCCAAGCGGCCCCTTTCTCCTTCTCCCCGCCACCGCGGGGTATCCTTAGGACTTGAGGCCCCAAGGACACCCCTTTTCAGCCTGAAAAGTGACGGATCGGGGCCTCAGCGGCTGCTGTTCTGGCAGCTGAGGCCCCGATACACCGGGGAAAGGGGCGGGTACAGCCCGCCCCAAATGGGCGGTCTGTAACCCGCCATGGATAGATAAACAGGTGAACAGAAAAATGGTCTCCATATTTTTCACACACATGTGTGAGAGATGGATTGCGTGAAACAAATGCATATACACTATCTGTCTATGCACTTTTATCCTTGTCATACACCCATACATAATCAAACAATGCAAAAAGTAAAGGAGTTTCAGTGACCAGGATTATCTTTTTTTTCTAACAGACATTTACTCCTTTCATGTCTAGAATGTCTTCAGATTACATTAGAGAACCTATTCAATTGAAAACAGAAAGGAAAGAAAAAAGGTAACTTAAGGCAGCATGTATAGCCTATATTTCTTCTAGTCAGAGTCAGTATGTTATCTTTTTCCCTTCACAAAAATGTAATTTAAAAATGGCTGTAAAGAAATACAATGAAAAGAGTTATTTGCATCCAACTTTCATTGAAAAGTAGCAAGAAAATAAATTACCATGGGTCAGAAAAAAATCACATACTGCTAGAAAAAAGAAAAGTCAGTCTTCCATTACAGTACTGGAAACAATTACAACTAGTGCTTTTTTATGGACATCAGAACTAGCACGGCACACTATTGCTCATCAAAAACAGGTATTCAAATACCATTTGTCAAAACTTGCTGAAGCAGAGAAAGAAAATGAAGGTGAATAACAAATGTGTACCTGTTGATGCAGTCTGTTATGGCAGAAATGAGAAATGATCTTGTTAGAGGAACAATTTCTGATGCCACCTACAGTCATATTTCTAAGTGTTCAGATGAATTTCATGAATCATAAACTCAACATCTGAGGTTTTTCAGACAAAGTATAAAAATAAAAGTAAATAGCAGCAAAGATTTTTCATAAAAATTGTATTGTAAAGGCAAATCCAGAACAGAAAACCATTCAGTGATTCTTAATTATTCTTGGGACTATCCAAACTGTTTTAGAAACAGTTCTGTATGAGCCCACCCGCAGGCTGGCTGCCATTACAGTTGGCCCTCCGTTTGCACGGAAATCCATTCCAGACCCTCCTGCGAGAACAGGGGCTTGCACATATTCAAACCTATGGCTTGAATAGGATGCGTCCCTGTGTTTGCGGCTGCAATTACAAATGACAGAGGATGTAAAGGACGAAGCAAAGGAAAACAATGCCCAAGAACTTACAAATTTCCAGCAGTGGTAACTGTTTGTGTTCACCCTAAAGGTTGGTTAGATGAAGAGGAAATTAAATTGTGGCTGTTCAATGTAAGACTCACTAAAGCATTTGGATAAAGGCGCTTCAGATGGAAAAAGAAGAAAAACATTAAGCTACCCAATGTTATGCACAACAATTAACATGCCATTTTGGCCACCTCTATAGCTGACCATGATGGATCAGGCATGATTTGTCAGTCTGCTAGTCTGCTGACTTGTCTTAATAGACTGTGGTTAACTTCACTGCTGTGGAAACCAGCACTGAGCTGTGAATAAGTCAACCCAGGCTTTCAGGGTAAATTTTTATACACAAAAATTTCTTGACAAATAATCAAGTATATAAGGTAGCTCTGTAAATTATATAAATGCATGTGAAAACTGTGACACATGTGACATTTATACACATGTGAACCATAACTGTCAATAGATTAGTGTATAGCTCCATATCTAGGAGTGCATGGAAAGTGGCAAAAGTATGCAAAAGTACATGACAATAGAATAAGGAGTCCATTGTGTTTGACAAGTTGCATTTTGGAGACAATTCAATCTAGAGATGATCAGAATGGGGTAGTCAGATCAGTAGATCAGGGATTCTGTGGATCAGTGCATCTCAGTCATATTGTACCATGCATAATTTTCTCTTAAGAAATAAAGAGGAAACAGCTAGGTCACAAAGCTAACTGATTTCTTTGTAAGTATGATGGAAATACACTTAAGCTTTTACCCACAAAGGCAGCAAGGGCCATTCAGTGCAGATCAGAACTTGCACAACAGCCTGGTGCACTTTTATTGAACATGGAAACTGAAACAACATGTTTCTACTCCAAGTTATTATTTATTATTAACCTTTATTTATAAAGCGCTGTAAATTTACACAGCGCTGTACATACAATCTTTTTAATTGGACGGTTCCCTGCCCTAAGGCTTACAATCTAAAAAAGACATGACACAAAAGGAGAAGGGGAAGGGGATGAGGGCCAACAGTTCTTCTCTACCTCCGAGGCCTGGATCAGGGGAGATGGACTGGAGGGAGGACATAGCAATACAGGAAATGATTCAATAAAACAGGCAACTAAGGAACATCAAATAGCAAGCGACAATTATGCAATGCCTGGGAACGCTTCTCTGGAAGGTCTTCAACTCTGTTTTGAAGCTGGTTAAAGAAGTGATGGCTCTTGCTTGTGGGGGAAGAAGGTTCCAGGAGTGAGGGGCAGCAAGTGAAAAGGGGCGAATCCAGGATGGGGCAGAGGAAATCCTGGGCTGAGACAGCAGACCTTGACTACCAGAGCGGAGGGCCCGAGTGGGAAGGTGAAGAGAAAGAAGGTCTGATAAGTAAGGAGGGGCCAGTCCATGGAGGGCTTTAAATGTCGACAGCAGAAGCTTATACTGAATGCGGAAAGGGAGGGGGAGCCAGTGAAGGGATGCCAACACAGGAGAGATGTGGTCAGCGCGGTGGGTGGAAGTGATAATGCGTGCAGCTGAATGCTAGACAGAGATTAAAGGACGGAGGTGAGAAAGAGGAAGCCCAGCCAGGAGGACGTTACAGTAATCAAGTCGTGAGATCACTAGGGCATGGACCAGGATCTTGGCAGTAGAGGCGGAGAGATATGGTCGGATTTTGGCAATATTGTACAAAAAGAATCTACAAGCCTTGGCTGTGGTCTGGATCTGAGGGATACATGACAGAGAAGAATCAAAGATAAAACCAAGACTACGGGATTGCTGGACTGGTTGAATGGAAATGTTGTCCACAGAGACAGAAAAGGAGTGTTGAAGGGTGGGCTTAGGAGGAAAGACAAGAAGCTCCGTCTTGGACATGTTGAGCTTCAAACGCCGATGACGCATCCACTGCGAGACAGCTGTGAGGCAAGACGAGACTTGCTCTTCAAGCCTTGGAGAAAGGTCAGGGGTGGAAAGATACAGCTGGGTGTCATCGGCATACAGATGGTAGGAAAAGCCAAAAGAGCTAATGAGTTTTCCTAAGGACAGTGTGTAGACAGAAAACAGAAGGGGACCCAGAACAGAGCCCTGGGGAACTCCAACAGATAAGGGAACAGGAGATGAAGTCTGACCTCCTGTAACTACTGCAAAAGATCTGCCAGACAAGTAAGATCTAAACCAGTCAAGAACAGAGTCTGAGAACCCAAGGTCAGAGAGTATATCAACTAGAAGGCTGTGATCAACAGTGTCAAAGTAAGTAAAGTAAGTAAAAGACTGTGAATTAACTTCAAACACATTCAAAGAAGATGTAGAGGGTCTCATATAAGAACATAGTGTTACAGTGTATCTGCTGGGGTTTGGGACCAGGACTCCACCATGGATACCAAAATCCATGGATGCTCAAGTTTCGTTATATACAACCGAGTAGCAAAATAGTGTCCCTTATATAAAATGGCAAAATCAAAGTTTGCTTTTTGGAATTTTTTAAAAATATATTTTCAAGCCATGGATGTTTGAATCCATGGATATGGAAGGCCAGCTGTAATAAGGATATATATTAACAAATTATAAATGCTATTTCAATATTACTCTTGTATACCTGTATAGTTAAAGAGGCCTGTTAAAACTGTGTAAGCTCCACAAAAAGAGAGGGAAATGTAGCTAAATTGATTATAGCCTAAATTATATTAAAAGGATAATGAATATGATGTGAGGGAAAACAGTAGCACCACAACTGAAGGTATGTCTACCAAACCAAATCATATACCAAATCATATAACTTCAAACTTTGGAAGACAAGACTAAACTTATTTTTCTAGTGCTTTTTGGATTTACCGGTAATATTCTTGATTTGGTGTTTTAAGAGATGGGAATAGTCAGTTCTATAATACGTATAATTTGTTCTATTTGTGTGAATTTGATGGACATAATATTTTAAAGAATACTCACTGGACTGAATTGATTAAACTTGTCGCTCACTTTTGCCAAACAAAAGTCAGGATACAAACAATAGAGGTAAAATATAATGGGCGTTTGAATATAAGATTCCTTTGAGTTTCTCAACACATTTGCAAAATTTTATAAAGCAATCATAATAAACTTTAAATCTGTAGGCATAAATGGAAATGATTAATAATGAACTCTTTCACTGTAAGAAATTAAGATTAATTATGTCCTTCTTCATTATGAAAAAAGAAACGTGAGTTCAGTGCCCCCTGCATTTATATTGTATACACTGGCATTACTCTTGACATCATGTAACACCAGTCTGATATTGTCCCAAGATCCAAATAGCCACCAAGAATGCATTGCACATTCCTATTCACCCAACCCAACACTTTAATATTAGAAACTCATGATACCACTTTTTAAATGTCTCCAGATTTCAGAAGCAATTTGTCAAGTAGCAGAGGAGGATGTTGATGAATCACTTTGGAAACCTAGTACCATTTTAATACTCATGCAAGATGAGTAGCTAATGTGAAATGTTAGATATGTATGTGGAGCTTGCTACCAGAGCTTTGGATTTCAATTTAGGCTTTACACCACTTAATCTCACGAAGTATTACATTATTGTTAAGCAAATCAAACAGGCACTGATATTATCCTGTGCTTCATAACCACAGGTATCTTACCTACCATCAAACATATTGAGGTGAGAAAGAAAAGAACATATCTCTTTTATTACTGTTTGTTGATGTTTGGAAGCTGTGCTTCATGTAATTGGCCACCTAGAAAGTCTACATTAAGATTCATCTCCAGTTACCTGCTGCTTGTGGTAAAGAAGAATCCAGAGCCCAGTGCCTACCTTTTGGTTCACTCTGGGTAGAGAAGCCAGAGGACAAAGGACCACTTCAACAAATCCCATTTAACATCACAAATACCTTTTTGAA
Source organism: Sceloporus undulatus (assembly GCF_019175285.1). Classification (NCBI taxonomy): domain Eukaryota; kingdom Metazoa; phylum Chordata; class Lepidosauria; order Squamata; family Phrynosomatidae; genus Sceloporus; species Sceloporus undulatus. The sequence goes on from NC_056523.1 coordinate 270,603,094, forward strand.
AACTTAATGGAGGCAATTCATAGGAAGAATTCATTTGATACCTTTCTGGGAGCCAGAAAATTTCTCTTGAAAAGAATGTAGTAATTTATTTCAATATATTTCATTTTAAGTTCCCAAATCAAAGTACCCAATTGTTCAGCTGTATTGTATAATCAATGGGAACACAGCAGCAGGATAATAACAAAGGCTATCATGCAACAGTATCTTTGACAGGTTAAAAAGACCGCAGTTTCAAATGAAAAATCAAAGGCAAACTCTTCACCTTCCAGGCTCTATTGTTTCCATGTCATTATTCTGCTTTCCATATTAAAACAGCATAGGGTACACTGTGCCCAATTCTTTTTTAAGCAGTCTTGCAAAGCTATTGTCAAGCAAAGATTAGGGGGCTCTGGGCTTTGAGGCTAGTTACAAAGCAGGTCCACCAAAACAAAACAAAAAACACTGTGAAATAAACATTTCTTATTTTTTCAGCCTACAAACATTTCCTCGTTCCATTTTTTTTGTTGTAGATAAAATAGTAAAAAGGCATTCCTTCACTTCTCTCCCACCTCTTTCCTCTAATCACTACCATTTCACAAACAAAATACTCTTTAAAAAAACACCTTGTAACTAAAGTCCCACCGCTGTGCGTCAGACACACTTTGGTGCTTACACAGGCCAGAACAGAGATGTACGGGGGGGGGGGGATCTGGGGGTCCGGACCCCCCCCTTCCATTAGAAAAATGAATGCTGTGTGCTGCTGCGCCGCCGCACTCAAGCCCCATTATAATGGTGGCACTTAGTCTGGACCCCCCCCCTTCCTAAAATCCTGGCTACGTCCCTGGCCAGAAGGTGGAAAAGTTTAAACAGCAATGATAACAACTGTGCCTGCAGTTCTCCTGGCAGCCATGCACCCAGTGAACAGTACCCTGTAAGAATCTCTGTAAAGTAGGAGGTGTACTATAGTATTAAAACAGATCCTTTGATTACCTAAACTACAGTACTAGACGTAGTTCACTGAAGTAAAGAAGATCTGTCTCCTTTACTTTTTTTTTTAATCTTTTAAGAGCTTGGTACCTGCATAAGTCTTGTTCCACATTTATCTTCAAAATCTGTTTTTTAAGGTGAGGGAACCTGGGGGTCAGGGGATCTTCCAAGGGCTACATTGGACTCCCACTGCAAGGGTCACATATAGCCTGAGGCCATATGATTCCCAAACTCTTATTTAAATCCTTTAGAATATATATTCTATACTATATTGTAGCATCAGTAAAAATTTAAGTGAGAGTAAATATCCACAAATAATTTGAAAGCCTATAAATATATATGAAGCAGAAGACCTATTATTTTCACACTCACACCCTGCTTTTTAATCTCCTTGTCCCTTCTCCATTACAACTGCTAGCATGCAAATCTAGGCTACAAAGAATATGTGAGGTTATTCTTTGGGGCATAACTATATTACTGTCCTTCAAGAGTCAAGGTAGAGAAACTGAACACATATTTAGCTAATAGGATATGTGATGGTCATTTCTGCTTGCTCATCGTTACTGTGTACCTTCCAGTCGTTTCTGACTTATGGCAACCCTAAGGCAAAACTATCATTGCTTTTTCTTGGCAAGATTTGCTCAGAGGATGTTTGCCATTGCCTTCCTCTGAGGCTGGGAGCATGTGGCTTGCCCAAGGTCACCCAATGGGTTTGATGGCCAAGCTGGAAATTGAACGCTGGTCTCTTCTTGCCAAGAAAACCCCATGATAGCTCCACCTTCAGGTCACCATAAGTTGGAAATAACTTCAAGGCTCACAACATCATCAACAACAACAACAACAACGTGGGGTAGTGTGTGTGTGATGCTTGTAATGGTGTAATACAGTTTGGTAACTGTAATGAAGCATGTGGATTTGGGTAGTATAAAAGAAAAAACTGTATCTCAGTTAACAAAGCCCCTGACAAAAAACAAGAACAAAATTGAGGCACTGAAAGCAAAAAAAATGGTACTTGTATGTGCAGTATTAGTTGAAAAAACTTAGTTGAAAATGCTGGTGACACAACACAACAAGCAGTCAAATTATGATTCGAGTCAGTCCTTAGATTATATAAGTAAATTTGAAAAACTGTACAAGGGAATGACAAATAGTTGAAAAATATCATTTTCAGTGTGGGACATGAAAACATATTTAAGCTTTCCAAATGCAAAGCTAAGATGTGGCATCCCTGCCATTGTACAAAGCTCCACTTCCTATTAGAATAATTTTATTACAGGAAAAAAGACATAGAAAACTATATTAACTGTTTTCTTTATTAATATATTCTTTATATTAAGGTGATACAATGAAAATTATGACAGGTACATCTAGAGCTGATTTAGCCATCAAGCGATCTCTATTACAGTACAAAGTCATCTTGTTGTTGTTGTGTGCCTTCAAGTCATTTCTGACTCAAAGTGAATCCATCATGGTGTTTATTTTGCAAGTTTCTTCAGAGGGGATTTGCCATTGCCATCTTCTAAAGCTGAGAGAGTGTGACTTGTCCAAAGTCACACAGTGGATTTATATGGCTGAGCCAGGATTCAAAGACAAAATCTTAGACATGCTTATCAAACATGGCTACTCTTTGTCACTGATGCTCCCTGCTTTTCTCTTCATGGCTCACCCCATGCCTCCTCTGCTTTATGAAGGTAATGGATAGCTGTCATTCATCCTTCCTTGAGGGCAGCTTCTCAATCTATGACCTGAAAATAAGCAACCCTGCTTAACCCAAACCCTATTTAGTCCAGCAGCCACCATGATTCCATTATAAGTCCACAAGCATTTCAACAGTTTTTCCCTAGTTGAGTTCCTCAGTGAAATAAAGTGACACCTAGTGGTTCGCTGCCTCTAATACCTGACATAATTACAGGCATTGTAACTGGACCTACTATTTTACAGTTAATCTTATACACAGAGTCTATAACCATATTGCCAGATTCCTCCATCAGTACTAAAGCAAACAAATAGTCTCAATCAGCAACAAGATTCATCCCTTTTAATAGATTTCTAAAGCCAACTAAGTTGGCCCACATCAATACATCTAATCCACAATTTAACTACATTTTGTCTATCTGAAGATCACACCATTCAGCTTCACCAGGTGACCTGGGGTTCAAAGAATATTAGAGAAGCAAGGGAGTTATATGTTCCTGTAACCAACCAATGTCAGCACTCTGACTATTTAATTTTGGAGCTGCTTCAGTCTTTAAAGATTTCCAAAGGCAGCCCTACATCAAAACAAGACATAGAAGCATAGAATCATAGAACTGTAGAGTTGGAAGAGACCACAAGGGCCATCCAATCCAATCCTCTGCCATGCAGGAACTCTCAATCAAAACATATCCAACATACCCAATCAAAACATACCCATCCAGCCTCTGTTTAAAGACCTCTAAGGAGGGAGACTCCACCACACTCTGAGGGAGTGTGCGCCCATGTCGAACAGCCCTTACTGTCAGGAAGTTCATCCTAATATCAAGGTAGAATATCTTTTCCTATAGCTTGGATCCATTGTTCTGGGTCCTGTTCTCTGAGGCAGCAGAAAAAAAGCTTGCTCCCTCCTCAATATGCCATCCCTTCAAATATTTAAATAGGGCTATCATATCACCTCTTAACCTTCTCTTCTCCAGGCTAAACATCCACAGCTCCCTAAGTTGTTCCTCACAGGGCAGAGTTTCCAGACCCTTAACCATTTTAGTCGCCCTCCTTTGGACACGCTCCAGTTTCTCAATGTCCTTTTTGAGTTGTGGTGCCCAGAACTAGATGGAACATTCCAGGTGGGGCCTGACCAAAGCAGAATACAGTGGCACTATTACTTCTCTTGATCTAGATACATTGGCCTTTTTAGCTGCTGCATCACACTATTGACTCATGTTCAACTTGTGGTCTACTTGGACTCCTAGATCCCTTTCACATGTAATCTCGTTCAGCCTTTCACATGTAGTCTCATTCATTTTTCCGCCCTAAGTGCAGTACCTTATATTTCTCCCTGTTGAATTTCATTTTGTTAGATCTGGCCCAGCTTTCTAGTCTATTCAAGTCATTTTGAATTTTGATCCTGTCCTCTGGAGTATTAGCTACTACTCCTAATTTGGTGTTATCTGCAAATTTGATAAGTATGCCCCCAAATCTGTCATCCAAGTCATTGATAAAGATGTTGAATAGCATTGGGCCCAAGACAGAGCCCTGTGGGACCCCACTGGTCACTTCCCTCCAGAAGGAAAAGGAGCCATTATTGAGCACCCTTTGGGTTCGGCCAATCAGCCAATTACAAATCCATGGAACAGCTGCCTTGTCTAGCCCACATTTTACAAGCTTGTTTGCAAGAATGTCATAGGAAATCTTATTACAGGCCTTACTGAAATCAGGATATAGTATATCCACAGCAATCCCTTCATCTACCAAGCTTGTAATTTTATCAAAGAAAGAGATAAGATTTGTCTGGCATGACTTGTTTCTCTGAAACCCATGTTGACTTTTCATGTATCACCGCAGTCAGTGCTATATTTGGCTGAACTAGCTTTAACTCTGCTAATTAATCTCTCTTGTTTTTACACTTAAGTATCTTAATTGTTTTTTAATCATTTAATGGTATTTTGTCCTTTTAAATGTAATTAAAATCATTTAAATATTGTCAACAGTTCAATTCCATCTTAACTTTCACTTTTCTGTTTATGTTTACCTGTATTGATTTTAAATTGTAATCAGTCTCAAGTCCCAATTTTTGGAGAAAGGTAGGATACAAATAAAGAAGAAGAAAGGGGAGGAGCAGGAGGAGGAGCCAGCGCCATTGAAACTTGTAAGTCAAGGCTCAGGGCTGAGTCCAGCAGTTCACCCAAGTTATAAACCTAAGATTTCAAAGGGAGCATAATCTGATCCAGTACAAACTGAATCTCCATTCCCCAATGTGCCATTTGATTGACCAAGACAGTCTATAAGAATTTTCTTCTTTTTAAATCTCATCTATATATAACTGAAATCAAATACTACAATTAAAATGATTAAAATCGACAACTTTTACAAGGGATATAGAAAAGCTTTTCTAACAATGGTCTGATACAGACAGCGCGGAAGCGTCATCCTTGAGCCAAAACTAGGGCTGGGGAGCGCAACCACATGTTCCCCAGCCCTAATGGATGGCACCATTTTGAAGGTGAGCCGTCCATACACTGCGCACAACAATGGCATCACACACACCCCGCCTCCACATGGACTGGGGTGTGCGTGACACCATCATGATATTGCAGGGCGCTTGGGGCGCCCTTTCAGCATTGCGGTAAGGAGCTACAAATTGGAGCTCCTTTTGTGCATGTGATCGCTGGCACAACCTGTACATGGCCGCGCCAGTAATGCAAAGGAGAAAGGGGCCGGGTGGCCACTTTCTCCTCTTTGCCGCACCTGTCAGGGTGTCTGGGGGCATGAAGCCCCATGGACACCTCTTTTCAGGCCAGGAGAAGTGGCATTTTGCTACTTCTCCGTGGTCTAGGAAAGCGCCAGGTTGGGGCCTCTGGGCTGCGGTTGAGGCTGTCCTGCCCCCAACCCGGCGTGGAAAGGGGCAGCTGTGGACCGCCTCTTTTTCCCAGTCTGTACCACACCAATGAATAACAATAATAGTCTGGTTGCAGAGGAAACGGAAAATTCCCTTAGTAGCCTACTCTTCTACAGATGGAAAAGACAATACTAAGTACTGTCAGAACATAGACACTGAAATTGTATTATAGCTCAGATCCCAGTAAAATACATGCACATAAATCACCTCTAAAATGTTACAGTGTTCCATGAATGAATGTATAATGACATGTCAATTAGATGATAATTTATTTTCTATAAAGCACTGCAACTTTTTTTTTTGGCGAAGACCTTGGTAAAACAGGGTAAACATACCATAAAGCGTTCAATTTCACATTAAATGTAACAGACATACCTTGACAACAGGATTCAGTAGAACAACACCTGATTTCTTTGTTATCACTTGTTTTGTTGTGTAATGGTGTTCTATAAGCTGAGGGATAGTTGAGAAACCTGTTCCTTCAAATCTATATTGATTCTATAAGTAGAAATTCAAGAAAAATGCACAAGTTAAACAAAACACCCTGTTGCCATAGATAACAAAATGTCTAGATTTCATCATTTTTACAGAGTGTGATGATTTTAAGACTCTTCACATGGAATAATGGGATTCTGTTTATGAAGATGCACATTTGGGATTGCTGAATTATAAAATGATAACAAAGACCTCTACTATAATTCAGTTATCAAGGTGTCTGAACAAGCAGTATGCAATGTAATGTGACTTTCACTAACTTTTAAGACAGATTGTCACCGAACTTAACAATGTGAAAATATTTTTGTAGCCCACATAACAGCTGACAAGACCACAATATAAATAAAACACAATATTAACAATGATCTGGTTTGAACATACTCAGGTTTGCTAATCTATGGTTTAAATAATTTAGAATAAGCACCATGACCACAGATTCCTTCATCCCCAACCGTTTTCCTCCTCTGTGTTAGTGTTCTGAGCTTAGTGTAAAATCCAGTTCCCTCCCATATCTAAAATAGGGAACTGTGCATTAGTGTCAGTTTACTAACCAGTTTTAAACCACATTAAGACATAGCAAAATGCTGAAAATGAATCCCTTGTTCTTAATATTGTTTAAGGTTCTGGTGAAAGTATGGTTTAGTAAATTGGACCAAACAGGACCAGTGTGAAAACAGCATAATAGAAATATTTCCATGACAAAGGAAGATGGATAGGAACAATTACATTTCTTTGGATCCTTAACTTTTGAATAAACTGAGATTTAAAACGTCATCCCTCAAGAAGGAAAGGTCATTGTTAAAAGATCTTGAGTGATTATAGATTTTGTGGCATATACTTTGAAACACTTCTAAATGTCAAAAGGAACAAAATTTCCCTACTGAATATGGCCCTGTGTTCTCAACTTTAGAACAGAGATGGGATGGGGAAAGAACTACAGCTGTTTCTTCCCAGGGCATATTTTCCAATTACTTATTTTAAACCAGATTTCTCCTTTGAAAAGTACCTGGAATATATGTCCTCTAATACTGTGCTATTTCAACAAGATATCAATGGATAATGTCCACATGTGTATTTTACTAAACTGGGAATTTAATCAGAGAGGACAGTTTTGCCTTTAATCTTTTCATCAACCAGAGCAGCTGGGTAAAAGGCCTAGTGAGATATTAAATAGTTTAACATTCCCTGGAAACAGACTGTGGTGAGTCACAGGGTACTGGAAGATCAAAGTAAATATAAAGGTTTCTCTTGCCATTAAAATCCAAATCAAAACATGGGAGGACGTGCCTCACAGTTGTCTTCAGTTGCATTCAGAAGTCCCTGTATGCAATAAACTAAATGGCAAAAGAAAAATGTACAAATGGTATCAAACAGGGAAGTATTATTATTATTATTATTATTATTATTATTATTATTATTATTATTATTATTATTATTATTATATATAATGTGCTTTTAACCATAGTTCCTACCAAGAAGCATTACCTTTTACTGTTGTTGAAATGTTACACAATGTTAACATTTTTCAACTGTATCAGCCCAGTTCTTTCAAGGATAGTCTTTTGAGACTACTGCTAAGCAAAGTTGTAACTCTTTGCTCTGTGGCATGCAGAAATACCTATGGTAAACTGATTATACAAAAAACCTAGTATTGAAGAGCTTCAGCCAATGAAGGTCTGGTGTTGCAATACTTTCCAAGCACTTTCTCAAGTTACAGGAAAACTGAAATTTAACTATTTTCATTAGTGTTATATTGGCACTTGCTTTTAGTGATATACTTTACAGAAATACACAGTTGGGGGGGAGGGATTACACTTGCTCCTGTGTGCCTGCCTTCATCTCAATAAAAACAAAAAAACCCACCATGCAATTCTTCAATCGTTTTGACCAGGAAGGGGTTTCAGTGGTGCACCCCTGTATTCCTGCTTTGTTTAGTATCTGAGCTTGAAAAAGTTTCTTATTTGGTCTATACTTCCCAGAATCTGCATACTTCCAAGTCCTGCATGCTCTGCTTTGGGGTTAATTGTAACAGCAGGAGACCCACAATGGGATGAGGGATATTGGGTTTTTGTTTTTTACAGGTTTAACCAAATTAAATATCTGCTTCAGTTACAACCCGTGTTCTCAATAAAAATAATTCTTGCCATCAGAAAGGCAGTATACAGCATAGTTATCTCTTAACTGTTTAACACATTCTCCTGGCTTTTACAAGGTGCTGAGGATTGACTCATATCATTATTTTACAGGGTTAGAAATTTTCCTGGATAATACACATTAAGGAAATATAGCAGCTTTAAAGATGGAATCATGTTTGGGTAACTCCATTGCTTTAGTTAATATTCCTCAAGCCTGCATGTGAAAGCAAAAGGGGTGAATAACTGGGTTAGAGATCACAATGCAATACATGCAGTGTGGAGACAGGTTCATCACTGACTTTAAAATCTTCAGTCACTTGCTATTTTGTAGCATATACGCACATATGAGTACAAAGGAACAGTGTAGCCCTATTCGGGTATTCATTGACTTATGTCCAATAAAAAAAGAGCTAAGGCAGGCTAGATGGTAAAGAATGTCAGATAGGAAGCTTCCTCCACACCATTAAACTCCTGACCAACCAGATTTTTACATCATATACACAAGCTCCCCATCTTAAACAGCCTCCTCCCTCTCTTCATATCTCCTCTAACTCATGCAAAACACTAAGGGAGGTGATGAAGGTGAAACAGAATGGATAGGGAAACAACGGAGAGAGCATGGCAAGCAATTAACACCCCCATCTGATTGCCTGAGTCATTAAACTCTCAAATATGTTTGCATCCATCTCCCATATTTTGTGGTCCTATTCAAACATGAGGAAGAAATTTCTCCTTCCTTAAAAAAAGAGGGGCTGGAAGGAAAGAAAAGAGCAAGTTGCTGTAAACTGTCCTCAAGTCAACCTGAACTCATGGCAACCCTATGGATGACACATCTTCAAGACCCCCTGTCTTCAACTTCTCTGCTGAAGTCTTGCAGGCTCAGACCCCTGTTCTCCCTGATTGAGTCTAACCATGTGGCATATGATTGGTCTCTTCTCTTTCTCTCTCCTGCCTTCCATCTTTCCTAGCATCATTGTTTTTGCTAATGATACATTTTTCCTCATGAAGTGGCCAAAGTACAACAGCCTCAATTTAGTCATCTTGGCCTCCAGAGAGAGTTCAGGGTTGATCTGTTCTAGAACATATTTGTTTGTCTTCTTGGTCATCTATGTTATTCTCAGTACTCTTCTACAGTGCCACATCTCAAATAGGTTGATTTAGGCTTTTTTTCTGTCCAGCTCACACAACCGTATATGGTAATGGGGAATACAATGGCTTGGATGATCTTCACTCTAGTATTCTGACTTATGTCTTTATATTTTATGATCTTGTCCAGTTCTTCTTAACTGCCCTTCCCAATCAGCCTTTTTCTGATTTCTTGGCTGCAGTCTCCATTCTGATCAATATTTGAACCAAAGTATGAGAACTCCTTGACTATTTCAATTTTATCACTGTCTGTGATGAATTTTTATAGATCTTCCATGGTGAATAGCAAATACAGGACGATAATTTTAGAGCCTTCAATATTTTTTGATCCTCCCTAAGGCAATAATATGCAAAACAGACCACAATGTGGTACTATTCAGCAGTGATATAGACTTGGGGCAAACTGCCTAGGACTCAAATCACTTCAATGACTCTACTTGGACTTGACTCGACTCTTGACTTGTATATTTTTAAGGGACTGGCTTGCTGGCCTTGGTTTAGTGACATAAATAATTCTTAGGCAAAGGGCTTGGGGAAGAATGATCCTTCTAAAGTTTAAGTTTTAGAAGGCTCCTCTAAAGTGCAGCAGGGACAACCTGCTGAGTGGTCCTCATTTTTCCAAAATACAATCTTGATAAATTACGTAGGATGGTTTTTTAACCTAACTATGTGCAAATCTTCCTTATTTTCTAAACTGCCCACACACACTCCACCACTACCTCAGGTATTTTTCTGTTAAAGTTGGCTTCCAGATTCAAGACTTGATTTGGGACTATCTTGCAAGGACTTGAGATTCAAGTTAAGACTTGAAGTTAGAGACATGAATACATCACTGCTATTCAGCCATACATTAGTTAAAGTGAACATAGGAGGAAAGTAGTGCACTAACTCCACTTGCTCAGTCACTCCTCAGTTGGTCTGACAAGAAGACCCTTCTCTATGAATGGAGAATTTCTCACTGAATGAAGAAATCTGACACAGATATGAGGCTCTTTTCTGAAAACTTGCTCTCCAAACTTAGACAATGAGGATGAGGGTTCAGGAGTAAGTGTTTACTTTAACTAAACTACAGAAGTATGGCTCATATCTCTGTCCTCACTCCATCTTCAAATTTTCTCTTATGAAAGAGAGAACATATGTTTTGCTAAATGGCCCTATTTTATTTAGACACAATATCCCCCTGAAGAGCAGGTGCTGGAAATAAGCAACAGGACAAGAATATTGTCATCTCAACAATATTTCCCAGTGACTGGCTGACTATTATTAACCTTTATTTATAAAGCGCTGTAAATTTACACAGCACTGTACATACAATCTTTTTAATTGGACGGTTCCCTGCCCTAAGGCTTACAATCTAAAAAGACACGGCACAAGAGGAGAAGGGGAAGGGGATGAGGGCCAACAGTTCTTCTCTATCTAAGTTCTTCTCTACCTCCGAGGCCTGGATCAGGGGAGATGGACTGGTGGGAGGACATAGCAATACAGAAAATGATTCAGTAAAACAGGCAACAAAGGAACATCAAATAGCAAGTGACAATTATGCAATGTCTGGGAACGCTTCTCTGAACAAGACGGTCTTCAACTCAGTTTTGAAGCTGGTTAAAGAAGTGATGGCTCTTGCTCGCGGGGGAAGAAGGTTCCAGGAGTGAGGGGCAGCGAGTGAAAAGGGGCGAATTCGAGATGGGGCAGAGGAAATCATGGGCTGGGACAGCAGACCTTGACTACCAGAACAGAGGGCCCTAGCGGGAAGGTGAGGAGAAATAAGGTCTGAAATAAGGACTACTTTTGCCAACTGAAATTTACATACAGTAAGATAGGTTTTTTGTCCAATCCAGTAGGAAAGGTCTTATGTTGTCTTTATAGAAGCAGATTTCAGTGGCTAATGCTCTTAGCTTCAGTAGGTGGGAAAGTATCATGATTCAAAGACCCCAGGTAATAATGACATCACTGACAGAACTTTTATCAAAAGCATTTAAAAAATCCCAACATACGCCTTTACAGAAACATATGAGAATAACATTAAACTTACATCAGCATATTGTATGATGAAGTGTCTTCTTTGTCCCTCTGAAAACACAGAAAGGACATATTCACCAGGCTTCCCATGACTCTCCCGCACCAAAAAGTCTCCTTGCTGTTTTAATAGTTCTTGCGCTTCTACTCTTGGAATTGCACCATGGTACCAATCTTGATCTGCCAAGGGTTTTTCACTAGTTGATATCACATCAAAGAACTTAGGAGAAATATAAAAAGGAAGATCAGTTAATACAGGGAGTGTCCACAACCCACAAAAATATAGTCCAGTAGTGTCTGATAACAGTTCTCCAAGAGGTCAAGTAGAGGTCTTTCTCATCACCTCAATCTGATCCTTTCAGAGGGAATGCCAAAGGGTAAACCTGAGAGCTTGTGAAGGCAAAGCACATCCTCAATGAATGAGCTATCAACGCTACTAAAAAGGTGTAATACCTAAACAGTACAAATGCAAAGCAATCATGGTGCATTTATTCATTCAGATACTCAAACTGCCTCTAAATGATAGGCTAAACTGTTTCTAAAATATAGCAAAATATTACAAGCTTCCTTGAAGTTCTCTCTCACCCTTCCTTTTTAAGAAACTAAAGTACAAGATCAAACTACACTCTCTCCCAAGAACTGTCACTGCACAGTCTTCTAACTAGTTGACAAAACAAATAAAAATGTAGTAAATTGGTTTCATCCTACTGATGGTAACTCACCTGTCACAGCTTTTTGTTTTGCTTATATCTGAGAGATTTGAGGGGATTTCTTCCATGTAAGTTTATCTATTCTAACAGAAAATGTTTTAACCAAGAATAAAAAGCACTGCTTTGCTTTCTTTATCAGACAAAGTTACTTGTATAATTTTATAGATATCCCAACAGATTTCAATACTAGCAACATATAATTTATCTCTCCCTTGGTAGGTGATCTACAAAATCCTTAGCAGCCTCCGCCTGCTAAGAAGACAAGCCCTCCTCCCGACCGCCATCTTGAGGGGGAGAGAAGCAGGCCAGCAACAACAGGCCTCTGCCAGCTAAGAAGACAAGCCCGCCTGCACGACCGCCATCGTTGAGGGGGAAGAAGCAGGCCAGCAACACCAGGCCTCTGCTGCTAAGAAGACAAGCCTCCTCCCACCGCCATCTTGAGGGGGAAGAGAAAGGCAGGCCACAACACCAGGCATCTGCCTGCTAGAAGACAAGCCATCGTCTGCCTCCTCTAGACCGCCATCTTGATGGGGAAAGAAGCAGGCCAGCGACAACGGCTCCGCCTGCTAAAGACAAGCCCTCCTCCCGACTGCCATCTGGAGGGGAAAGAAGCAGGCTAGCGACAACGGCCTTCTGCCTGCTAAGAAGACAAGCCCTCCGCCAGACCGCCATCTTGAGGGGGAGAGAAGCAGGCCAGCGACAACAGCCCTCCCGCTGCTAAGAAGACAAGCCTCCTCCCGACCGCCATCTTGAGGGGGAAAGAAGCAGGCCAGCGACAACAGGCCTCCGCCTGCTAAGAAGACAAGCCCTCCTCCCGACCCGCATCTTGAGGGGGAAAGAAACAGCCAGCTACAACAGGCCTCTGCCTGCTAAAGAGACAAGCCCTCCTCCCGACCGCCATCTTGAGGGGAGAGAAGCAGGCCAGCGACAACAGGCCATCTTGCCTGCTAAGAAGACAGCCCTCCCCCACCGCCATCTTAGGGAGAGAGAAGCAAGCCGCGACAACAGGCCCTGCCTACTAAAAGACAAGCCTCCTCCCAAACCGCCATCTTGAGGGGGAGCAGAAGCAGGCCAGCGACAACAGGCCTCGTGCCTGCTAAGAAGACAAGCCCTCCTCACGACCGCCATCTTGAGGGGAGAGAGCAGGCCAGCGAACACCAGGCTCTCCTGCTAAGAAGACAAGCCCCCTCCCGACCGCCATCTTGAGGGGAGAGAAGCAGGCCCGACAACAGGCCTCTGCCTGCTAAGAAGACAACCCTCCTCCCGACCGCCATCTGAGGGGGAGAGAAGCAGGCCACGACAACAGGCCTCTGCCAGCTAAGAAGACAAGCCCTCCTCACGACCGCCATCTTGAGGGGGAGAGAAGCAGGCCAGCGACAACAGGCCCCGCCGGCTAAGAAGACAAGCCCTCCTCCCGACCGCCACTTGAGGGGGAGAGAAGCAGGCCAGCGACAACAGCCTCCTGCCTGCTAAGAAGACAAGCCCTCCGCCCACCGCCACTTGAGGGGAGAGAAGCAGGCCAGCGACAACAGGCCTCCGCCTGCTAAGAAAGACAAGCCTCCTCCCGACCGCCATCTGAGAGGGGAGAGAAGCAGGCCAGCGACAACAGGCCTTCCTGCTAAGAGACAAGCCTCTCCCGACCGCCATCTGAGGGAGAGAGAAGCAAGCCAGCGACAACAGCCCTCGCCGACTAAGAAGACAAGCCTCCTCCCGACCGCCCATCTAGGGGGAGAGAAGCAGGCAGCGACACAAGGCCTCGGCCACTAAGAAGACAAGCCCTCCTCACGACCGCCATCTTGGAGGGGAGAGAAGCAGGCCAGCAACACCAGGCCTCCGCCTGCTAAGAAGACAGCTCTCCTCCCGACCGCCATCTTGGGGGAGAGAAGCAGCGCCAGCGACAACAGGCCTCTCCTGCATGAAGACAAGCCCCCTCCCGACCGCCATCTTGGGGGGAGAGAAGCAAGCCAGCGACAACAGGCCTCTGCCATAAGAAGACAAGCCCTCCTCCCACGACCGCCATCTTGGGGGAGAGAAGCAGGCCAGCGACAACAGCCTCGCCGCTAAGAAGACAAGCCCTCCTCACGACCGCCATCTTGAGGGGAGGAAGCAGGCCAGCAACACCAGCCTCCCTGCTAAGAAGACAAGCCCTCCTCCGACCGCCATCTTTAGGGGAGAAGCAGGCCAGCACACAGGCCTCTGCCTGCTAAGAAGACAAGCCCTCCGCCCGACGCGCATCTTGAGGGGGAGAGAAGCAGGCCAGCGACAACAGGCCTCTGCCTGCTAAGAAGACAAGCCCTCCTCCCGACCGCCATCTTGAGGGGGAGAGAAGCAGGCCAGCGACAACAGGCCTCCGCCTGCTAAGAAGACAAGCCCTCCTCCCGACCCCCATCTTGAGGGGGAGAGAAGCAGGCCAGCGACAACAGGCCTCTGCCTGCTAAGAAGACAAGCCCTCCTCCCGACCACCATCTTGCTTGTCTTTATTGCATGTTGTTCTATTTTTATTTGATTTTTTTTGAGGTTTTTTTTTTATGATGTGTTAATTTTTATTGATTCTGTGAACTGCTTTGATCACCTTGGAAAAGCAGTATAAAAATAAAACATATTATTATAAACATATTAAAAGCTATAATCTAAATAGCATTTTAATAATATGGATTGGTGTGAAGGATCAGCTAGATACTTCTGTGATTTTAGGTATGTATATTAAAGTTTGGGTTATCACTGTTCTTCTTTATTAAAAAAAAAGTCATGCCAACGGAGATTCTGCCCTTGGCAGCAAAAATTGTCTTCTTATCCCAGCTCTACATTTGTTTGGGCATTTTAAACCATATTTCTCACATCTAGTTAGGAAAAATAAATGCCTGCACAAAAGACATATTTCTTGCTCTTTATACTTTTAAATGTCACTGATAACAAGTTTAATGATCTGAGGTGGGTGGGACTCAAGTGGTCTTTCAGATGCTCTTGGTCCTGACCAAGGGTGAAGATAACGGGGATTGCAGTTCCACAAACACTGGCAGGCCACATAATTCCCTCTCTTAACAGAACTCCATCAATGTTGCAACAAAATTCCCAATGGAGACCACTGCACAAAAATACTCAACAAATACTCTTATACAGTCTACAAAGGCCCATGTGTTATTATTTTGTTTTACTGGTGGTTATAACCAAATCAGTTTATTTATGATTCTGTAAATACTGGAACTAACTTCACTGAAAATGTAAGTGGTAAACAATAGCCCCAGGACAGTTTTCTCAACTGAAAGCAACTTCCAATGAAACAACAAACCTATCTAATTAAAAAAATCCAGATCAGGGATTCTGATAAATTTCAAAAGACCTTTGAATTCATATCCTGTTTTCCCAAAAATAAGACATAGCCATAAAATAAGCCACAGCAGGATTTCTAAGAATTTGCGCAATATAAGCCATACCCTAAAATCTTTCTGCTCCCTTCCCACCGCCTTCCGTTCCACATAGTGATAGGCCTGTCGTGGAACGGAAGGGAGCAGGAAGGGAGCAGAAAGATTGGGGCCAATGGTTGTAAAGAAATTCAGGATGGAATTCCGGGTTTAGAGGGTTATGACGATGTTCCAGAAGAAGACAACTTAACTATATTTGAATAAATGTAGATTGTTGTAATAAAAATAAAACATCTCCTGAAAATAAGCCACAGTGTGTCTTCTTGAGGAAAAATAAATATAAAACAGTGTTTTATTTTCAGGGAAACATGGTAGTTCAGGACATGGAAGCCAGTTTGGTGCACTAGTTACAGAAGATGTATGCAACATGTAGTCCACCCAGTTTATAGCCCTTCAAGGTTTCCTGCCACAGATGACAAATTTGCTATGAAAATGATGGCAAAACCCCTACAACTTTTCCTTTAAGGCAAGGTGTGCTTTCCTGAAAGCACTTGTTACCAATTCAAGTGCACACCTAGAAATCGCCTGAAAGCTTGATTTTACTTGTGAACAAGATACTTGTTAAAGGCTATTGTTAAAAGCGATTGTTTTAGATGCTGCTGTACTGGTACTACCTTATATTCAGTGCCAGCAATGGGCACACCCCTGTTGAGTTCAGAGGGTGTAAAAAAAACCCTCAAATTCCCCAAGATTCCAATAAACTGCCAAAGCATAAGAGGAAGACCAAGGGAAAATAGGTTTAATTCACAATGATGAAGTGAAACTCATTTGGTACAGACACTGTCTTACAGCCTACCCTACTTCAAAGAACTGTTGTGAGAATAAAACAGATGAAAAGATTAACATATTACTCTGACCTCTTACAGGAAGGGCACCACAGCAGAGTCATACCCTTCTCATAAAGTACTATTTTAGGGTAACACACACACAAAAATGTGCATTGTGTTAAAATATATTCAAAAATAGTGAGAATTTATCCATGTTGTTCAAACTGCAGACTCATGTGGAAATGTGAGGGAATGGACATAATGACACATATGAAACTGACATAGACCAAAAACAGACTGCCCTATCCATCACTAGCTCTATTTTTAATTTGGAGAATCTTTGTAGTTTAAGAACTAACCACTTTAATGTTAATAAATTGTATCAGCTATGCAGAGATGATAGCTGAAAGAAACTATTTGTGTAAGATAAACATAAAACTGTGGTACCTGTGCACTTACCGATGAAGAGCCCAACATAGACTTTGGAGATCTTATCATACCAGCAATGGAGTGCCGAATGGTATCAAACCTGGAAACTTTTTCTTTCTTATCCTAAGAAACAAGGGAAGGGAAAAACAGACCATCAGAAATTAAATCAGCTATCCTTTGTAGATTAAGTGCTCAGTGCTACATGGGGTTTAGGCTTTATCAAAGGTATTAAGTAAAATTAATTATCTAACTTTAATAAGTTTAAGGAAAATTGCCTGCCTGTTTGCAAGTTCTAACCCAAAACTTTACTTCGGTAAAGTTTAAGAAGAACAAAAAAATGTTGCACTAGTCAACAGGTCTAAAATCTAAAATAATAAAATCAACTATTCTCTTTAGCCCTTCAGCCTAATTTAGAAAGTCTTTTTAAATTAGTATGAATAAATCAGCAAATATTTTACTACCAATCTCTTATACATTTTCTCATACGATTCCATCTTCCAGGGATGTTTTGCACAGTGTTTTTCCAACTTAAATATGCAAGATGAGAGTTTCAGAGAGCAGGGCATCCTCACTGATTGGACAACACTTGTAAAACTCTTGTTTTGTGGATTGTGGACATCACTGCACTTTGCTATATGGCCAACACAGCTACTCCTGCATATGTTTTCTCAGAGAGGAATTACACAACTCCAAGTCCCAAGAATTTCAGAAGGGCTGTAGAAATGGTTATAATTCAGGTGGAAATGTATAAATCTAAGTTGTTAAACTGTATTATTTTTTTTACTGTATTTTATAGTCATAATTGGCTTTTGGGAATGTAAACTGGCCCTTAATTAGGAGAAAGACAGGCTATACATTCCTAAATAGAGACTTTCATCCCAATTCTATAGCAAAATGTCTTATAAATATAGGAGGCAGGAGCCACAATGTAATGTGAGGCTTTAGTGAATTAACATTAACCCAAAATTTGCTGTTTGTCTCAATGAAAGTATCCTGAGTTATATTCAAAAGATATACAATGGTTCAACACTTATATCTTCTGTTAACAGAGGAGCTTCATATATATGCCGGACCTCTAATCACATGTACACTGAGCTACAGAATTAATTTTGTTGCCATCATGCCTTAGTTTAGAATCCCTTTTGTCCCAGAAGACACAGTTTTTAGTAGTTCCTGGGAGAATACTACAAAAGTAAAGAAGATGCCAGTTTGGCCAACTCTTTGTTTAAAGTAATGAAAATGCTTTGCAGTGAGAAAAGTCACATAAATGTCTATCTAAATGTCACAGCACTACCAAATCAGCTAACTACAAAGATACCTTTCAGCTGAGTAATCAAAATCTGGGTATGAAAAATGAAGTATTGAAACATCTTCACTTACCTAACAGTTAATTCAGCAAGCAGCATTAATCACTCATTAATCACTCAAGAAGCATTAATCACTCATTTCTTTATGTGATTGTGTTACAATCCATAGAATAGCTAGGGGTTGCAAAAGTGAGTGAGTCCTTTCCCCCCAGTAATGAGAACCCAACATTTTTGGTCAACCTATGAGTTACAAAGCTTTATGTGAAATTTATCTGAAATCCTGTAACTGATTGGTTATCTATTCAATGTTCACTCTTTCTCTTTGGTCATGGCTCTCAATGCTTTTTACCCAGAAATATGTTGTTATGTCCAGAGAGAGCGTTTTACCATGTGCCTAATGAGTCCCAGGTAACATATCATATAAGCAGGAGTACAGTTTGACCTGCAATGCCAACCAAGTGAACTGTCAAATAAGAGTCCAAACAGATGGTGAAGAAGTGAGTTTGAAATATTGGGAATGGGGCACAAATTCTGAGGCAGGCATGGATTCTGAAACATATGGGGGAAAAACCCTCTCCATTCTTTTTGCAATGTCTACTGCTGAAAGTACACCAATAAAAGAACCACTACCAAAAATAAAAAATATGGCAAACTACTATAAACCCTCCCAAAGCTTAATGGCTGGGCTCATCCTCCCTCTTCCTATTTTCTTTTTCCTTCCTGTTTTGTTTTTTATCATTATCATTATTATTTTAAAAAGTTACAAACCAGAAATATGAATAAAAACAGAAAAAAGACAAAAAACAGAAACAAATACAGACAAAAACAAGCAAAAGTGCAGGCATTTTAAAAAACAACAGTGTTTCATTAGTGTTCACCAATAAAAACAAGACATTATGTTATAAAGATATTATTGCATTTTTGTTGGTGTTGGCCAGGACTGAGATTGCCAGAACTTGGAAAAGTGGCAGAGTCAATAGGACTGATTGGTAATTCACCTTCCTGTTTTGAGCCATAACACAAAGTGCCACACATTGAACTGCTGCTTTTGCTTCCACAGTTGTGGATAGGGCTGCCATGTCCCGCCCATGGGCGGGACTTTCCCAGTTTGGGGCGGGGCCACATGGTCCCACCCCGCTTTGGCCCCGCCCCCGGGGCTCCTCCCCCCCCCCCCCAGAGGCCCTGGAGGCAGCTCCAGCCCTCCCCGTGGCTGTGTGCCACCCTCCCTGCCTCCCTGCCTGGCTCAGCCTAGAGAGCAGGTCTTCAAGACATCTGCCACTCAGAGCTATTGCCAGCCCACTTGGTATATATACCCTGCAAAAGGCCTTACTTTCTAGGTTACAGTGAGCAAAGAAAAAAAGGCCATAAATGGTTCCTGTTTCACTGGGAGTCTCAATGCCTCCTCTTTTCAATGTCTACCACTCAGTATTCTTGTAATTCTTTATCACAGGGTCATTTTTGAGGCCCTAAACACCTTTCCTTGTAATATGCAAATTTCTCCCAAAGCTGACCAATGGGAAAGAAGCAATCAGCCCTCCTCCATTTGGGTTGGTTTTCAATGGCTTGGTGAAGGAAGAGATTTTGCCTTGCAAGTTGCTGGTAAATAATAGAAGGCTTTGGGATAGCAAAAGGCTGCAGAAATAGTTTGACCCCTCCTTAAACATCCATGGCTCAGTGCTATGGGATTCTGGGAATTGTAGTTTCTTGTGGCACCAGAGCTCTCTTGACAAAAGGAGCCTGAATGGTCCACAGAGCTACAGTTCCCAGGATTCCATAGCCTTGAGGAGGAAAGCTGAGTCAGTGGCCATTAGGTCTGCCTTGGGTTTTTTTTGGGGGGGGGTTAAATTATTTTTAAAAATATAGAATACTTATTTTATTTTATTTTATTAATTTTTATTATTGCTTGTTTTTGTTTTATTTTATTAATTTTTATTATTGCTTGTTTTATTTTCTTTTATTAAATTTTATTATTGCTTGTTTTTATCCCTTGACCAAGTACACACTTCTGAGAAGTAAAGTTGAACCCGAGGGCAAGTCCATTTCTGCCATCTGTCTAGGAATAATGCCAAAATGTCCTCCATTTTGATCATGCCTAAAAACATGCATTTATATTAACATTTTTTTAAAAAAACTCAATTTTTGCACGTCCTCCTTTTTTCCAAAAATGTGCCCTACATTTGAAAATGTTGCCCTACATTTGTCCTACATTTGTCCCAGTTTGGAGGTCCTCACTTATGGCAACCCTAGTTGTGGAGAAAGCAGCAGCGGCAAGAGCCTGTTAGGTTTCACAAGGTTTGTCAATGCAAATCCCTGTATCAGGAAATTGCTCACTTCTATCCCAAGGAGAGGCCCTTTTAGCAAGAATGTCTACATCTATTTTTTAAATAAAAACTGTGGTGATTGCAGAGTCCCCAATTACAAGCTTAGTTTATAGTTAATATTCCCACTGTGACTTATTCAAGACCCTTTCTTGATGCAGGCCACTGTGTTGCAATCCACACTTTACAGAATGAAGTTCATGTTCCTTTTGCAAATTTAGGAAAACCTGAAGGTAATCTGTGCCTGAAGCATTTATCCAGTATTTTTGGCAAAATGAAACTAAAATAATTTGAATTCCCCTTTCTCTAGGTGTGATAAATATATTCAAATCCTACTTCATTTCTTTTCATTTCATCCTAAATCTGTGCATTTCTACTTCTGCAGCCCAGAATTTCAATAACACTTGAGCTCCCTATGCCAGTCCTAAACGCTGCCATTTTCCTAGTGGCACTTCACTCTTCTTATCTGAAAAATGCTGTTTTCCTCATTCTTTCTATCTCTTTGGAAGGAGTGTTAGAATTAGCATACTGAACTATGTACAAGGGTTAGGTATACTAGCCAATATATTTTTCTGTATCATAATGATTGTGCACACAAGTGCTTTGAGCACAAAAACTTGTAGAAATAAATTTTAAGCTTATGATCTTTAAGCTATTACATTCAAGATACTCTTCAATTTAGAAGTAGCCATTATCCATCAGATTAAGAGCACAGCCATCCTAAATACCCTAAAGATACCAGGTCCCGTCTGATAAGCTGGGTCAGCCCTGGGTAGTACTCATTTTAGAGAACGCCAACAATTTCCTGGTGAAGTAGGCTATATTTCAGAGTAAGGAACTACCCAACCATATCTGAGTATGCCTTGCCTAAGAAAATCCAATGAAATTAATGACGCCACCACAAGTTACACTTCAAGAAGCATCTTTTATGTGAATAGCACATGTATTGTTAAGGGCTACCACAAAACTCAGTTGCTTCTTAAATATGTCTAGCTGCAAATGACATGAACACCAAATGGAAGGCAAATTCATCTACTGAAACTGAGCCAACAACCAGCATCCTATGGTGACTTACCTATGCATGTTCACCTGTGGGAGCTGTGGGCATTTTTGTTTGCTGCAGAATATTTGTATTCAAGACTGCACAAACTGACACTCATGTGGTGCCAACATGTGAACTCTGCTTTTGATTTACTACACAATTTTGCCATTCAGTGCAAGGATTCATAGTACAAACTAGGTATAACTCCACATGTGAAGATTTTTAGACTGTACAAAGACAAAGTAGGTTTTTGGCCAGTACAGTGTGCCCTTGGTATCCACTGGAGGTTGGTTCCAGGATCCCCCATGGATATCCAAATCTGTGACTGTTCAAGTCCCATTACATAAAATGGCACAATAAGATGGTGTCCCTTGTATAAAATGGAAAATCAAGGTTTGCTTTTTGGAATTTATATATTTTTAAAATAGTTTTAAACCATGGATATTTGAATTCATGGATAAAAAAATCCATGGATATGAAGGACTCACTGTATATAAAAGCTATATCTGTATACTGTCATATCTACAAGGGAACCTTAATACCTGAATGAAGTGTTTACAACAACTTTCATTCTGACTGAATTACTGTACCTGGCAGGGGAGATACTATGATCACAAAGGTGATTTTCCTAGGGTGAGGCTCATCCATTGCACTCCAGCTATGCTGACCCCTGCCATTTCCCCAAATGTGGGAAAGTCGACTGCATAATTTGTGATACAGGCAGTAAAGGTTGGTGTCCCTTAAATATTGTACCTTTGAACTACAACTGCCACAATATCTTATAATAATAATAAAATAATAAAACTTTATTTATATCCCGCCTCTCTATCGATGACAACGTTATCATTTGCCACACTGACCGATGGCCATGAGAGTTGTTCCAAAACACCTGAAGGAACAGTTTCCTCATCCCTGATATATACTACTGCTCTTCTGAATTCATGCAAGGTTTTCTGATATCTCGTACACTATAGGTGTATGACAATTCAAAGTTCTGTAACCTCCCAGGTATAAAATCTGTTAATCAACTAAAATCTGATAATTTGATAATTGAAAGAAGGTACAGTAACAGAAATTTCAGACACAGCATGTTGGATTTGATGTTACAATGAAACACACATGAAACCAGACAAGACAACAAACCAGAGACAATAAAGGAGAACAGATGCAAATTTAACTTCTGCACTGAAGTAATCTTGAAGATAGGGTAATAAAACATCACAACTAATATCTGTTCCATCTGATCCAGGATTCTCACGAATAAAATGTCTCACTCCTTTTAAACCATCTCATGCCTACCCAAAATGGCATATCAATTTTAAATTACAATCTGTCCAACAATAAAACAGGCTGCTCAGAGTCCACTGGCAGGTCGATTTTATATCAATGGATTAAATGGCTACTTAAGAAACTTCTCACTGCATTACCATGGATACGGTGCCTAATTTTGCTTCTAGGTCTGCCAGGAGTTGGGATGATCAGCTCATTTCACGCACCTCCGGTAATGACAAGATAAAGGGTCTTCTTCAGATAAACGAGTCATGGGGATTAGCAGCAGCTAAATGACTGCTTCTCATATCACTGAGGGGGAAAGGGACAAGAAGTGATGTGTGCATCCTGATGAGCTTTCCTACAAATTCATTCAAGTAATGCCTTAATTTTACATTTTCTGCCCTGAAGACTAGTGACTACAATGCTGCTCCTAGCTCTTCTATTTTGCCTGAAGTCAATAAATGCATACACTTATTTCCTTTAAGGACATTAAAATTCACCCACTTCAATATTCTTCACAAATAGCAAGCAGAGAAGCTGTCAGGGGAAGAAAGGTTACTAAGCTTCTGCTGAATATAGGAAGGCTGGCAACAGCTGCTGCTAAGACTGATAGCAAAGCGGTACTTTGCATTAAAAAGATGTCACCATGTGAGTCCAAGGCACAGATATCATGGTGTGGGATATTCAGCAAACAAATATTTTCTCTGTCACCTAAAAGTTCCCAGTGAGGGGAATAATGTTTCATCATGTTTGCCATCTACAACTATTGCCATTAAGAGCAAAAATCCTAACATTTGAAAGTACTAGCCACATTTCATGTATTAACAATGATACAGATAAATTAAGGCTGTCCCACAAAATCTGAGAAAACCTCCACAATCTTAAATCATGCAGTTTAATCAGCAGGCTATCATGTACTACAAGTTAAGATCATGGGGAAACAAGCAGAGTAAAATGCAAGTAAATTGTAGCAGGTGCAATTTTAACACTTGCTCAGAAGCAAACAGGGAGCTTATAAAACTCTATACAAGGCATCTCTTTCACAGCATCCCTTGGTAACCACTAGTCAAGTCAAGGAAGAAAATCACAGTAGGAAAATGACAAAATAAAAACTCTCATACAAAGTAAGAGCAATCTTCCATTACTTGTTAAAATCCACACAGGTCTGACTCCTGACATGTTGTGCATCGAATTCTAACAGCATGTTTATTAAAAAGGATGGAAATATTTTCCCTTAACATTGTGGAACATAATTCATATACACACATATACAAAAATAATAATCTATTTTGTTTTAGACAGATATAGATGTGCACACGTGCACACAGACAGATAAGTAAAATAAAATAAATGAAATGACTGTCTATGCAATCATTTCTGAATAATATGGGGAAAATACATATACACACAACCCTAAGAAAAAACTCCCTTGGGGAAGTACTGCTGAGTAGATCAATAAATGAGCAGGCACACTTTCATACCTAATACTGAACAATAATTTGGAATTACCTACACAAACAGGAATGTGCCCATGCGCTCCACTCCTTCCTCCATGTTTGACTAAGAGGAAGAATATACCAGCTAAGACTCTGAAGAATGTTTCCTTTTATCCGGCTTCCTGACCGTATCAATGTGCAGCTCTGTACTTGAACCTCTTTCTACATTTGTGGATGACTTTTGGAAATCATTTGTTCCTTTAATTCAAGCCCACATTCTTATTAAGAAAAGATTTAATTATGCACATTGAAACAGGCATGGCTTCCCATACCATGTCTTCATCCGAGAGACTGAAGGTTTATTGCCATTTGTCAGTTAATCTATATTTTGCTAGAGCTCCTTCTAGTTTATCTTTTTAATCACATGAGTTTTTCTAGGCTATAAATAGCAATGAACCCAGTAGGCAAGTTAACATCAGCAATCCATTTAATACTCTTCTAAGAATTAGAATTTCAGTATATTTTGACAATGGGAGAATCATCTTTGCAATCTTTCCTGCTATTTACTGAACAAACAGTTCAGTATATATTTACACCACCCTTGAAGAGAATCATTACATTATACTGACATCTCATTATCTAGGCACATTCTTACAAAGGCTCTCACAAGCATGACGCTGCCATTGTCTAACCTCATTCTTGGGATGGCAGGAGGATCAATCCATTCTCCTTAGGTTTATTCTCATGCACCACCCCTGAGGCAGGTAAATAAAAACTATGGATGGTGCATGGGGATAAACCCAAGAAGAGAGGATTGAGCATCCTGCCATCCTAGAATGACCTAAGTACAACCCCTTATTCTCCTATAGACCTCATACTTATATAGACATTTCATCAGCATTACATTGGTTCTACAGACATCATATTTTTATCTATATCTGCTATGATTTCTCTTAGCATATATCATATATCTTGGCCCAATCTGTTCAGAAATTTGAGAGATAATAGCAGATGAAGCTCACTAATCAATTGGCAAGGCAGAAGCTGAACAACAATCAGTCCTATGCCCACTCCTCAAATAGTGTCTAGTAGAGAAAGAAACAAGCTTAGTTGTCCTCATAAACCATATAAAAGCAGATTTATGTACAATGTTGTTGTTGTGTGCCTTCTGGTCATTTCCAAATTATGATGACCCTAAGACAACCCTATCATTGGGTTTTCTTGGCAAGATTTGTTCAGAGGAAGTTTGCTGTAGCCTTCTCCTGACGTTGAGAGCATATGATTTGCCCATGGTCACCCAGTGGGTTTCATGGCTGAGCTGGGAATTGAACCCTGGTCTCCAGAGTTGTATAGTCCAATACTCAAACCACTACGCCACACTGGCTACTTGTTCATAATCAAACTTATGCTCTAATGGAGGAGAGAGAGGGGAAAAATTGGTGCTGCTTAGATTGATGCAAGAAGAGACTGGATGTAGACAAGCATACAAACAGGAAGTCTGCAAAGATAGAAACTAGCAATTAGTGACTGTAATTATCCAGAGGGGAGAGAGTCTCTCTGTTACTAGGTTTACACCGTATGGTGCACAAGCTAGTAGTCAACATACTAGACAGCACCTGCATGAAGCCATTGGAAACAGTCACAAGACTGCTTGATTTTTATCCGGCTTGAGGTAGCTTTCAATTGTGGCTGATACCTTATCTACTCAAATCAGAGTGCTGAAAGACAAACACAATAGTAGAGGCCATTAAATTCCCCATTTGGCTGTCATTAAATAAGATGAAACATCATGATGCTTACAGATTACTCACTTTTTTCTGTTATTGCTTGTTTACAGTTAACTGGGTGCCATGTACAGACAGCTGTGATTTCTGTAAATAGATGTAATGCTACTGACCCTATTTCTCACCATCCATTAACCAATGTAACTGTAACATTTTTACTTTTAATAAACAACTTTCCCTAAGTTGGCAAAATGTACCAGTCAGCCTGTAACAACACAGCTTGTTACTTGGGGAATATTAGTATAGTGGTCCCTCTGGATTCACGGGGGATACCTTCTAGGCCACTCTGCAAATTCAAAATTTCACAAATATTCAGGTCATTGGGGACAATGGGACTTAACTATTTGTGAAATTCCCTCCCTTCTTCCTCCCCCTTACCCTCATCTTCCTCCCAGCGCTGGGGACTTTAATCAGAGCCCAGGCCGCTGGGGCTTGTAATCGGCCCCAGCCACCATCAGGATTCTCTTTCCCAGCAGTGCTCGGGGCCAGGCGTGCACATGCCTTGCCCCATTTGCCGCAGCCAATTGACGTTTTGCACACTCATTGGCTGCGGCGGAGAAGGCGAGCTGATAACAAGCCCTGGTGGCCCAGTCTCCGATTAAAGTCCTCAGCGCTGGGGGGGAGGTGCCAGTAAGAGAGGGTAGGAGCTGCGGCCTTGGCCTCACGAATAACAGAAACCATGAGTGCCAAGGCCGCGAATCCACTGTATACAGAGAAACTCCATAACAGAACAAAAGGAATAAATGATTAGGGAGTATTCTACATTTTCTGTAGACATTCAAGAAAAATGTAGGACATTATCAAATTAAAAATTAGGAACACTAATACTAATATCAATCCATGCTTCTTAGCCATGCTCAAAATAGAGGACATGTGATCACCCTGCCTCTCTGCCACTGATACCCCCATTAGGAAGGGACAAGGTGTCCAGGTGGTAATGAGGAGGACTCTCAGCAAGAGAATCCACTTCTGGTTTGGCTGAGAATGAGCTCAGAGTTTTCAAACAGTGTGGGAATTAAATTCCAGTCTCCCTATCACCGTTTCAATTCACACTTCAAGGCCATTACTAAAAATCACTGTCCTTCCTATATGGTTACAGTGGCATCCACCAACGTTATGAGAAAGCAGAATAACAATTGAAGAAAATTGCAGATGGCCCTCACTCTAATGCTCAAAGGGCTGCATCACCAAACCCTTTCAGTACGCTGAGAAGATAATGTTCTCGAAAGCCAACTGTTCACTTTTAACAGCAACTTTGAAACGAAAGATGAGGCTTGCCAAAACATACGTTTCTTCAAGGAAGAAACAAATACACAAGTGTAAAATGTCCCTTCTGATTAAATGATTTATAATACAGTGGTACCCCGGGATACGAATGTGCCGCCTTACGAAATTTCCGGGTTACGAAAAAAATCTATTTAAAAAAACTGTTCCGGATTACGAATGTTTTTTTGGGTTACGAAAATTTTTTTGGTGCTTTTCGGCGCTATTTCGCACCAAATCGCGGCTTTTCCCCATTAGCGCCTATGGCTTTTTCGGCTTACGAAGCCTTTCGGGTTACGAAAGCGGCGGCGGAACGAATTATTTTCGTAACCCGGGGCACCACTGTACTTATATCAACATTTCAAGAAAAAGATCAAAGCAGTTTTAACAGCAGACTTATGTAACCATTTCCTATCATTTTTGAAAGTATCATTAATTTCATCAGCCTTCTTCCTTCAAAAGAAGCAAAAATTGAAAGCTTCAATTCCAGTTCTGAGAAAATATATTCCACAATATAAAAGCAAAATAGAAGGGGCACTACAAACACATTCCATTAAGCAACAGTATCCCCAGAAAGGCCACAGCAATACATGTAGCCCTTTACATCGCTTTGACAGTGGTGTGACAGGCTCTTGATACAGTGTGCCATTTAGCAGCTTAGTTAGTTCCTGCATTTTGCACTCAATGAAGTTTCCAGATATTTATGGGTAACCCTACACAGAAATTCTATAGATGTCATAACTAACTTACGGGCAGCATTTGCTGAATCAGACTGACTCAGAAGAAGTTTCAATTAACAAAATACAGACTGAGCCTTATCAGGAAGTCCATAATACATAATGCTTTGAGACTTAGATTATGGAATATTTTGGATTTGGATTCTGGAATATAAGTAGCGTAGTGCGTACCTGTATTGTATATGCAATGCTAGAGAGAGATACAGCTGGAGAGATATGTGAAGATCTGTCAAATGATGGGTGGCATGGCTTCGCAACAAGCACTATGCTTGGATTACCACCATTTCACAGGTTCTCACATCTCTCTCCAGCCATGTCTATTTCCAGGGACTGTTCTGCTGGATCTTGTTATGGCTGATTAGGAGCAAAGTTCATAAACTCAGGAAATACAGATGTTATGAGATGAGAAACAGGGAAAGGAGGAGGACTAGAAAGCTGTGTTTTATGCAAGCACCCCCAATACTATTATGAAAATAAATGTAAAATGTCTACGCTACAGAAGCAGGAGCATAGCAAACACCATTTTACAACTGAGTCAGGTTACTAATCCATCTAGTTCAGTTTTTTTCTGCACTGACTGGTAATATTTCTTTGGAGTCTCTGTGCCTGGTCTTACCTAGACAAACCAAGACTGAGATTTCCTTCAACTATGATGAATTAAGGGCAGCACAGAAATCCTTGAAATAAAAATTAATGAAAATAAATGAAGTGGAATTAAGAATTACCACAGTATTATCCTAGCATGAATTCCGATGTAGTTAACAACTTCTGCACAGCACAAAGTCCACAAAATACCTACACCTCAGACAAATCTCAGTCCCTAAAATTTAGTCTGTAAAAAGGTCAGAACAATTTCACATATACAAATCGATTTAAAGGCATTTCCTTCATGTTTAAAATCCTGGGTGCAATAATCTGACTGAAAAACACAGTGTGCTGTGAGAATCAACTCAGTGTAAATAAGGAGTTAATTGTTGGCTGTACACATAGAAACCTTGACTGATACACAAAGTAAAATATGATGCAAATTGACTTTATAAACAGATATGTAGAACCAAAGTGTAGGTAACAATTCCAAAATGACAAAAGTACAATTTCAATTTTCTCAAGTAATTTACTTAAATATCCCTTGCAATGCAACAGAGGTTTGAATTTTGCCTGATTTCCTCCAGAAAGCATAAGAAATAGAAGCTCTTCTGTCATTCTATTGGATGGAATCATTGGAATTTTATTCTATAAAACCGTTTCTTACTACTGTATTTGATATGCTGTGTATGAGAAAATGTGAAGAAGTATTGCTGAAATGTCCAATGGTAAACTCACTCCAAAAATAAATTGGTATGCACGATCAATATATTATATCCTTAGAACTCTGAGCAGAAATGATGGAATAATAAAATGTATATTATAAATTCATAAAAAGCTTTAAAATAATATGATATAAAATCCAACGTGTGAAACAAGATGTGCCTAAAATAAAATTAGAGACTTGTACATTCAGACAAACGGGGGGGGGGGGGGGGGGGGCTGGAATAGGATGTCAAAACAAGTTGATTCAATTTTACCTTGCAAGAGCAGTTTATACTTTCCAGCAGCAAATATCTTAACTTATATCGACCAAAATTAAGAATTATAAAAATTGAAAAGAAATTATCAGCTCACAACGTTGACATTTGTTGCAAACATAAAGAACACTCTTGGTGAACAGAAGAACTGGTCTGAATGCACTGAGCTAGTTTCACTTGCACAGTCAGCTCACTATCATAGCAACAAACCTAACATCAACTTCACTTCCAAGTCCTTAAATCCAATTAACCTAATGACACAATGCCTTGATTAAAAAAGAAGTTGCCCAAAGAAGGAGATCTGTAGGTAATTAGCACACCTTTTTGTTTAAATGTCACTGCTAATTTGCCAGTTTTTCTCAAAAGAATTGCATAGTTCAGAATTTCTCAATTTAATTCCACATGCAGAAGTACATAAACAAGCTTTAAAATACAAAGCTGACTTAATGTATATTATATGTGCTACAGGCAGAAAAAAAATGTTGCTAGTCACAATGAAAGAAGAAAGAGAAAGCATTGCAATATCTGCAGATGGGTCTTGAAATGGCAGCAAAAGCTCCTTCTTTGGGTTACTAGAAAAAAGTGGAGCTGAACTGAAGGGATTGTGCCTTAGTTTTCTCCTGCCAACACAATCTTGAGATTATTTAACAGACATCCCAGTCATATAGCAAAAAGCTCTGAAATAAAGAGTACAGTATGTGCTTTTGTAGAAAGTGGGACATGAAAAAGCACAGAGCACAGGAGAGTTGAATTTCCTCCTGCCACCCATACACATCACTCTCCTTCCTACAGTTGAGAATCATTCTGTGGCACTTTAAAGACTAAAAACACATGACTCTGCAGGACACAGTAGTTTGATTAGGACTTTGGGAGGTCAGGGTTCAAATCCCCACTCAGCCATGCAAACCCACTGAGTGGCCTTAGGGAAGCCACATTCTCTCAGAGAAAAACAAAGTCAAAGCCCCTCTTGCCAAGAAAACCAAGTGATAGGGTTGTCTTAGGATCAACAAAGTGGATGTAGGCTTTCCCCTTTCAGAATGGAAAAGCAACTCGCCTGGACCAAACACAGGCCAGGGAGACTCTAAACCTGATAAAATTGTCACTCATTGTGGGAAATTGTGGGAAGCTGGGGATCTGTTAGTCCCCTGAGGACTTTGGGTGGTGGCCACCTATTTGTCTACCCCCTGAAGAAAGCATTCCCCCCAAAAACATTTTTTGCTTAGGGAGCATTGTGGTAATTTGCCCATATTTTTGGCCTTCTCATTGGTCTTTTATCCAAAATGAAGTGACCATAGATGGAAGAGGAAAATGTGGCAATATTGCCCCTCACATCCTCTGAGGTCATGGGGGGATTCAATTTCCTGCACTCCAAAACTGCAGAGTCACACCAAGTCTGTGGACCATTCTTTTCACACCCTTCCCTTAGAGGGCATCAATACAGGGTTTCAAATTTGGGGGGTATAGGCCATAGGAGAGATGTACCTCTCACAGAATTGGCAGGGCTCCTGGGTTACCCTAGAATTGTGGCAGTAGCACACCTCTACTCTAAAGGGTCACAGGGGTTTCTATTATTTCTAATACATCTATACAATTTTCCAGTAGAAATCCCTAAAACATGTGAGATAATACAAGAATGTAGGAAATCCTTACAAGGTGTGGGATAATACAAGAACGTGCCACAGAAAGAATATCAAAAAGGTTTATGGTGGAAAACTCTACTCACTATACACACTTGTAAGTGGACACCATTTTCTATCATTGTTAACAATATAAGTCAAATCCATAACATACATTTTCAAATTAACTGAAATAAAAACAAACATTATTCAGTCAGTTTCTCAGAACAACTAACTTATTTACTGAATAGTCAAAATCCTAGGCAATTTAACATACTGCAAAACATAAATGCTGGGGGGAAAGGACTGCATATGCTTTGGTTTGGATCAAGTTCTAAAACGACATTTTCAATGTGAAAAACCCGCAGCCAATTAAGCTGCTTTTGCAAACATTATGCCTCCAAGCTACCTAGAATTACCACATTCCCTGTGAATGTTTCTGCACCTCTGTGTTCACAAGCAAGGTTATTTTTTTTAATGGTTAGATATGACTATCAGCTAGCTTTACCCTCTGCTCAGAAATTCATGTTGAGAGATACTGAAAATTCTTTATCTCAATAAAACAGAAGCCTGATAGTATTAACCCTGATCAGCTTTTGGCAAGATAGGGAAAGAAATGCACTTTTAACCAGTTTAGCTTTTACATTAACTGTATTAAAGGATAAATCTTACCCTTTCATAAACTGAAACAGAAAGAGATATGCAGTCAGAATAGATTAAAACCACGGATGCTATTTCTGGCACACAGGCAGCACAGCTATGAATGCATGTTTGACCAACAAGTCTATGACAACTATTTTAATCGTCTATATGCACATTGAAAAAGATTATTGATCACTGAAGATGATCATTTATTGCTTCATCAAAAGACCACTGCAAACCTTGGTTTTTTTACATTGTGATTTCTTATCACCTGCAACATTTTTTTTAAAACTGGACCTTAAGTAGTGGGTGCTCATATAGTGGTAGTTTTCATTTTTTAAGATTTCCTTTATTTAAAAATACTACAAATTAGTTTTTCATATCTTAATAAGAGAAAAGGACAATAGCAATCTGGTATTTTAAACCACGAGTAGATCCATTATATTCTGCACTAGTCAAGCCTCATCTGGAGAACTGAGTTCAGTTCTAAGCATCTCATTTTAGGAAGGAGATGGACAAGCTGTAGCAGGTTCAGAGAAGGGTAACAAGGATGATAAGGTTATTTTTTTCCTCCTGTTTGCCAGATGAAGAAGCCAGTGTGACTTCGAAAGCTTGCAACATGTAATTGTGCATTTTGGTTGGCCCAGTAATGGTATCATTGTTTGGATATTAAAGGATGATAAGGGATATGGAAAACAAACCATATGATGGAAGTTTGAGAGAGTTGAGCATGTTTAAGCTTGATGAAGAGAAGAATGCGGAGTGACATGACTGTACTCTTTCAGTATCTAAAGGGCTGTCACAGAGATGAGAGTGCAGGTTTGTCTTTTCCTGTCCCAGAGGGTAGGACCACATCTAATGGTTTTAAGTTACAGGAGGGTAGATTTTGATTGAACATTAGAAGAAACTTCTTGATAGTCCAATACTATGATACCATGATTCATCTCAGCCATGGGTATCCTTGGGTTTTCTACTTCAATTCTAACTTGCCAGGTAACAGAGTATAAATGCATCACTCAATTAGATGAACCACATAAAATGTAATGGTGGCCTCATTTATTCTCAAACCTACTGAACTTATCAATTTTGATCTGACTTTATAGAAAGGACTCCACTTCAGTAATAAAATAATAATAATAATAATAATAATAATAATAATAATAATAATAATAATAGTTTTATTTATATCCCGCTTTTCTGCTTTAAAGCAATCAAAGTGGCTTACAGTTTAAAATGCAACAAATATCCAATACAAATACATCTTAACCCCCCTTTAAAAAGAATTAAACATTGTTATTAAAATTTAAACTGTTAAAAAAGAACGACTAAAAGCCAATAAACTAATGGGGGGAGAGAGGCAGGCAAGCTCCAACTGCCTGCCTGTACGAAGATAAGCCCTCCCTTCAGCCACCATCTTGGGGGGAGAGAGGCAGGCAAGCTCCAACTGCCTGCCTGTACGAAGATAAGCCCTCCCTTCAGCCACCATCTTGGGGGGAGAGAGGCAGGCAAGCTCCAACTGCCTGCCTAAAAGAAGAAAAAGCCCTCCTTCCGACCACCATCTTGAGGGGGAGAGAGGCCTGTTATGTTTTTGTTTTTTTTTTTACTTTGTATTGTACTTCCTGTTGTACACCGCTTTGATCTAATTTGGAAAACCGGTATATAAATAAACATCATCATCATCATCATCATCATCATTATTATTATTATTATTACTATTATTATTATTAATGGGAAGTGGTGGGAATACAGCATGTGGGGGAAATTCCTGTATAGCGTTAACTCAATTGTGTGGGTGAGAGTGTGTGTAAAACCACTGGAAGATTAGAAAACTTCAGCAGTTGTCAAAGTCATTTACAGCTTTCTCTTTTTCCATTCTCAGTGAGTCATGCATAAACAAAAATTGTGGCACCCCTAGAGACATCCAGATATACAGTCATCCCTCCATATTTGCAGCTTTGATATTTGCAGATTTGATTATTCATGGATTTCATTAATATGTTATCTCCAGGACTGTCTAGGTCCTCCAGTACAACTCTGTGGACAACTTTAACTAAAAGTTGCACTTAAAGACCATTTGTAGCAACTCCAGTGCCATTCTGTGGTCAGTGTATGTTGGACATTGACCAAAGAGTTGCACTGGAGGACTTAGAGATTCCTAGAGAGGTGTCCTCTCAAGTAAAAACAGTGTTTTTGTTATTTGCGGTTTTTCCATATTCACAGGGGCCTTGTTCCCCTAACCCTAGGGAATATGCAGGGACAACTGTAGTTAAGAATCATAGTTGCTACAAAGGGATCACTGGCGAAACCAAAAATGAGATGGTCAAGTCTAATAATAATAATAATAATAATAATAATAATAATAACAACAACAACAACAACTTTATTTGTATCCTGCCTACTCCAATTAGGCTTGAGGTGGCCTACAGTAAAAAACGATCTAATACATAATAAAATAACAATTCTCAATAACCCCAAATTCTACCCTCCCCCCGTAAAATAACAATTAAATCGTGTATACATTAAAAGGAATACATTAAAATCAACAAAACAGAGAATGGGGTGCAGACTAATCAATGAAAAGGGCTGGGACGATAGTCAATGGTCGATTCAGTTCAACATGTGGCTGGTATGCTATTCCGGAAAGGCCTGCCTGAAGCTTTTTGAAGCTGTCCAAGCTGGTAATATGACGGATCTCATCTGATAGGCCGTTCCACAATCTGGGAGCAGTTGCAGAAAAAGTCCTCTGGGACGCCGATCTGGTCCTTACAGGCTGCAACAAGTTATTCCCAGAGGACCTGATGGTGCGGGGTGGATTGTATGGAAGATTGCGATCCCTCCATTAAATAGGTTGGACCCAAGCCATGAAGGGCTTTATAGGTCATTATCAACACCTTGCGATGGCGAGGAGTGCTTGATACCAGCTTCGGCTGATACACCAACTGCGTCCCTACCT
The DNA here is from genome assembly GCF_019175285.1 of Sceloporus undulatus. NCBI lineage: Eukaryota > Metazoa > Chordata > Lepidosauria > Squamata > Phrynosomatidae > Sceloporus > Sceloporus undulatus. The sequence continues at coordinate 270,637,703 of NC_056523.1, forward strand.
GGACTGAAAGGACCTTGAAACAGTGGTACATGCACTGGTAATCTCACGTCTTGATTTCTGTAATGCGCTTTACATGGGGCTACCTTTGTACCAAGTTCAGAAGCTTCAGCTAGTTCAAAATGTGGCAGCCAGACTGGTCACTGGAACATCTAGGTCAGACCACATAACACCGGTTCTAAAATCCCTTCATTGGTTGCCAATTAGCTTCCAGGCGCAATACAAAGTGTTGGTTATTACCTTTAAAGCTCTACATGGCTTGGGCCTGAGTTACTTGAGGGAATGCCTCTTCCTACACAATCCGCCCCACACTCTCAGAACATCTGGGAAGAATTTATTAGAATACTCAAAGACCAGATTAACAACAACTTCCCAGAGTGTATACAGCCACAGCCCCTAAGTTATGGAACAACTTGCTGGAAGAGATCCATCTTATTACCACCTTAGATGCTTTTAAGAAGGCACTAAAGACGGATCTCTTCCGGCGGGCCTACCCACCCGATCTTCTATGAAGAACCTAAGGAAAATCCTGCTTGTGGCTGTAATACTGCATGTTAGATGATGTTTTTATCGTCCTGAATTGTATTTTTAAGTGATAATATTTTATTGTAATCTAGATGTTATTGTGGTTTTATGCTTCTAATCCTGCTTCGATCCATTGGGAGAGGTGGGAAACAGAAATAAATTTTATTATTATTATTAATTATTATTATTATTATCATCATCATCATCATCATCATCATCATCATCATCATCATCATTTGTCAAGCTGCCCCTGGGGCTTTAGGGCTGATTCAAGGTCTATTTGTGCAAACCATGCTCCACCTGAAAAAGCCAGTGTATATAAGACTGAGAGAGTGGTTTGAGTGCTGACTACAACTCTAGAGATCAGAGTATGATTCCCTTCTTGGCCATGGAAACCCACAGTCTGACCATGGGTCTCAGCCCCGAGAAAACCCCCGTTACAGGTTCGTTTTAGGGTTGCCATAAATTGGAAGTGCAGGCACACAACAATATAAAATTTAGAGCTGAAAGAGCAGTAATTACTTTTGTTTATCTGGCACAGAAAGCAGGCTCGCTTATAGCATCAGAATGCCCAGATCATAATCCCATGCTATGTCATCATTCAATTGCAGAGTCCAAGACAGTTTAATACATAATATGTTCTCCTCACAATAGCTGGTAGAGTGATGGCATATCTTTATATAGTCTTGAGCCATGATTATAAATTCAGAAGTATATATAAATTCACATTATTCTTCACTGTTCACATGAGTTTCTACTTTAAAGCACAGAGTCAGCTTTTAGGTAATACACTAAAATTAAAAATGAGATGCTATCAGGAGGCCAGTATACAAACACACAAGCCCTGTTTCAGTCTTTTTAAGTCTATTCGCCAGGCACTAGCCCAGCTCTCTCCACTGTCATTTACTCATGTGAGAAGCAACAGATCTGAAGAGAAAAGACTGCCAAGGCTTTCCACCAAAAGTAGGAAGTGCAAAATTAGGGCTCTGTCTCACATGAAAGTCTCCATAAGTAGGCCTCTTCACTTAAGCAATAGCCGACATAATAAATTCAAGATATTTTTTTAAAAAAACAGTAGCATATCCTTATGTAAAAAGCCTAATTAAAGCTTCTAGTATTCTTACAGGTTAATTCAAAAATGTCAGGAACACTAGTTGAACAAAACTGGAAAAAAATGATTTCAGGTTGCCTTTTCCCAAATATAAAAACTCTGTTGAACACCATGGCTCAAGGAAACTATGGTTTCTTCACAATGATCACCATTATAAGAGTTCTCTCCTATTCTGACAGTGACAATAAACTCTGGATACCCAACAGGATGTTAGATTCTGATATCCATGAGTGTGCTGTTGCCCATAGCACACAAATGGAAGAATTGGGCAGAAAACTCTTTTCTCAAATCTCATCTAAAGTGCCAAGGAACCTTCAAAACAGCGTAAGCAGCAGTGGGAGATGCCACAAGGAAATTAGTGATCATTCCACGCATATTTATAGACACCCCATCAACAAATGCAAAAGCCATTCCTTTGATGGAAGGACTCCTATTCATACAGTGGTCGCTCAGAGATAGATTGGTTCAGTATTCTGAATATTCATTCAACAATTTTACTAACTAGCAACAAATGAAAAAGAACTACTGATTTCAAAGATTTACCACAAAATTACAGATCAAAATACATATAACTCTATTGTTGTTGACACCTTTAAAACCAATTTCTTACCTTATCTTTAGTGGATGATGCATGTGTAGTATGTGTGCTATGTGTAGTATGTGTTGTAAGTGTATGTGAAGGTGTAAGGGATTTGGAAGCAGTTGGAAGAACCACAGTGACTGCTTTAGAAGGAACCGTAGGAACATCACATTCTGCCTTTTCGCATGGAGTACAAAGTTCAGGATCTGTCCTTGATGTTGCACATTTGTTGCATGATCGGCTATGCGCACCTAGACATCTGCTGCATTTCTGGTCCATAATGGATTCCAGTATTAAACCAGAATATATATTTATCTTGGTCAGTATGTTAAATAAAAGAATCTTCCAAAAAAAAAAAACAGTATTGTCAGCAGACTAGAATCTCCAATTTTGTTAAGATTCTCAAGGAGTTTTGGAATTAGCCGGCATACTCTTTTCAAGACAACTATATCAGAAATGCTTCCTCTGCTCTTGTTAATGCAGTAAAGAAAGTATTGATAGACAAGATTATCCTTTACCATGTAACAAAATGTTACAAGTGGTCACAGTAATTTATTCCACTTATTTATAGGTTCTCCGTAATCCTCCTTACAATACATCTTAGCAGCCATTTAACTCTGTTCTGTTTCATAAGGAAACCCTTTCGGAGTACTTCAGGAACCAAAGAAACAGTTCCATTTTGTTAAGCATACAAACAAGCAGTTGTTTCAGTGTCCACTCTTTAGCTTCTAGTTAGTGAGGTAATAGAACATCCCAGAAGCTGACAGTTCCCCTGTGTCACTTTGAATATGAGAATTCTGCTGCTGAAAAGGTTTAGAACATTTGCAGCATTCTGCTCTGATGGGAGATGCATTGGGAACACAGTTTATGATAACTGAAACTAAAGAAACATTTCAAGTCAACAAAGTCAACGTTCGTATGTATTGATTAATTTTTTCCTCAAATTGAAATATAGCATTAAGTAACTGATTTTACTGAGCAATATCAAATCTTGGCAAATTCTAGGAAGTGACTCTTTATCCCTACCATCACCACACAACACTTCCCACTGATTTGCTTTCTTCTTTGCAGCAATCCACACTTGCCAAAGCAAGCAGACGTTACTGCTCTTTCCTCTCGTTCTTCTCATTGCTGCTCAACTGGTAAAGTTAGGTAAATAGGCAGGACCGGCAGGACCAGGAGATTCCAGAGATCAGCTGTAAGGATGCTTATCTGGGTGTGGGTCTTATTGTGTGACCAATGAAACCAGTACTGACACAAAGAGTACCAAGTCTAAAAGAGCCCCCTTGGAAAAACCAGAAATAGTGTTAAAATACCAATACCACAGTTTCAATCGCTAAAGTATCACTATTTTGTGGATTTTGGATGATACTGTACTAAGGTTTACAGGGTTACAATTGCTCCAAGAAAATCACAATGACAAGCTGATTTGGTGGCATGCAATGTGGTTATTTGAAAGCAGATTTAATTTAATTTTCTCATTTTAACAATCATATGTTTATTGAACAAGCATGTATATTAAGAACACAAAATGGCCCAAAAGAAATGTAAGCAGAAAATCTGAGTTTTAGTACAAGTTTGGATAATTTGCAGAAGATCACCAATAATTTTCAACTTCCAATGATGGTAGGCTTTAGGATCCTAGTGAAAACAGACAGATCAACTACAAGCCTAAAGTCTACCCACTGAGCGATTAAGGCAGTGTCTCTTAAAAAGCAATGTATTTATTTTATAGTTTCTCTTACCTCACAAATAAAATTTGTTCTATAAACATTCTGAATTAATCAAGACTTTTTATTGTACCTTTAAACTAGCGGTGAGCTCCATCTACTGGCAAACTGACCAGTCTATGCAAACTATGAAATTAATATAACAAACTATTATATCTGGAACTATTGCCTCACAGTAATAAGGAAGGCAAAACCACAAGCAGTTGGACATTCCTTAGTC